>NC_056745.1:523414472-523714472 GCF_019279795.1 Protopterus annectens
TGCTATAAAGCAAGGCAGCCAATGCCATTACATCACTTTTTCTTGCCCTAACCAATCAGAAGCCAAGGAAATATGGTAAAGTGGTCCTGATGGTTAAAAGCCACCATAAGACGCTCATGTCTCCCTAAGAAAAGAGGCTATAAGGGGGAAGGAGTGAGGGAAACCAGATGTGCAACAGGCAAACCCTGCCCTAGCCTTAGAGAAAAGAGGTAGGTGGTAATGCTTTGTAAAGGAATGCACAGAGGTCCAGGTGGCAGCTTCCAGGATGTCCCTGGTGGGAACTCCTTTGAGGAATGCTGTGGAAGTGGAGGCTGCCCTAGTGGAATGGGTACGAATAGACTTAGGGGTGGTTTTACATGTAATCTGTAGCAGAATTGTATACAGTGTGATATCCATTTGGAAATGGTTTGCTTCCAAATGGGCTTCCTTCCAATGCCCCTGGGACAAAGCTGACAAGAAGTTGGTCGGTTTTCCTGAAGGGTTTAGTATGGTCCAGGTAGTATCTCAGCTGTCTGCGCACATCTAGTGAGTGCAGAATTCTTTCCCCCCTTGTTTTGAGGGTTAGGGAAGAAGGTGGGCAGATTAATGGCCTGGCTGAGAGTCACATTAGATACCACCTTGGGCATAAAGGAGGGGTTAGTCCTCAGGGACACCCTGTCTGCATGGAAAATGATGAAGGGCTCAATGGCCATCACTGCTTGAAGTTCTGAAAGACTGAAGTGATAGCTAGTAGGAAAGCAGTCTCCCAGGAGCGGTATTTAAGTTCTGCTGAAGCAGCAGGTTTGAAGGCTGGTAAAGTTAGTTTTTCCAAAACATAACTCAGGTCCCAGGCTGGCGTGGGTGGCCCTCTGGGAGGTCTGACATGAGAAGCCCCTCTGAGGAATTGTTTAATCAAAGGATGTGAGAACAGGGGCTGGTCTATACTGAAACAAACTGAAATGGCTGAGGCGTGGATTTTAATAGAAGAAAAGGAGAGGCCACTACTGAGTAATTCCGTTAGACAGTCCAAGATAAGAGGGACAGAAGGTTGTGAGGTACTGCCCTCTCTGGACTGGCTCCAGGCACAGAATCTTTTCCATTTCCCTGCGTAAGATTTTCTGGTGCTGGGCCTTCTGGCCTCTCTGATAATGTCTAGGACTTGTTTGCTCAACAGTGGCCCCTTGTTTGCCTTTTGAGTATTAGCCATGCTGACAGTTTGAGAGTCTGCAAGTCTGGGTGCAGCCCCCCCCCACTTGAGTTGAGAGGTCTGAGATCAGGGGAAACTGCCTGGGAGGCTGTGATGTCAGGCTGCGCAGCAAGGGGTACCAATGCTGTCTGGGCCAATCTGGAGCAATGAGGATGGCCTTTGGTCTCCTCCATTATCTTGATCAGTACCTTGGGAATAAGAGGCAGAGGAGGGAATGCGTACACAAAGAGGGAGTTCCAGGGGAAGGTCAAGGCATCCACCTTCCATGTTAGGTGGTGATACTCCCTGGTACAGAATTTATTTTTTTTTTCTTAGCTGGTGGTTGAAATGAGAAGCAAGGAGTTCCCCACTACTGAGTGACTTGCAAAAAGATATTTCAGTAGAGCTGCCATTCGTGGGGGTCCAGTAAGTTTCTGCTTAAGTGGTCTGCCAGGGTACTGTTGATCCCTGGTAGGTATTGAGTTATTAGGTGTAATCCCATGGAGGAGGCTGTTTGCCAGAGGTTCATGGCTAGCCTACACAGAGGGTAAGATTGGGCCCCTCCCCGTTTGTTTATGTACCACATTACTGTGGTGTAGTCTATTTTGATAAGGAGAACCCCTGGCCTGAGATGGGTTGGAAGGATGTCAGAGCCTTTTGTCCTGCCATAATTTCCTTCTGATTGATGTGTAAGGGAATGTGCTGGGCATCCCAAAGACCTTGGGTGCACCTGCCTGCTAGGTTAGCGCTCCAAGCAATGACCGAGGCGTCTGTGGTAATGGTCTGCCCGGTAGGGCGGAGGATGAATGGAAGACCCTTGTTCTTGGCACAAGCCCCTGTGCACCAGAGAAACTCAGTCTTTATACAAGGGATCAGAGGGAGGGAGGTCTCTAGAGGCTGAGAGTGCCGACACCAAAGGTTCTTTAAATACCACTGAAGTTTTCTCATGTGAAGCCTGGAATGTTTGAGGCATCTGTGATGATGGTCTGCCCGGTAGGGCGGAGGATGAATGGAAGACCCTTGGTTCTTGGCACAAGCCCCTGCCCACCAGAGAAACTCAGCCCTTATACAGGGGATCAGAGGGAGGTCGCTAGAGGCTGAGTGTGCGGACACCAAAGGTTCTTTAAACACCACTGAGGTTCTCTCATGTGAAGCTGCCTAGAGGAATTAGAAGGATACAAGATGCCATGTACCCCAAGGCTTGCAGGAACTTCCTCACCATGAGGTGACTTCTGGATGCCAGCTGGGTAAAGTAGAGAAGCAGGAAGCTCTGCTTTTCTGGGAATAGGAAGGCCATTTGGGATGCTGTATCCAGCAGTGGTCCCAAGAAAATTATCCTCCTGGAGGGTGTTTGCTTTGATTTCTTCTCATTGATGGTGAACACTAAGGAAGTTAGGAGGGTTTGACAAAGAGGAGGTCCTGGAACAGCTTTTCTTTGCAGTCTGCCTGAATGAGACAGTCGTCCAGAAAAGGGTAAATCTCTACATTTCTCTGTCTGCGAAATGCTATGGCTGGGGCTAAGCATTTGGTGAATACCCTGGGAGCAGTAGATAATCCAAAGGGAAGCGCAGAGAACTGAAAGTATTGTGAGCCTGCTCTGAACAGCAGGAATTTCCTGCAGGATTCCCTTATGGGGATGTGGAGTTAGGCATCTTTTTAGGTCTAGGGCCACTAATCAGGCATTTTTTTGTCAGCATATGCAGCAGCTGCTGCAAAGTTAGCATTTTGAATTTGGGGACCACCAGGGAGGTGTTCAGAATGGATAGATCCAGGATGGGGCACCAAGTGCCCTCTCTTTTCTGGGAACAAGGAATAGTCTGGAATAAAAGCCTTTGCCTGCTTGATCTGCGGGAACAGGTTCTACTACCTCCCTGGGATAGGAGAGCTTGGACGTGTTTCAATGCCTCTGCCCACTGATTTGGAGGTAAGTCTGGGTATCCTCTTGGAATTGGGAGTTAGGTGAAAGAGAATTTGTATCCTTGAAAAATGATCTTTAAGACCCATTGGTCCTTTGTTACAGAGAGCCAATTTTCTCTGCAGAGGGAGAGCCTTCCTCCTAGCTTTTGGTGGGTGAAAGGAGGACAGAGGAGGGAGTCATTTAGAGTTTCTGCCATAGAAGGATGGCTTAGAAATCCCTGCCTTTGGGGCAGAAGTGGTCCACTGTTTGGTTCTCTGCTGTCCCTGGGATAGGGGACTGGGCGGTCTGTCCCTGCGGGGCTTACCTTGCCCATGTCTGCTAGGTGCAGGAAAGGACCAGTGCTTAGAGGGAAAATTCCTGTTGAACCTAGGAGGAAGGGTGCATCAATTAATTTAGACTTGACAGAATCAGGGAGAGGTTGTTCCTTCAACCATGCACGTCTCTCAATGACCGATCCTGACACTGCTGTCATACTTGCGGCTTCTAGGGCGTCATATCCACAGTGTAATAAGTGTTTGGCCACTTGACACGTAGAGTGCAGTAAATCTGCTAATTCTTTCGAACTGGCACAGTCAGGAAAGGTAGAAATCTTTTGCTTTAATAGTTCCAAAGTGTGTTGTTGATATTTTAACATACGGAACAGACAGTTGAGTGCTCTGATAGGTACGGTAGCAGAGGTGTATACTTTTTTTACCCCATCTGTCCAGAGCTCTGGAATCCTTGTCAGAAGGAGTACGATTCTTTGCAGAACTAGCCTTAGCTCCTTTAGGTCCCTGTGTAATGACCTCCAGGTCTGCAGCAGGATTTCTGTACAGGTATTTGTGAGAATCCGGTACTCTGTAATACCCGTCATATTTACTGGGAGCAGGTGGGAGGGTGTCAGGGGCTAAGCTGGATTCATGGAAATCATCATCCACCACTTCTAAGATAGGGGGTGGCCAGGGGTCTGTGCTGGGGCAGGTCTAGAAACTCAGTCTTTTCTTAGACTGAGGGAAGTCCTGAGATTCCCAGTGGAAATGTTCCTTGTGGGTGTGAAGGGTTTGCCCAAAGGAAAGGTCTTCTGGTTGGAAGGCAGAAGGAATGGATTCCTTTACATCTGAATCCTCATAAATCATCAGAGGTGGTTGTTCCTCTTCAAAATCTGAATAATCAGATTCCTCAGAATACTGCTCTGTCATTAGTTCATGAAAAGGGTGTCTTTTCCTTTTAGAAGCTGTGGCCTCACTGCCCCTGATAAGGAAGATAAGATCCTCCACCATCTTAAGCATTTGGGCTTAGGGTGGTGGTGCAGGAGTAAGATGGTGGCTAGAAGTAGATTTTCTAGGAGTGGCCTGGCTACTAGGCCCAAGAGTATCCATTGTTCTGACAGAAACGGTAGTCGGATGAGAAGACGTAGTTTTTTGTCTAGAATCGGTAGTGTGAAAGGCCTCCTCGGAAGCCGGCGCCTACGTCATGGCCCCGGACCCAACCGAGGCAGAGACAACCAAAGGCTCGTAGGACGAAGTAGATTTTTGTGGCATACCGGACTCCGATAGGGTCTCGGTACAGGCCTGCGTAGATATCGCATCGTGCATCAGGGGGTGCGAAAGCTCCTCACTGAATTCTGGAGAAGTGACCTGCTTAGCAGTAGTGTCGTCGGAAGGCTTAGCCTTGGTGTGGTCTCTATCTTTATCTCTACATTTTTTCGGAATGTCTTCTGATTGCTGGCCGACGGACGCCATTTGCGAAGACGGAAGATGAAAACACCTGTCTACAATAAGAGCTCTACGACGAATGGTTCTTGCGTTAAAGAGGGCACAGAACCAGCAACGGGGGATGTCGTGGTTTGGGCCTAAACAAATGATGCAGTATGAATGGAAGTCTCGGTGTGGGATCTGCTTTCCACAGGCGAGACAATTGTTACCTTTTTCGGACACTGGTTAGTGCAAGAAAAAAGGATCCCCAGCGGGGTACTTAGATTTAGATGGTTTCAGCTGTAATCCCAGCTCTGGTGGCGACTGACTGGCACACTTGCGAACTGCTTCGGCTACGGCCTCCACTGCAAGAAAAACTGGTGTAATGGCATTGGCTGCCTTGCTTTATAGCACTGACTACCTGTCGTCAGTCAAGCGACAGTAGCCGACACAGAAAAAATGACACTGGTATTCAAGGGCTACCATAGCAGGGATAACCCCACAGGTGATGACTGCAACAGTGAAACACGAAGAACATGTCATAGCCCTGGTAGAATGAGCTTTGATTTTCTCTGGTATAGACTTTTTCTCATGATAAATGTAAAGTACGCAGTCTATAAACCATTTAGATAAGGTCACTTTAGAAACAGAATTTCCCATTTTAGGACCAGAAAAGTAAATTAATAGTTGGTCTGATTTACGCATTGTTTTAGTCTTGTCCAGATAACATCTCAATTGTCTATGCACATCCAATGAATGCAGACAGTACTCTCCTTTATTAGTAAAATGTGGGAAAAATACTGGAAGGTCAATAGATGGATTAATGCAGAAATCCAAAATGACTTTGGGAAGAAAGATAGGGTTTTTCTGGAGTGATACTCTGTCCTCGTGAAAGATTAAATAGGGCCATTTAATGCAGAGCGTGGAGCTCTGCAATTTATCTAGCTGACGTGATGGCAACTAGAAAAAGGGACTTCCATGATAAGAATTTGATGTCATATTTTGCTGCAGGTTCAAAGGGGGGTTGTGTCAAAAGATTGAAGGACTAATGTGAGGTTCCATGGTTCTATAGGCTGTTTGATTGGGGGTCTAATGTGACAGCCTCCTTTTAGAAAGGTTTTGCATAACCAGTGTATAATCCGGGGAGAATTTCCAAAACCATTATGAAAGTCTGAAATAGCAGCTAGATGGACTCGTATGGTAGAGGCTGCAGCTCCAGTCTTGAAAATTTTTGATAGATAGTATAGTACTGTACTACAGTAACTGGAAACGAATACGGGTCTAGTTTTCTTTTCTTAGACCAAATAGAGAATGTCTTCCATTTGTCTAGATAGAGTTTTCTGGTGGATAGTTTGTGAGAGGCCAGGATAATATGTACTGGAGAGGAAAGGTTATCCTGCCTGGCGATCAGTGAAAGTGGAGAAACCAAGCTGGAGACTGGTTAGGTTTGGATGACTTAACCCTTGGGAGTGAGAAATCAGGTCTGGAGATGGATCCAGAATCCATGGTCGGCATAAGTGAGGCCGGAGAAAGGGGAACCATACTTGTTGAGCCCAATAAGGAGCTATGAAAATCACTTTGCATTTCATCTCAAGAGCGTTCTTCAAGAATTGGGGAATCAGAGGACTGGGGGCCAATCATGGATCAGAGCATCCCTCGGGGACTCCCCTTACAGGGGAATTAGGGCAAAATAGTTGCTGCATTTGTGGTTCGATAGGGAGGAGAATAGGTCGCACCAAGGCTGGCCCCAACTGCTGATAATTTTTGCTGCTATGCTGCAGTTGAAAGACCACTCGTGAGGAAGGAGAATACATCTGCTCAGCTTGTCTGCAATTACGTTGGAATCCCCTGGGATATGCGTTGCTATCAGAAAGCGGTTAGGAGCTATAGTCCACTGCCAAATTCTCATGGTCTCTCGATATAGGGGGTAGGACTTGGTTACTCCTTTTTGTTGATACACCAGACTACTGACATGTTGCCTGATTGGAGTGTGATCATTCCAGAAGGAAAGAACAGAATGGAATGCTTTTAATGCTAAAAGCACTGCCCTCAGTTCTAGAATACTGATATGCAAGTTAGCCTCCCTTGTGGACCATGTGCCTTGCACTGTCACTCCCTGAAAATGCCCCCACCACCACCTTATCAGGGAAGCATTTATAGTCACAGTGGCTTTGGGTTGAGGAGGATGGAAAGGGAGGCTCCAAAGTTCTCTCAATGGCCTCACCCACCAAAATAGGTTCGGTTTGCAACAGTTGGTTATCTGAACCTGAAAACACAGGGGGTGACGATTTGGGAACCACTGAGATAATAGAAGCCACTGAAGTATTCTCATGTGAAGTTTTGCGAGAGGCACTATTGATATAGCAGCTGCCATGGAGCCTAGGAGTTGAAGGACTTCTCGTGCTGAGGCTTTGTTTTGGCAGAGTATCGCCTGGAGTTGAAGCCTCAGTCTTTGTAATCTGTGATCTGGGAAAGATACTAGACAGGAGCGGGTGTTGAATACTGCTTCTATGAACTCTACAGACTGGGTCGGTGTAAGACTGAATTTCTCCCAATTTGTTATTCCCAATAGTCTTGCCAGAGAAAGAGTGTATTTCAAGGCTGTTAGCAGTAGATGCTGGTGGGGGCGGTAAGGAGCCAATCATCTAAGTATGGAAACACCTGGAATCCTTGCAGTCTCAAGTGAGCTGCGACTACTGCCATGTACTTGGTGAACACTGTGGGGGTTGTAGAGAGTCCGAACAGAGCATGAAACTGGTCGTGATTGGCTCCTAGCCAGAAAAGTATTCGTCTCCCGGAGCGTGTTCCCATTTTGATGTGGTAATACGCATCCTGGTGATCCATGGAACACATCCAATCGCCGTTTCCCAGAAATGAGAGAATAGACTGAACTGTAACCATTCGGAATTCATTTGGGTGACAGACCTGTTTAAATTGCTGAGATCCAAAATTGGTCTCCAGTCCCCTGTCTTTATTGGCAGCAAAAAGAACCTCAAGTAGATTCCAGATCCACATTGGGCTGGTGGGACAGCTTGGATGACTCTTTTGATGCAGCTTTTTTTTATCTCTATAGCAGCTTCTTCCCTTTGACTGGGTGGAACGTCAGGAAGTCTTGTGGGGGGGGGGGGTTGGGTAAACATTGAGGGGGAACAGTGTAGCCTCTGGTTATAATCTTCTGCACCCAACGGTCGGTAGTTATTAACTGCCAGGCAGTGTGGTGCAGAGAGAAATGACCCCAGGCTGTTTCCAGAGGAAAGCAATTGGGCCGCTCTTCAGGAATGCTGACAGGGCTGGCCAGAGAAAGAATCGCTGGCTCCCTGGTCACATGGACCCCTTCTGCCACAGTAGGGGCGTCTTCCAGAACAGTTACCCCCTCTGCCCCTGGGGGTATACTCGTCACGTGAGTCACGAAAAGGACCCAGAGACGTTTTGTGCCACAACTTTCCACTCCTCTGGTTCCTGGAAAAGGAATGCTGCAGGGTGGAAAAGCTTACACCTATGACAGACAGGGTCTTGCCATCTTTTTCACACCTGGCTAGTGTCCTTTACATTAGGGCTGAAAAGGGAAGATGCTTTTACTGGAGCATTCAGGAAGGAAGACTTAAAAGGGTCCATGAAATCACAAAGGCGCATCCAGGCGTACCATCTCATAACTATGCCTGAACCCGCAGCTCTGGCTGCCCCTTCGGTTGCATGTGATATTAACCTCATGGATGAATTAGAGATGGATTCCAGGGTTGCGAGCTGTGAGGCAACTATGTCACTTACCTCGTCAGACACCTGTCCTGAGAGAGTTCAGAGATTAAGTCTCTTTGAAGTCTCGTAAAATGTGCTAAATAACTCAAGGAGCGTATGGTAAAGGTTAATGAAGCAAAGACTCGCTTCCCTAATCTGTCCATTGCCCAGGATTCTCTGTTGGGTGGGCAAAAGAACAGTTGTGTACACATACCATAAATGTAGATGTTAGAGTGTATTCACTGTTGCAGTCACCACATCTGGGTTATCCCTGCCAGGATAGCCCTCAGTCAGCCCGAATACCAGAGGCTTAGTATTTCTCCATCGGTTGCCGTTGCTCCAGGACTGATGTCAGGTCGTCAGTGGTATAAATTAAGGCAGCCAACACCATTACATGAGTTTTTCTTGTCCTGTCAGGAGCCCCTAAGAGAAGCTAGGTTATGGTGGAAGAACATCACCAGTAGAAAGTAAATACCAAAACATCTTTGTAAGGAGAGAGAGAGAGAGACAAGGGGGACGGAGGAAGGGAAAAGTACAGTTGTGCACACTTGCCATAAATGTAGATGCTAGAGTTTATTCACTGTTCAAGTCATCACATTTGGGTTATCTGCTTGCAGTAGCCCTCAGTCGGCCTGATTAACAAAGTCTTGTGTCCTGCGTCGGTTGCTGTCCCTTCTTTCATGATGTCAGATCGTCAGGGGTATAAAACATGCAGCAGATGCCATTACATCAGTTTTTCTTGCCCCAGAAGTCAGGTGCGTCCCTAATGGGAAGCAATTATATCTATAAATATACAAGGTTATAACTCCAACAAAAAATCAAATACCAAAAACCATTTGAGCATAGTAAAGTAGAGTAGAGGTATAGCCAAAAGAAGAAAGGGGGCTGGAGGGAGGGTAACCAGGACTGCAACAGTGAATACACTCGAACATCTACATTTATGGTAAGCGTACACAACTGTACTACATTCTTAGTGTTTTACTGTTGCAGTCATCACATTTGGATAGATTCCCAAAGCTAAGGATGGGAGGAGGAATTTAGATAGCATTAGGACAAGCTAAAAGACCCTGCAAGACTGCAGTGGCAAAGCCAGCTCTGGACTTAGAGAAAATTGGCAGATGGTAATGCTTGGTGAAAGTATGTACTGAACTCCAAGTAGCAGCTTCTAGGATGTCCCTGGTAGGGACGCCTCTGAGAAAGGCTGTAGAGGTAGATGCAGCCCTGGTTGAATGGGGTCTGATGTGGGATAGGGTTTTCCATGGTGCTTGTAGCAGAAATTAATATAATGGCCTATCCATTTGGAAATGGTTTGCTTTGAAATAGTCTTCCCCTCTGCCCCTGCAGCAAAAGCCACCAGCAGTTGGTCAGATTTCCTTTGAGGTTTAGTCCTGTCCAAGTAGAATCTAAGTTGCCTGTGCACATTAAAGGAGTGCAGAATCCGTTCCCCTTTGTTCTGTGGGTTAGGACAGAAGGATGGCAAATGAATGAACTGATTTAAGGACCACACTGGATACCACCTTAGGCATGGAGGGATTGGTCCTGAGGGACACCCTGTCCGCATGAAAGATGATAAAAGGCTCCACTGCCATGAGGGCCTGTAATTCAGATACCCTTCTTGCTGAAGTGATTGCTAAAAGGAAAGCTTTTTTTCCAAGAGAGGAATTTTAAATCTGCAGTGGCAGCTGGCTCGAATGGAGGAAGGGCGAGCTTTTCCAATACAAAGTTAAGGTCCCAGGCTGGAGTTGGGACTCTCCTGGGTGGTCGTAGATTTTTGGCCTCTCTGAGGAACTGCTTAAGCAGTGGATGAGAGAAGAGGGGAGGTTCTTTGTTATAATGAGCTGAAATGGCTGAGGCATGAATTTTGATGGAGGAGAAAAACAGGCCCTTGTGAAGCATCTCAGTTAAGTATAGTAAAATCTGAGGTAAATTGGCACTGCTGTGTTCATCCCTTGAGATTGGTTCCAGGCACAGAATCTTTTTCATTTTTCAGCTTAAGATTTTCTAGTACTAGGCCTCCTTGCCTCTAAAATGATATCCGTCACTGGTTTACTGAGGGATGGTAAAGGAGAGATTAAGTAATTAGCCAGGCTGCTAGATTCAGTGTATGAAGCTGAGGGTGCAGAATCTGGTTCTCCTGCTGAGACAATAGCATAGGGGTCTTAGGCAGGTGCCATGGGGCCAACAATGACACACTGCGCAAGAGGGGGTACCAGTGATGGCATGGCCAGTCTGGTGCAATTAAAATTGTCCTTGGTTTGGCTTGTTTGATCTTTAGCAGTACTTTGGAGAGCAGAGGCAGAGGAGGAAAGGCATAAACTGATAGGTTTTTCTAGCTGAAGGACAGAGCATCCACTTTCCAAGCTTGTTTGTGGTGAGTCCTTGTGCAAAATTTGTCCAAATGATAGCTGTGGGGGGAGGCAAACAGGTCTATATCTGGGCTCCCCCATTTGCTTGTCAACACGTTGAAAATTCTTGGTTCCAGCTTCCACTCGTGTGGTCCATGAGGTTTCTGCTTAGTTCGTCTGCCAGTGTGTTTAGTTTTCCTGGCAGGAATTGAGCTTGTAGATGCACTTGGTAGCTCAGGGCTGTGTTCCACAATGCCACGGCTAGTCTGCATAGGGGGTAAGAATGTGTACCCCCACTTTCTTGTTTATGTACCACATAACAGTGGTGTTGTCCGTCTTTACCATTAATTGTCCTGGAAGAATGTGGTCCTTGAAGGCTGTCAGAGCATGCTGCACAGCTAACATTTCTTTTTGATTGATATGCAAGTGCATTTGACTTTGGTTCCATTTGCCCTGAATGCACTTCCCTGCCAGGTGAGCCCCCCATGCATAATCTGATGCGTCTGTTAGGGTTTGGACGGCAGGGGGTGGTGTCAATGGTAGTCCCTTGTTTTGGTGGCAGGCCTCTGCCCAAAGAAACTCTAGGCATAGGCATGGTATGATAGGAATCACTGCTTCTAGATCCTGAGAATGTTGACACCATAGGCTTTGTAGATACCACTGTAGTTTCCTCATATGCAGTCTTGCATATGGAAGCAGAAGAATGCAGGAGGCCATGAACCCCAAGGCTTGTAGTATTTGCCTTGCAGATAGTGTTTTTTTTTGGCCAATTGTTTGAAGTAGGTTGTCAAATGAATTTGTTTCTCTGGCGTGAGGAAAGCCAACTGGTAAGTTGTATTCAAGCTTGCTCCCAGGAATATGACTTGTTGACAGGGTACCAGGTTTGATTTCTTTTCGTTTATGGTGTACCCCAGAGACAAGTTAGCACACTTTGTACAAAGGCCTGATGATTCAAAAGTATGTCCTGGTTTTCTGCCTGAATTAAACAACCGTCCAGGTATGGGTATATTTGAATATTTCTTTGCCTGCAAAATGCAATAACTGGGGCTAGGCACTTTGTGAATACCCTGGGTGCAGTAGACAAGCTAAAGGGCAGTGCAGAGAACTGGTAGTGATTGGAGCCTGCTTTGAAGCGTATGCATCTTCTGCAAGATTCCCTGATTGGGATGTGCAGGTATGCTTCTTTTAAATCGAGTGTTACCATCCAGGCATCTTTTCCTAGTATAGGAAGCAACTGGTGAAGAGTCAGCATCTTGAATTTTGGAATAACCAAAAAGGTGTTTAGAGTAGACAGGTCCAGAATAGGACGCTATGAATTGTCTTTTCTGGGTACCAGAAAAAGTCTAGAGTAGAAACCTTGTCCTTTTTCCTCTTCTGGTACAGTCTGAATAGCCTTCATGTTTAAAAGAGAGTATTTGCTTTTGAGCCTCTGCCCACTGATTTTGGGGGTAGATCTGGCCAATCTTTTGGCGTTGGTAATGTATGGAAGTGGAATCTGTATCCTTGGGACACTATATTTAAAACCCATTTGTCCTGGGTAATGATTCCCCAGTTTTTGGCCTGCAGACCAATCTTTCCCCCTAAAGGAGCATTCAGTTGAGAAGTGCTTGGAAGTTTTAAAATCAAGTCATTGAGACAGTTTTCCATAGGGGGGAGTCTTACTACTCCCAGATTTGGAAGCAGAAGCCCCCCACTCCTTAGTCTTGTGCGTACCCTGGGACTGAAACCTGGGATTTCTGGTGTGTCTGGGTTTGGATTGAGAAGGCCTGGAAGGAGCCGGAAAGGACCAATTCTTAGAGGGCCAATGCCTACTAAATCTTGGAGGCTGAACTTGTAAGACATCTTTAACAGTTTGCATAGATTTAGCTTTATCTTCCATCTTTTTACAAACTTTCTCAGCTTTGTTGCCAAACAGGCGGTCCTGATTTAAGGGAGCATCCAACAGTTTAGCTTTAACATGATCAGGCAAAGATTGTTCCTTAAGCCAAGCATGTCTTGTAAGTACAGACCCAGTGACAGCAGCCCTGCAAGAGGCCTCTAAAGAATCAAACCCACATTGCAAAATATGTTTTCCAACCTGTTCAGCAGAATGCAGTAAATCCTGTAATTCCTTATTTTCAGCAAAGTCAGGAATCAACATCATTTTCTGTTTAAGCAATCCAATAATATGTTGATACTTTAACATATGAAACTGACAGTTTAAGGCCCTAAGGACCAAGGTTGCAAAAGTGTAAACCTTCTTACCCCATCTATGCAGCGCCCTGGAATCTATCAGAAGGGGTAGGGTTTTTGGCAGTAGAGGCCTTAATGCCCTTGAGTCCCTATGAAATAGTCTCTGGATCCGCAATAGGATTTTTAAAAAGGAACTTGTGAGAATCAGGAACCCTGTAATATCTGTCAGGTTTTCTGGGAGCAGGGGGCAAAGAATCAGGGCCCAAACTAGATTCCAAAAAGGCATCATCAACAATGTCTGGTACAGGAGGTATAGCTAAAGGCCTATGCTGAGGCAAGAGTAAGAAATCCCTAAGCCCCTTTAATGAATCAGAAAAATCCTGGCTTTCCCAGTGGAAATGCTCACTTACAGAGTGCAAGGTTTCACCAAAAGAAAAATCCTCTGGAGGGGAAGCAGAGGGAATAGAGTCCTCTGCATCAGAATCCTCATAAGCAGATAAGGGTAAATCCAGATCATCAGAAGAATCAGAAAAATCTGAATCCTGGTCAGAAGATTCATAAACAATTTCAGTCCTAGGCCTCTTAGAAGAGGGTGGTTGGCTTCCCCTGATTAAAGTTATAAGATCTTCAGCCATTCTTATCATTTGTTTTTTAGGCATAGAGGCCTGATCATGCGGCCTGGGCATTGGTTTTCTAGGCATGGTTCGAGGTTTAGGCCTTAAAGAAGAAGGAGGTGTCAGTTTAATATGCAAGTCCGTATGCCTAAATACACCCTCAGAAGCTGGTGCCTGCACAGCAGCTCCGGACCCATCCAAGGTAGAGACATCCGCAAGTTCCACAGCTGAAGCATCTCGCGGCATACTGGACTCCGAATGGGTCTCAGTAGAGGCCTGCGAATCAGAAGTAGCGGGTATCAGGGGCTGTGAAAGCGCCTGAGTACCGGCGAACTGGCGATTGGCTTAGGAGAAGCGTCGTTGGCAGCTTTGGACCTAGGCAGCCTGTCTCTGTCTTTATCTCTGCGTTTTTTTCGGAATTCCGGTAGTCGGATGGCTTACTGACAACATTTCTGGACAACTGAACAGAGAAATGAAATATTTAGAGGCGTAAATATACCGACGACGGATAGTGCGTTGATTAAATAAAGCACAAAACCGACAGCAAGGTACATTGTGATCAGGGCCTAAGCAAGGAATACAGTCCGAATGAAAATCTTTGTGAGGTATTTGCTTTCCACAAGAAATGCAATTATTAACTTTTACTGACATCGGTAAGGAGCAAGAAAAATTGTCCCCAACGAGGTACTTGGCTTTAGTTGAAGACTTCGGTTCTGAAACTTGAAAATGAAAATTTCAGGAGTCGGCCGACCGGCACTTGCGAACTGATTCTGCTTCGGGCACCACACGGCAAGAAAGACTGGGGTAATGGCATCGGCTGCATGTTTTATACCCCTGATGACCTGACGTCATGGAAGAAGGGACAGCAACCGACGCAGGACCCAAGACTTTGTTAATCAGGCCGACTGAGGGCTACTGCAAGCAGATACCCCAAATGTGGTGACGGCAACAGTGAAACACGAAGAACATCCAGGACTGCAACAGTGAATACACTCGATCGAACATCTACATTTATGCCAAGTGTACACAACTGTACTATGTTCTTTGTATTTCACTGTTACAGTCGTCACATTTGGGTTGATTCCCAAAGCTGACGAAAAGGGTGGAAGCAGTCAAGAAGACTGGGAACTGGCTAGGATGCCCTGCAAGATTGCTGTAGCAAATCCTGCCCTGAATTTGGAGAAGATAGGCAGGTGGTAATGCTTGGTGAAGGTATGAACAAATGTCCATGTTGCAGCCTTCAGGATGTCCCTGGTGGGGACTCCTCTGAGGAAAGCTGCAGAGGTGGAGGTTGCTCTGGTAGAATGTGTCCTGACCCCCTTGGGAGGAGGTTACCATGCTGCTTGTAGCAGAAATGGATGTAGTGTGCTATCCATTTGGAAATGGTTTGTTTGGATATGGCCTTGCCCTCTGCTCCTGTAGCAAAGCTGACTAACAATTGATCAGTCTTCCTAAATTATTTAGTCCTGTCTAGGTAGAATCTGAGCTGTCTGTGCACATCTAGAGTGTGCAGAATCCTTTCGCCCTTCCTTTGTGGGTTAGGGAAAAAGGTGGGCAAATGAATGTATTGGCTGAGAGCCACACTGGACATCACTTCTGGCATGAAGGATGGGTTAAATCCTGAGGGAGACCCTGTCAGCGTGGAAAATGATGAAGGGATCTACAGCCATTAGTGCTTGTAGCTCAGATACTCTTCTAGCTGAAGCGATGTCCAGAAGCAAGGCTGTCTTCCAAGAGAGGAACTTTAACTCTGCTGACGCTGCTGGTTCAAAGGTGGGCAGGGTGAGTTTTTCCAAAACAAAGTTAAGGTCCCAAGCTGAGGTAGGTGCTCTTCTGGATGGCCTCAAGTTGTTAGCCCCTCTAAGGAACTGTCTGAAGAGAGGGTGGAAGAACAGAGTTGGCTCTGTGCTGAAATGAGCAGAGATGGCAGAGGCATGAATTTTAATGGAAGAGAAGGATAGACCTCTGTGTAGTAGGTCAGCCAGGTAATCCAGGATGAGAGGTAGGGAGGGCTGTGCAGTTCCGGCTCCCTTAGCCTGGTTCCAGGTGCAAGACCTTTTCCACTTGTCAGCATAAGACTTTCTAGTGCTAGGGCGTCTGGCCTCAAGTATAACATCTAGAACTTGTTTGCTTAGATTGGCAGCTTGTGCAGTGGGGTCAGGGAATAAGCCAGGCTGCCAGATTAAGGGTCTGCAATTGGGAATGCATGAATTCTCCATTCCTCTGGGTCAGGAGTGTTGGGATCTGAGGGAGATGCCATGGTGGCAGTGGTGAAAGGGTTTGCAGCAGAGGGTACCAGTGCTGGCGTGCCCAGTCTGGGGCAATCAGGATTGTTTTTTTTTCCTCCCTTATTTTAGCAGTACCCTTGTAATGAGCAGTAGAGGAGGGAATGCGTAGACTGAGAGGTTGACCCACTGGAAGGATAGAGCATTAACTTTCCAGGCCTTGCTGTGAGATTCCCTGGTGGAGAATTTGCTGAGCTGATGGTTGGAGTGGGAAGCAAAGAGGTCGACCTTCGGGGTGCCCCATTCCTGGGTTACAAGGGTGAAGGTTCTTTCGTAACTACCACTCATGTGGGTCCAGAAGATTTCTGCTCAAGTTGTCTGCCAGAGAGTTTAGAGAGCCTGTCAGGAATTGTCTTAGTAGGTGTAGTTGCATGGGTGAGGCTGTGTGCCAAAGGGTCATGGCGGCCTGCATAGAGGGTACGAGTGAGTCCCTCACTGCTTGTTGATATGCCACATCACAGTGTTTTGATCAGTAGATGCTCCTGGGAGAGTAGGGGTCTGAAGGCTGTCGGAGCTTGCTGAACAGCAAACATCTCTTTTTGGCTGATGTGCAGATGTATTTGGTTTGGGCTCCATTGGCCCTGAATGCATCTGCTGTCCAGGTGTGCAGCCCAGGCATAGTCTGATGCGTCTGTGGTGAGGGTTTGGGTGGCGTGGGGCTGTGAGAAGGGTAGTCCCTTGTTGTGGTTGCATGCTGCTGCCCACCAAAGGAAATTTTTCCTTAAGTAAGGTATCATTGGTGTAAGAGTTTCCAGGTCTTGACAGTGTTGACACCAAAGGTTTTTTAGGTACCACTGTAGTTTCCTCATATGCAGTCTGCCGTATGGAATGAGTAGAATGCAAGAAGCCACGAACCCCAAGAGCTTGCTGGATTTTCCTTGCGGATAACTTGGGTCTGGTGGCTAGTTGAGAGAATAGGTTGTCAGGTAGGTTTGTTTTTCTGGTGTAAGGAATGCCATCTGGGATGCCGTGTCCAGGCTTGCTCCCAGGAATACAATTTTTTGCGTGGGTACTAATTTGGATTTCTTTTTGTTGACAGTATACCCCAGGGAGGTCAGTTGGTCCTTTACAAAGGTCAGGTGCTTTAGCAGCTTTTCCTGACTCAGGCAGTCATCTAAGTATGGATAAATTTGAATATTTCTTTGTCTGTAAAATGCAATGGTGGAAGCCAGGCATTTTGTGAAAACTCTGGGAGCAGTGGATAAGCCAAAGGGAAGCGCAGAGAAATTAAAGTGCAGTGATCCCGCCCTGAAATGGAGATATTTCCTGCAAGATTCCCTAATTGGGATGTGTAGGTAGGCATGTTTAGGTCTGGAATGGCTAACCAAGCATCCTTGGAGAGCATAGGTAGAGGTTGCTGGAGGGTGAGAATTTTGGTATCACCAGGAAAGTGTTTAGAATGGATAGATCGAGGATGGGGTGCCAGGTGCCCTATTTTCTGGATTCCTGGAAGAGTCTGGAGTAGAAACCTTGGCCTACCTGTTCTGCAGGAACATGCTCAATTGCCCTCATCAAGAGCAGGGAAAGGACTTGTTTTTGGCCTATGTCCACTAGTTTGGGGGAAGATCTGGGAACCCTTTTGGGGTTGGTAGAGTGTGGAAATAAAATCTGTATCCCTGGGACACTATGTTGAGGACCGAGTGGTTGTTGGTAATGGTGTCCCAGGTGCTTGCGTGGAAGGAGAGTTTTCCTCCTAGGGGCAAGAGCAGATGGGGGGGGGGGTGGAAGTGTGAAGTCACTGTGAGCTCCTACCATGAGGGGGTGGCTTAGCACTCCCTGGTTTTGAAGAGGAGGAACTCCATTGCTTAGATCTCTGCATTCTCTGGGGCTGCTGTCTGGAGGGCCTGCTTCCCTGGGGTCTGAGCTGAGCTGAACTGGAGTGGGCAGGAAAGGACCAGTGCTTGGAGGGAAAACACTTACTGAACCTCGGTGGCTGGACCTGCAAGAAGTCTGTCTGCATAGGTTTAGCTATTTTAAGACCTCCTCTGCCTTGGTGCAAATAAGTTGTTTTTGTGCAGTGGTGCTTCCAATAATTTGGATTTGACATCGTCTGGCAAGGGTTGTTCCTTTAGCCAAGCATGCCTTCTAAGGACAGAACCAGTGACTGCTGCTTGGCAAGATGGTTCTAGGGCATCAAAACCACATTGTAAGGTGTGCTTAATTACTTGACTTGCACAATGCATTAACTCTTGTAACTATTTCTGCACAAGCGGGAAAGGAAGATATTTTTTGTTTGAGGAGTTCAATGGTATGTTGCTGATATTTCAGCATATGGAACTGACAATTTAGTGCTCTAATAGCAAGAGTACCAAAGGTGTATACTTGTTTACCCAATCTGTTTAATGCTTGGTAATCCCTATCTGAGGGGGTGGGATTCTTAGCAGAAGTTGCTTTAATTCCTTTAGGTCCTTGAGAGACAACCTCGGGGTCAGCAGTAGGATTTTTGAATAGAAATTTGTACGAATCAGGGACTCTATAGTACCTGTCTGGTTTTCTGGGAGCAGGAGGGTGGGTGTCAGGAGTCAAACTGGATTCCATAAAAACATCATCCAGGACAGGAGGAATGGCCAGAGGTCTGTGGTGTGGAAGATCTAGGAATTCCCTGAGTCTCTTTTTTGACTAAGGGTAGTCCTGACATTCATAAGACACAGAAATTCATCACAAACGCCAACTTTAATGAACGAAGCTTTCGGGTTCTCTACCCTTCATCAGCATATGATGCTGATGAAGGGTAGAGAACCCGAAAGCTTCGTTCATTAAAGTTGGCGTTTGTGATGAATTTCTGTGTCTTATGACTGAAAACTTGTGATTTTTTGGTAGTCCTGACATTCCCATTGGAAATGTTCCCTTAAGGTATGTAGGGTTTCCTAAAAGGAAAAGTCCTCCGGTGGAGAGGCTGAAGGCATGGATTCATCTGCATGCAAGCTGAGAGGGGCTGCATGTTTTCATAATCAGATGCATCAGAGTCATCGGACTCCTGCTCAGATAAAACTACTGGGGACAAATCTCTTTCTTTTGGAAGGGGTAGCCTGGCTACCCCTGATAAGCATTATAAGGTCTTCCGCCATTTTAAGCATCTGAGAATGAGGCAAGGAAGCAGGTGCCTGAGATTGGGACATTGGTTTCTTGGGTGTGGTTTTGTACCCTGGGCCTTAGAAACTCGGTAGTTTTCGAAAGAACGGTAGACGCGAAAGAAGTCTGTCTGTGTCCAGAATTGGTAGTTCAAAGTACTTCCTCAGAAGAAGGTGCCTGCTCAGTGGCTCCGGACCCATCCAAGGTAGAGACATCAGCAGGATCCTTAGTCGATTAAGAGTGTTGCGGCATACTGGACTCCGAAAGGGTCTTGGTAGCGGCCTGCAAATACACCAGAAGCAGGCATCAGGGGCTGAAGCACCTCACCGAGGACCGGAGAACTGACGACTAGCTTAATGGAAGCGTCGTTGGCAGTTTTGGACCTGTGCAGTCTGTCTGTCTTTATCTTTACATTTTTTTCAGAAGATCTGCTGTCGGATGGCTTACTGAAGCCATATCGGAATTAGAGGACTGAGCGAAAATATCTAGCTACAATAAGGGCCTGACAACGTATAGTTCTGGTGTTTAACAGAGCACAAAAGCGACAGCAGGGGACGCCGTGGTCTGGACCTAGGCAAGTGATACAGTAGGAATGAAAATCTCGGTGTGGAATTTGCGTTCCACAGGCGAGACAATTGTTAACTTTTTCTGACCGGTTAGAGCAAGAAAAAAGGATCCCCAATTGGGGTAATTAGCTTTAAAAGACTTCAACTTCAATTTTGGAAATGAAAAACTCAGGTAGCGGCCGACCGGCACTCCTGCAAACTGCTTCTGCTTCGAGCTCCTCTGCAAGAAAGTCTGATGTAATGGCGTCGGCTGCCTTAATTTACAACACTGATGACCTGATGTCAGTCCTGGAGCAATGGCAACCTAAGCAGAAATACTAAGCCTCTGGTATTAGGGCTGACTGAGGGCTCCCCTGGCAGGGATAAGCCAAATGTGATGACTGCAACAGTGAAATATGAAGAATATCAGTCTGACTCTCTTCGGCAAGCTCCTTTTTTGTGGCCGCCGCAGCTGCCACCCTCATATCATCAACTGGTAAACTTTTAGACCAATGCAGGCTCTTCTCAGGGGGGATAGAATTTTGTATGGTCTCTAAGGGACTGGTTAAACGGAGTCAGGATTTTTCCAGGCGCACTGCACCACGAGTTGAACTAGCTTGTCTGCAGGCAGGGTCACCCAAGAGGTAGATGGTCGGACACAGAAAGCCTACAGAAAGACGGACTCCTCGAAGGAAGGGTTGGTGGACTTCGAGTCATCCCTCTGTTTCAGTATATCAAGGATGTCCCCAAAGGAGACATCAGGAGGTGACCGTGGGGACCTTCCCCTTCATCGTAATCTGTATCCACTGTCAAAGACTCCTCAGGGGAGTCTATGTGCATCCTCTTGCACAACTTCTTCCATGGTGGCTCTTCAGTGGTGACTTCTGTGGAGGACCAGGAAGAAGGGGCGCCCTGCAATAGGGTTTCTTGCAGCTCTCATGACTGGTGTCCCAAGGCGGTGGCTTGTGTCAGCTGCAGCTCAGGGGGAAGGGATGTCTGGGGTTCCGACGCTGGAGGTTTGCTTCCAGAAGCAAGTGCCCTCTCCATCGCCTGGAAAGCAGGTCCACCCGAAGAGGGATGGAAGCCCGGAACAGAGAAGGACAAGCTCGGAACCGGGGTTACACCCCGCTCTGCCAAACTGGCTCCCGAGGGAGGGGCCTCAATAAGGATCAGTGCAGACAAAACTCCTGGCACCGTGGACGGAACTGTAGACGCGCTTGGAACCGTACTCTGAGCCATAGAGCCTGTAGCCCAATCCTGAACTTGAGGAAGGCTCGGTTCCGAAGGGAATGAAGGTCAAAGGGATGGTTCTTGGGCCACAGTGAGGGTCCATTACTGGCACCAAAACAGAGGGTTCCGAAAAGGACATTTGAGCTGGAGACTTTGAAACCTGCAAGGTCAAAGGAGGAGACTAGGATGGAGTCCATGGAGAAACAACCCCAGATCTGGCAAGTGGATGGGTCTTAAATGAAGTGGGGAACCCCCTTGGCTGTCAGGAGCTGATCCACAAGCCGCACCACATCAAGTTCCGAAAGGCTCCTGGTGGATCTAGTGGATACCCCCCGATGAAGAGTCTGGTGACTCTAGGAAGGAGCTATATATTTGTCCTAGAAAATGATCTACTGATGGGGAGTATTGGATCCGTGCTGTGGTGTCCAGCAGCACCACTGTCTCTAATTTAGAGACAGGAAGCAGCGGGGCTAATATAGAAGTAATGGGTTCCGTAGACGGGCTCGGTGCAGTAAGGGCACTCGGCACTGGAATGGACATCGGTGGCTCAGTTATAAATGTTGAAGTGATAGGTACCAAAGGTATGCTCGGTGCCAAAGTGGCACTCGGTAACGAACAGGATGAGACAGTTTGTAAGTGGCATAGACAATATCGGCGCCAAAGGTACTATAGCAGTTGACAGAACCAAGGTTGGTGCCGTAGAGACTGACCAAGGTTCCGAAGACACTTTAGTTATTTTAGACTTGGCAGGTTTGCCCAAATCACCAGAGGGTGAAGAGGGTACAGTGTGTGGTCTTTTTCTTACTTTTCTGGGAGGGGGTGAGCCCTCCGCCGCAGAAAGAGCCTCTGCAAAGGGCATCTTAAGGAGGCCCTTCAGAATTAACTTATTTTTGCACTCATTCAATGTATGCTGACTGAATCCTTTACAAATAGAACATGGGGGCTGCACCCCAAAACAATACACACAGTCATCATGTGAGTCACTGGTCGGCATTTTCCTATTACAAGCAAGACACTGCCTAAAACCTGACGTACCTTTCTTTTCAGACAATCAGTACACAAAGACACTCACAGGTTATAAGTGAAGAAAAGGGAAAGATAGAGAACTTAGAAGAATACCAGCAATGGTATCTAAGGACTACCACCAGGGTATTATAAGAGAGAATATATATAGTCTTTTTTTTTTAAAGTAAAGAGGAAGGAAAGAAATACCAGCAATGGTATTTAAGAAATATCACAAAGGGTAGGGAGAAAGGCTGTACCACCAATGATACCAACTTTAGCAAAAGGTAATAGAGAGTAAAAAGCTAGCGATAGACAAGAATTTAGAAATATGTGAGAAAGTGAATAATACACTCAGTAAAAATTAGACAAAGTCAAAAAAGTTGAACTTAGCTTGAGAGCTGGCTTGAATGCGGCTTTACATCTACGCGGCAAACGAGAACTGAGGTAGCAGGGAGAAGGGTACTATGGGTAAAAGCTTAGCTTGAGAGTTTTTGGCTGGCGCGAACTTGGTATAAGGCCGACTCAATTCTGAAGACAGAACCAATACTCATCAATGACGAATGGACTGAAAATTAACATCATCAGATTAAGCAATTACTTGAACTGCACCACCACTCAACGTTAAATTTAATACTAAAATAGCCACATACAGTAAACTGTTGTGACATGCATTGTTTATCTGTTGCCCAAAGCAGCAAACCTTCAAAATTCCACTGAAGTAAACACCATTAAAGACAGTATATTACAATCTGTGAAAAGAAAAGAATGCTAACACGAGACCATCTTATTTCACATCTGACTGGGACTGGTTCACATGCTCCCTTGCAGCTCTCTTCCACAACAAAATAGGAGCTCCATAAACGGCAATGAAGCAACATACGTGAAGACCCCCCCCCCCCCCAAAAAAAAAAAAAAACAAAAAAAAACTGATAAATGTCCAAGGAAGGAGGACTTCACATGAAAATAAGAGAGGAAAGAAAGAAATTCTTACAGTGTGCAAAACAGGATCAACCTTGATGAATCCTCTGGCTGGGTTTATCCTTATCAGAAATCAGCATATTAAATATCTTTAAAAAAAAAAAACTACTAGGGAAAAAGAAGTGCACCTTTGGCACCACACATCAACTACATCAGTATGCTTGCCCCATTATGCAACAGTTTGCACCCTTGCCACTGCAGACTATCCAGCTCCAAAGAGTACATGCCATCCCCTTTCCCCACAACAAATGATATACAAGTATATCACAGCCTGATTTATTTGGGAAATACAAATGCAAAGGCTGGCTGGCAGAAACATCCACTGCCACAGGTCAATTAGGGTGTTCCTGACTCATCAAGGATGATCCATCAGCTGATAATTGCATCTAACATTGAGAGACTTTCTTGATGAGTCCCTATGGATGGCATGAATCCAAAGCAATAAAACCAACAGAAAGGCAAGAGCCAGAAATCCGTATCTGGGCCAGGTAGAAAACACAGAACATGACACCACAAAGGAGGCCTGACTACATGGCTATTTGGGGGAGGAGGTCCCAAGGGAATGCTAGGGACCCAAACAGCTACAGAAACCAAGGCTGACAATTGTAATCAAATACCAGAGAAAAATGAAAAGTTATACAGTTACTTAACAGTAGATCCATGTTGCCTTTGTCAGTCTCAACTTGTAGGTTATCAGGATCAGATACTGGCCACACACAATCTTCAGCTTCAGAGATCCAACTCTTCTAACCATAAACCTCTACTATTATCCCCTCCCCCCACAATAAAGCTTGCTCCATGAAAAATCCCTGAAATACAACATGATGATCAGGATGAAGAATATGAAGTCAGGGAACAAAGGACAGTAAAAATAGTCTCACCTGTGGAGGCTTTGAGGTTGGACCACAAGATTGCTCAGAAACGCTCACTAAAAAAGTAATAATTTGGAGGGGACACAGAGGGAGGGAGGGATGGATGGTTTAGATAGGATGGACAAAGACAACACTGAGTTGCTGCTATGGTAAACACAAAGTACAGTTGTGTACACTTAACATAAATGCAGATGTTCGAGTGTATTCACTGTTGCAGTCATTACATT
The DNA here is from genome assembly GCF_019279795.1 of Protopterus annectens. Classification (NCBI taxonomy): domain Eukaryota; kingdom Metazoa; phylum Chordata; order Ceratodontiformes; family Protopteridae; genus Protopterus; species Protopterus annectens. The sequence continues at coordinate 523,438,309 of NC_056745.1, forward strand.
TGGGTAATCTGCTGGCAGGTTGCCTTCAGTCGGCTTGAATTACAAAGTCTTGGGTCCTGCATCGGTTGCTGTCTTCTCTTCCATGACGTCAGGGGGTACAAAACATCCAGCAGACGCCATTTTCTTTCGTTTTTCTTGCCCCCGATGTCAGGTGCCCCCAAAAAGGTAGCAATATTATATATATATATATATATATATATATATATATAAAGAGAGAGAGATATATACATGCATCAGTATAAACTTTACCTCCATCTACAAGTAAATACACCACATAGGTTGTAGAAGATACAGAAAGAAAGATAAACTGTAGAATGACAGGGGAATGGCGCCATGGGAGGGTAACCTGGACTGCAACAGTGAATACACTTGAACATCTACATTTATGGTAAGTGTACACAACTGTACTATGTTCTTTGTGTTTCACTGTTGCAGTCATTACATTTGGGTAAAATCCCAAAGCTATGGTTGGGAGGCTGGAGCTAAATAGCATTAGGTGCGGCTATAAGGCCCTGCAGCACTGCAGTGACAAAGCCTGCCCTGGAATTGTTTGGTTAAGAGCCACACTGGAAACCACCTTAGGCATAAAAGTAGGATTTGTCCTCAGAGACACCCTGTCTGGGTAAAATATGATAAAAGGCTCTACAGCCATGAGGGCCTGTAGCTCTGAGACTCTTCTTGCTGAAGTAATTGCTAGTAGCAGAGCTGTCTTCCATAATAAGAACTTTATATCAGCGGTAGCAGCTGGTTCAAATGGAGGCAGGGTGAGCTTTTCCAACACATAATTGAGGTCCCGTGCAGGTAATGGTGATCTTCTAGGAGGCCTTACATTTTTGGCTCCTCTAAGATACTGCTTTAGTAAAGGAAAATTTAGTAAAGTATGAGAAAAGATTGGTGGCTCTGTATTGTCTTCTGTCTTTCGGCTTTTCCCGGTTAGGGGTCGCCACAGCAGAACTCCGGTCCGCTAATGATTGGCAGTAGAGTTTTACGTGCTGGCTTGCCGGGCCTAACGCACAACCTTCAGCGAAGGAATGCCCATTCACGCATGTTGACACAGAAAACGCTCTCAGAATCGAACGTGCAACGTCTGTGAGGCGACAACGCTACCGCAGCACCACCACCGCAGTCTATTGGTGGCTCTGTATTGTAATGAGCCGAAATGGCAGAGGCATGGATCTTGATTGATGAGAAAGATAGGCCTTTGTCAAGCATCTCAGTTAAGTATTGTAATATCTGAGGAATATGTGGTTCTGCTGCATCACTTCCTTGTGCTTGATTCCAAGCACAGAATCTCTTCCATTTGTCAGCATAAGATTTTCTAGTACTAGGCCTTCTGGCTTCCAAAATGACATCCATCACAGCTTTACTGAGAGGTGTCACTTGTATGTTTACATGATTAGCCATGCTGCCAGGTTCAGGGTCTGTAGTTGATTGTGCAGGATCCGATTGTTTTGCTGGGACAGTAGTTGTGGTCTTTGAGGCAAGGTCCAAGCTGGGTATTGAGATAAGTTCCTTAGGATTGGGTACCAGTATTGGTGGGGCCAGTCCGGGGCAATTAATATCATCTTCGGCTTCTCTTGTCTGACTATTAGGAGGACCTTGGGTAGAAGAGGCAGAGGAGGAAAGGCGTAAACGGATAGGTTTTTCCAACTGAAGGATAGGGCGTCCACTTTCCATGCTTGTCTGTGATAAGTCCTTGTGCAGAATCTTTTCAATTGATAATTTTGAGGAGAGGCAAATAAATCTATGTATGGGCTCCCCACTTCTCTGTTATCATGCTGAAAGACTTGTGGATTTAGTTTCCACTCGTGAGGATCCATAAGGTTTCGGCTTAAATTGCCTGCCAGAGTGTTTTGTTTTCCTGGCAGGAATTGAGCTTGAAGATGTATTTGGTAGGTCAAAGCTGTGTCCCACAGTGCCATGGCTAATCTGCAAAGGCGGTACGAGTGTGTGCCCCCTTGCTTGTTTATATACCACATGAATGTGGTGTTGTCCGTCTTTATCAGTAGTTGTCCTGGATGAAGTAAGTCCTTGAAGGCTGTTAGGGCATTTTGAACAGCTAGCATCTCTTTCTGGTTGATATGCAGATGCATTTGTTTTGGTGCCCATATGCCCTGAATGCATCTTCCTGCCATGTGGGCCCCCCACAGGCATAATCTGATGCATCTGTTGTTAAGGTTTGGCTGGCAGGGGGTAGAGTGAAGGGCCGTCCCATGTTTTGGTGACAGGCCTTTGCCTACCATAGAAACTCCTGTTGCAGGCAGGGAATAACAGGAATCATTGTTCCCAGACTGTGTGAATGTTGACTCCATAAACCTTTTAGGTACCATTAAGTTTCCTCATATGCAGTCTTGCATATGGAATTAGTAGGATGCAGGATGCCATAAAGCCCAGAGCCTGCAGAATTTGTCTTGCAGAAGACTGGGTTTTTGTTGCCATCAGTTTGAAGCAAGTAGTCAGTTGCCTTTGTTTGTCTGGCGTGATGTAAGCCATCTGGGCAGTTGTATTCAAGCTTGCACCCAGGAATGTTATCTTTTGAGAGGGTACCAGTTGTGATTTCTTTTCGTTTATTGCGTACCCTAGGCATGTTAGAAGCCTTTTCACAAACGCCAGGTGTCGTAGAAGTGTGTCCTTGTTCTCTGCTTGAATGAGACAGTCGTCCAAGTAAGGATATATTTGTATACTTCGTCTGCAAAATGCAATTACTGGTGCCAGGCACTTTGTAAAGACCCCGGATGCAGTAGATAAGCCAAAGGGCAGTGCAGAGAATTGGTAATGCATTAAGCCAGCCTTGAATCTGAGGTATCTTCTGCACGACTGCCTTATTGGGACATGCAGGTATGTCTCTTTTAGGTCTGAAGTCACCAGCCAAGCATTCTTGCCCAGCATGGGCAGAACTGCTGCAATGTGAGCATTTTGAATTTTGGAATGTCCAGGTATGTGTTCAAACTCGATAAATCCAGTATTGGCCGCCAGGCCTTGTCCTTTCTGGGTACCAAGAACAGTCTTGAGTAAAAAACTTGTCCTTTTTCCTGTTCTGGTACTGTTTGAATGGCCCCCATATCCATGAGGGACGTAACCTGTTTCTGTGCCTCTGCCCATTGATTTTTTGGCAGATCTGGCCAACCATTTGTCATTGGCAGAGTGTGGAAATGGAATCTGTATCCCTGTGATATGATGTTTAGTACCCACTTGTCCTGGGTTATTAACTGCCAATTTTTAGCAAAAAGTGCTAATTTTCCCCCTATGGGTGCTGCCCAAAGATAAGTGCTTGGTGTAGGCAGAAGGAAGTCACTGGGATTACTTTCTGTAGGTTTGCACTTTATCTCCTCCAGATTTGGAAGTGGATGCACCCCCATTGCTTTGACCTGTATGAGTCTTGCGCCTGGTATATGGAACATTTAGGGCGTCTGGATTTGCCCCTTTGAGCTCTGTCTGACACAGGAAAGGACCAATTTTTTGTAGGCCAGTGTCTACTGAATCTGGGTGGCTGAACTTGTAAGAAGTCTTTAACAGTTTGCATAGACTTAGCTTTGTCTTCCATTTTCTTTAAAACCACTTCTGTCTTAACACCAAACAGAGAATCATGCTGTAAAGGTGCATCTAGCAATTTAGCTTTAACATGGTCAGGCAAATTTTGCTCTTTTAACCAGGCATGCCTCCTAATCACAGATCACAGCAACTGCGGTCCTGCAGGAAGCCTCCAAAGAATCAAAACCACATTGCAAAGTATGCTTTCCAACTTGTTCAGCTGCATGCAATAATTCCTGCAATTCTTTACTTTCTGCACATTCTGAAATAAACATAATTTTCTGTTTCAGCAATCCCATAACATGTTGTTGGTACTGAAGCATATGAAATCGACAGTTTAAGGCCCTGATTGCCAAGGTTGCAGATGTATAAACCTTTTTTCCCCATCTGTCCAGAGCTCTTGAATCCCTGTCAGAGGGGGTAGGCCTTTTTGCTGTTGAGGCCTTAACTCCCTTTGGAACCTGTGAAATAGTTTCAGGGTCAGCAGCAGGGTTTCTAAATAAAAATGTATGTGAGTCAGGGACCCTGTAATATCTGTCGGGCTTACTGGGAGCCGGAGGTAAGGAGTCAGGGGTCAAGCTTGACTCCGAAAACACATCATCTATAATGTCTAAAATGGGGAATGGCTAAAGGCTTGTGCTGAGGGAGAAGGAAATCCCCAAGCCTCTTTTTTGATTCTGAGAAATCTTGACTCTCCCAGTGGAAATGCTCCCTCAAAGTATGCAAGGTTTCTCCAAATGAATAATCCTCAGCAGGAGATGCAGATGGAATAGACTCCTCAGCATCAGAATCCTCATGGGAGGTAAAGATAATTCCTGATCAGAAGAGGAATCAGAAGAAATAGAAACCTGATCTTATAGGTTCATAGGTTCATAGGTTAGTACTAGGCTATCAGCCCTAGGGCCTATACAAGCCTAGCCATAACAATTCCCTGAATATTTCTTCCCACAAGATTCATAATCGGTGTCTTGCCTAGGCCTCATATCTGGAGGGGGATGGGTACCCCTGATCAAGGTAATGAGGACTTCAGCCATTTTGATAATCTGTTTTTTAGGTATGGAGGCCTGTGCACATGGCTCATGCGTCAGTTTTTTAGTTTTAGAAGTTGCTTTTGTCTTTGGTTTTGCAGCTGTCGTCGGTTTGATGTACAAATGTTGAGGTCTGAATACACCCTCAGAAGCCGGTGCCTGCTCAGCCGCTCCGGACCTATCCAATGGAGATACATCCTTCAGTCCAATACCTTGAGTATCTTGCGGCATGCAACTCCACATGGGTGTCGGTAGAGGCCTGCGACTCGAAGGTAGCGGTTATCAGGGGCTGCGAAGGTGCCTCACTGAGTACCGGCGACTGGCTTAGGAGAGGCTTCGTCAGTTTTGGATCTCGACTGCCTTTCTCTGCCCTTTTCTTTGTGTTTTTTATGAACTCCGTTAGTCGGATTGCTATCTGACGACATTTCTGGGTATTTAAATCTGTTTCCAAAATACTTTGATGCAAAAATATATCGCCGCTTAATAGTGCGGTTGGTTAAATCTAGCACAAAACAGACAGCCAGGCATGTTGTGATCAGGGCCCAGGCAAGGAATACAGTATAAATGGAAATCCTTATGAAGTATTTGCTTCCCACAAGTAATACAATTATTAACTTTTTCTGCCATCGGTAAAAAGCAAGAAAAAAGTTTCCCCAACAGGGTACTTGGCTTTAGTGAAGAATTCGGTTCTGAAACTCAAACTCGAATATTTCAGTAGTCGGCCGACCGGCACTTGCGAAATGCTTCTGCTTCAGGCACCGTGCGGCAAGAAAGACTAAAGAAAATGGCGTCGGCTGCATGTTTTATACCCCTGATGACCTGATGCCATGGAAGAAGACAGCAACCGAAGCAGGACTAAACACTTTGGAATTCAGGCTGACTGAGGGCAACCTGCCAGCAGATTACCCAAATGTAATGACTGCAACAGTGAAACACGAAGAACATCTTTAAGCTATGTCTTTTCCATCCAGTCTCATCCTGTATGACAGACTTTCCAGGCAGTAAAAATCCCATGGAGGCCCTAGGAAAGAACATTATGCAAAATGGTGATTTTGCAAAATGGTGGAACCAAATGAAGTTCTAAACCTAGATAGCACATGGAGTTTGTAATGAGAAACAAAGGTATCAGTATTAGGCCACGTAGCTGGAGCACAAATATCAACAGAAACCTAAAAGAAAAAGGAGGTCACAGCATACACTACCCTTGAGAAATGACCTTTAGGCCTTACAGGTATCCCCTTCAAGGAGTATGCAAAGGAAATACAACAGGATGGCCCATCTGGATCATGATATTTTGGAAACAGGCTTACCAAGTCTTAATTCAGAAAAGGATACAAGCATTTGTTCAGATTTTCTGAAAAGTACAGTTTTGTACCTACCATAAATGTAGATGTTCGAAGATCCACATTGCTGCAGTCCTAACACTTGGGTAGTCCGCTGTCCCAGTCGGCCCGAATACCAAAGTATAAGGCTGACGTCGGTCAAGGCGCATTTGTCTGACATCAGGACGTCAGGGTACAAATGCGCATGACCGACGTCATATCCTCAGTCTTTTCTTGCCCCAGATGTCAGAAGACCCTAAAAAGATAAGGCCAAAACCAAAAAACACCAAACACTCCTATACCTAATATATGTACAATATATACAAATTTACAAAAATAGAACCCCACCCACACAACCACCCCTAAACACAGAGGGGAAGGAGGGAGGAATTGGACTGCAGCAATGTGGATCTTGAACATCTACATTTATGGTAGGTACAAAACTGTACTATGTTCTTCATCTCACATTGCTGCAGTCCTAACACTTGGGTAGAATCCCAAAGCAGAGGTAAGGGAGGATGGCTAAACTATAAAGAAGCAGGAGCTGCCAAAATGCCCTGCAACACAGCAGTGGCAAAACCAGCCCTGGATTTAGAATAGAGAGGAAGGTGGTAATGCTTGGAGAAAGTATGCACTGAACTCCAAGTAGCTGCCTCCAAAATATCCTTAGTTGCCACCCCCCTTAGAAATGCTGTTGAAGTGGCAGTAGCCCTAGTGGAATGAGGCCTAATCCCAGCTGGAATTTCCTTGCCATGATGGGAATAACAGAATGCAATGCAAAACCCAATCCACTTAGATATAGTTTGTTTTGACACAGGCTTGCCCTGAGAACTCAAAGCAAAAGAAACAAACAACTGCTGAGACTGCCTAAAATCCCTAGTCCTGCTTAAATAATAACGCAACTGCCTGTGTACATCTAAACTGTGCAAAATCTTTTCCCCCCTATTTTGGGGATCTGCATAAAAAGTAGGCAAATGAATAGTTTGGTTTAAAGCCACACTAGAAACCACCTTAGGCATAAATGAAGGATTAGTACGTAATGATACCCTATCCTTATGAAAAATCAAAAAAGGTTCAACCGCCATAAGGGCCTGCAATTCAGAAACCCTTCTTGCAGAAGTAATGGCCAACAAAAAAGCAGTCTTCCATGACAAGTATTTCAATTCAGCCGTAGCCGCAGGCTCAAAAGGTTGTAGAGTAAGTTTCTCCAACACAAAATTGAGGTCCCAAGCAGGAGTAGGAGCTCTACGTGGGGGTCTTATATTCTTTGCCCCTCTAAGAAATTGCTTGAACAAAGGATGAGAAAACAATGGTGGGTCACAATCATAGTGAGCTGAAATTGCTGCAGCATGAATCTTAATGGAAGAGAAAGACAAACCTTTGTCCAATAACTCAGTAAGATATTGAAGAGCCACACTCAAATTAGGCTCAGAAACATCCAAATCCTTTGCTGCACTCCAAAATAAAAATCTCTTCCATTTTTCTGCATACACTTTACGTGTACTAGGTCTTCTGGCTTCCATAATCACATTCAAAACTTGTTGAGGAAGTTGAGACCTGCTGTGGTTCAAAACAGAATATGCCAGGCTGTTAGATGAAGAGAGTGAAGCTTGACATTGAGTAGATGACCGTCCCTCTGAGACAAAAGGTGTGGAATTAAAGGTAAAGGCCATGGAGGCTTCCTTACCAGATTCCTCAGTAATGGGTACCAATGTTGCCGAGGCCAATCTGGAGCTATCAAAATCATCCTTGGCTTGTCTTGTCTGACCTTTAGGAGTACCTTTGGGAGGAGAGGCAGAGGTGGAAAGGCATACACATGAAGATTTTCCCAACTGAACGAAAGAGCATCCACTTTCCAAGCTGTGTGATGAAACCTTTTCGTGCAAAACTTTGGCAGCTGGTGGTTTAGTGGAGAAGCAAACAGATCTATGTCTGGAGTTCCCCATGACACTGTCAATTTTCGAAATACATGAAGATCCAGTTTCCACTCGTGGGGATCCATGATTTGCCTGCTTAACACATCTGCTAAGGAGTTCTGTGCTCCTGGCAGAAACCTTGCCTGAAGATTTAGCTGCAAGCTGAGCGCAGTCTCCCACAAAATCATTGCTTGCCTGCATAGAGGATAAGAATGTGTTCCCCCTTGCTTGTTGATGTACCACATGACAGTTGTGTTGTCTGTTAGAATCAACACCTGCCCTGGAAGAAGTAACTCCTTGAAAGCCATTAATGCAAACTGTACTGCTAACATCTCCTTCATGTTGATATGTAGATGCTGTAGTCTGGCAGGCCACTTGTCTTGTATCCACTTTCCATTCAGATGAGCTCCCCAAGCTATGTCTGAGGCATCTGTCGTTAGAATCTGACTCGCCTCTGGCCGGGTCACAGAGAGTCCCTTGTTTAGGTGACATTCCTGAGCCCACCACAAAAATTCCTTTTGAATGCAAGGTATTATTGGAATGACAGTGTCCAAATCCTGGCAGTGCTGTGTCCATACATTTTTAGATACCATTGCAGCTTCCTCATATGCAGTTTGGCATTGGGAAGCACCAGAATACAAGATGCCATGAACCCTAAGGCTTGAAGGACTGTCCTTGCAGTCAGCCCGGACTGAAGAGATAGTTGATGGAAGTAAAGGGAAAGATTCTTTTGTTTGTCCGGGGTTAAAAAGGCCATCTGGGCTGCTGTATTCAGTCTCACACCCAGAAAGCACATGTCTTGAGAGGGTACTAGACTGGACTTTATTTCGTTCACAGAATACCCCAGGCATCTTAGCACTGCTATCACATATTCCAGATGCTGAAGAAGCTCATCCTTTTCTTGAGCCAGAATCAGACAGTCGTCCAAGTAAGGATAGATTTGTATTCCTTTTAGCCTGAAGAAAGCTACAACTGGAGCCAGAACTTTTGTGAATACTCTGGGCGCAGTAGATAAGCCAAAGGGCAATGCAGAGAACTGATAATGGGAATTTCCAGCTCGGAAACGCAGATACTTCCTGCAACTGAGTCTGATAGGCACATGAAGGTAAGCCTCCTTGAGATCTAAAGTTACCATCCAGTGATCTTTGCCCAGCAGAGGTAAAAGCTGTTGTAACGTCAACATTTTGAACTTGGGAATGTCCAGATAAGTGTTGAGGATAGACAAATCCAAAATTGGTCTCCACGTGTTCCCCTTTTTTGGTACTAGGAACAGGCGAGAATAAAGTCCTAGGCCCCTTTCTGGCACAGGAACCGGCTGAATGGCCCCTATCTGGAGTAACAGAGAAATTTGCTTGTGAGCCTCTTTTCTTTGTATAGGAGGAATGTCTGGCATGCCTTTGAAAGGAGGCAAGGTATGGAAATAAAACCTGTAACCGTGGTGAACGATATCCAATACCCATCTGTCTTGGGTAATAACACTCCAATTTTCTTTGAAAAGTGCCAGCCTTCCTCCCAAAGGTGCTGCCAGATGAGAAGGCTCTGGCAGCTGAAAAGGCAAGTCATTGGGTCTGCTTACGAAAGGACTGACCCCTGCCCTCACCAGAAGACTGGGCAGGCGAACTGCCTGTTCTAGGCCTAAAAGAACCTTGAGCTCTGCCCCTACCACATCTAGATCTACCCCTAGACTGAGAATCATAAGAAGGATAAGTCCACCCCTTAGTAGGCCAATTTCTACTAAACTTTGGAGGCTGAACCTGCAAAAAATCTTTAACAGTCTGCATAGACTTAGCCTTGTCCTCCATTTTCTTTAAAACTGCTTCCACAGGCGCACCAAATAACACATCAGATTGTAAAGGAGCATCTAAAATCCTTGTCTTTACATGTTCAGCTAAATTCTGATCCCTCAGCCAGGCGTGCCTGTGAAGAACTGAACCAGTGGCTGCCACCCTCGAAGAGGCCTGTACAGCATCAAAACCACATTGCAAGGAATGCTTACCCACCTGTTCAGAAACATGAACTAAATCCTGCAACTCTTTACACTCAATACCTTCCGCCAGAGCATCTACCTTAGACTTCAATTGTGAAAGGAGATAATTTTGGTATTTCAACATGTGAAACTGGCAATTCAAAGCCCTCATGGCTAAAGTGGAAGAAGTATACACCTTCTTTCCCCATCTATCCAAAGCCCTTGTCTCTTTATCAGAAGGAACAGGATTTTTAACAACAGAAGCCTTAACACCTTTAGGGCCCTGAGAAACAGTTTCTGGGTCTGCCCTAGGACTCTTAAAAAGATACTTATGAGCTTCAGGCACCCTATAATACCTATCCGGTTTAACTGGGGCAGGAGGCAAAGAATCAGGGTTCAGGGAAGCCTCTGCAAAAACATCCTCTACCACATCCAGAACAGGAGGTATAGCTAAAGGCCTATGCTGGGGTAGAAACAAAAATTCCCTAAGCCTTTTCCTGGAATCAGAGAAATCTTGACCTTCCCATTTGAAATGCTCCCTCATGGAATGAAGAGTCTCTGAAAAAGAAAAATCCTCAGGAGGAGAAGCCGAAGGTGTAGAGTCATCTACATCAGAATCAGAATAAGGAGGATACTCCTGCAAGTCTTCAGCCGAAGACTCAGAAGCCTCCGAACACTGCTCAAAACCCTCAAGCTCAGGTTCCACCCTAGGCCTCTTATCAGGGGGGGGGGCATAGAACCTCTAATCATAGTAATCAAATCTTCTGCCATTTTAAGCATATGCTTCTTAGGCAGAGACCCTGAAGAACTAGGGGAGACCCCCACTGAAGTTAACCCTGGCCTGCCTCTAGAAGAAGCCTTGGAAACAGAAGGGGAGGGCCTAACCACCTTAGGAAGGGAGGGGAGAACAGCTACCTGAGAAGCCCCTTCAGCCTGGCCTACCTCCTGAGAGGACACATCTTGTAACAGTAAAGTCTCTCCCTGAGAATCCAAAGGAACTTCTGGTAGAACCACCGGCTCCACCGAGCCCTCTAAAGAACAGACGTCCGGGACAGATGGTTCTTCCACCCTAGGCTTCGCTGCTTTGACCTTGCGCTTTTTAGACGAAGCGGGCGTCGGAGCATCCGACGGCATGTTGTAATTACAACGCTTCCCAAAACTAACCTGGCACAATCTAATCTTCTCTTAATAGTGCGTTTGTTAAATCTAGCACAAGAGCGACAGCCAACAACGTCGTGCTCAGGCCCTAAGCAAGGTATACACAAGGTATGGTAATCTCTATGAGGTATCTGTTTCCCACAAGAAATACAGTTATTCACTTTTTCTGACATCCGGTTAAATACTGAGGCAAGAAAAAACCAAAATATTCCCCAACGGGGTCCTTAGCCAACTTTGATTCGGTCTGAAACTCCGACTTCAGAAAATTTCAGAACGCCAACCTGCACTCGCAATACTGCTTCTGCATCGGACTATGCGGCAAAAAAGACTGAGGATATGACGTCGGTCATGCGCATTTGTACCCTGACGTCCTGATGTCAGACAAATGCGCCTTGACCGACGTCAGCCTTATACTTTGGTATTCGGGCCGACTGGGATAGCGGACTACCCAAGTGTTAGGACTGCAGCAATGTGAGATGAAGAACATCTTCTGTTTCTGTCCAAACATAATTTGTTTATGGACATCCAAACAATGAAGCAAATATTTTCCCTCGTTACTGAAATATAGAAAGCAAGTGAATGGGCTGGTTTAAATTTGACTCTGAAGTGACTATGGGCAGAAAGGAAGGGCACTCCTTAAGGTTACTTCTTTTACATAAAATCAGAGTTAACAGTCACAGAGGATAATGTTTGAAGTTCTGACACTCTTCTGGCTGAAGCGACAGCCACCAAAAAGTTTTCCATGACAACTTAAATGATACCATACCTGAAGGTACAATGGGAAGTCCAGTGAAAACTTGAAGCAGCACAGGAAGGTCCCAAGGAAGCACTGGACCCTGAACAGGTGGATGCAACAAAAATGTGCCCCTCCAGAAGGCCTTGGAAAGCTTCAAATCCACCACAGGGCTATCCATCCCTACCAATATTAAAGTTATAAATGGCAGCCAGTTGTACCTTTACAGTGGAATAACTAAAACTAGAATGACAGAGACCAACTAACTCATCTAAAATGGAATCTTAACGTGGTGAAAAGAGGTCCAAGCCTTCAGATGCAGTCCATAGAAGGAAAAAAAATACTATTTACAATTGCAAGCCCTCCCTGTTGGAGGGTTTGTTGGATAATGAAAGGATATGAATAATTTTGACATGCTGGGTTTACTGGCCATCATTTGAATTGGAAAAGCCACGCAATTAGCCAGAACGAGTGGAGGTTTGGGAAGGATTATGACAAAGCAAGAGAAATCAGATCCAGAACCAGATCCAGCACCTAAAGCAGGTGAAGCAAGTAAGGCCAAACAAAGGGGAATCAGATTTGCCTTGGCCAGAATGGGACAATGAGGATGACATTTGCACAGTAATGTGCTGCCTTCTGAAGAAACTTGTTTATCATGGGTGTTTGGGGATAACATAACTCAGAGCCCAAGCAAGCATAAGTGTGTGCCTTGGTGACTTTCCTTGGGAGGGGATCGGGGAGTAAAAGCTACTGCACTTTGTTGGGTAGGGAAGCAAAAAGATTGCAGGAGGAGGTGCCCCAGTAACTGAAAAATCTGTGCTGCTAAGAACGTTCCTTCTCAAACTGTCCAGCAGAAAGTTAGATTTGCCTGCAATGTGCTTCATAATCAGAAACAGCTGAGAAGACACTACCCACTGCCAAACCCTCACAGCTTGATAACACAGATGATAGAAATGAGTTCCTCCTTGCTTGTTCAGATACCATAATATTGACAAGTTAGTCTGTATGGCAATCATACCTTTGTGTTCAGGAAGGCCTGTAATGATAGGATCATCCTCATCTCCAAAACACTGATGTGCAAAATAACCTCGTACCTGTGACCGGCAGGGACTCTACACTGAATGTGGCTGGGACAAATGTTTTCTAGAGTCACTGGGAAATCCACTGCATGTGTTGTATAGTACCAGTGAAGTGCTGGAGTTCACTGTAAAACCCTCATATGAAACCTCAGAAGAGGTAATAAGTGAAAAGAAGCTGCCAAGTGCCCAACCAAGGAGACAAAGTATTTATGTGGCAGAGGGATTGGGAACTTGTAGAATGCGACAGGCCTTTAGTTGGAGAGTTTTGTACTGATAATGGCAGCTTGGCTGTTGGAGTGACTGCATTCAAATTCTAGCACTTGTAACACACATTCCAGGCTGTATATTTACTGACTCACTGTTATGAACAACGACAGACATCTGGAATAAAGAATCTTAGGGTTTCATTAGGGATGTCTTTGCTGAAGTTGTCAGGAGCCAATCATCTAGGTAAGGAAAGACATGGAATCCCTGCAGCCTAAGCCAGGCTCCATTACTGCCATGCATTTGGTTAATACCTAGGGAGCTGTAGTGAGACCAAAGGGCAGAGCCTAAACCTGGCAATGAGTGGCCCCCAGCCAAAAGCACAGGAATCTTATGGAATGCTTTGCTTCTTTTATGTGATAGTAGGCATTCTTGAAATCAACCAAGCACATCCAGCTATCTTTCCTCAGGAGAGGTAGAATGGGTTGCACTGTGCACATCTTGAATGTGGTCTGTGACAAAAAGATGCAGTCTGCCTGAGGTCCTCCTTTTTCCTCAGTATCAAAAAAATTTGGAATAGACCCTGGATACTCTCTGGTCTGGTGAGTTCTATTGGAAGACTGTTGACAAGCAGTTTTTGAATTCCCACTGCTGCGTCCCTCTGGAAGAGATTTTTGGGAGTCTTTCAGAGTAAACAAAAAACTGCACAAACTCTGGATGTGACTCAACACCCATGCATCTCTGGTGATGGCCTTTCAAGCTTCTGGGTGGACAGCCAAATGACTGTCAACTACCTCAAGAGTGTCTCAGCCAGGCAACACTTCAAGAGTGCTGGAACTGCCTCCCTGAAAAAGCCCTAGTTCTGCAGAAATTGCTCCTGACACATGAGCAGTGTCCATTATGACTGCCCTCTCTGCTGCAGGGGGAGCATTCACTGGGAGTGTCCTGGAAAGGTTGCTGCTTTTTACAAAAATAGATTCTTTCCACCCTTCTGGTTCCTAGAGAAGGAATGTTGAGGGACCAATAAAAACTCAAAGGGCAGTCAGTTTATTTTGGTTTTGTTCACTTCTAGTCAGCATCTCCTTTGACCTTTGGCTCAAACAGAGAAGAACCGTCAAAAGGTGCATTAACAAAGGATGATTTAAAGTAGTCAGCAAAATTGCATGAAGACATCTGGGCATGACTGTGCATGGCAATGCTGAAGCATCCTGCATGGGATGTTCTGTTGGTAATGTCAGATAACAGACATTGGATAAGGACTGCAACAGTGGACAATTCAGCCTCCAGAGTTTTCAGAGCCTTCAGAAGCAGCCAAGTCTTGACAACCTTTGAAATTTAAGCTACAAGGTCTTGCTGAAGCCTCCTCAAATGGGCAAGATAATTCAGTGCATGGAAAGCATGACCAGATTTAGCACTCCTCAGATCCACAGACCCATGCAAGACACAGTTGCTCTGCACTGACTCAATCAGCTCAGACATCAATAACAAAGCTCATCTGTTAAGAGATGAAGCACCTAAAGGTAAGGACAACTCTGATCTGGAAGATCTACCCCATCCCTGGAGCACCGGTCCCAAAGGCCCGGCTCAAAAGTGCCCCCAGGTCCAACACTAAAGTGTAGAAAGCAAAGGATGTAATGAAATCCTGAAGTAACCACATGGCAGCACAATCTGATCAGAAAGCCCCTGAGCTGAAGCTTCAGACCTTGGATTACAGGATGATACCTAACCTGGCAGGCCTAGACAAAGAGACCACCAAAGGTGATTTGGATGACCTCTTAGCGGTAGTCTTATCCAACAAGCAGAATCAAAAGGGGGAATACTGCACTCAGGGGGGAAGGGGGGGTTGACATCAGAGAATTAATTGGGCAGAAGGGAGACTGCAGTCTGCCCGAAGAAGCAGCAGTGTCCTTAACCAAGAAGGAATTGGGTATACTGAGGATCATGGAGTTAGAAGACTCCAATACTAACAGTATTGGAGATGGGGGTTGAGACGGACCTGAAGGGGTCAGACATAGAGGGGCCAAAAGGCAGTGGTACCTTTGCCTCTGGCTGTCCCATTGTAGACAAGGAGGATCGTATGTGAAACTCCCTCTTTCCCATGGGACTTAGTCTCTTGGTCATTGGATCGGTCCTTCTCCTGCTTTCTGGTCTTGATAAGGGAGGAACAGGAGGAAGAGGCAGTGGAAGGTTTAAGTAGGCCCTTCAAAACAAGCTTAGCCTGCCTTTCATTAAAAGTGCGAGTACTACAAGGGGCACGTCTTAGCCTCCAAATAGGCAACACACAAGCAATACACATACATTTGTTGTGGGCAAATCTGATCAATTTGATCAGACAAGCCCAGTGCCAAAGCCTAAGACCAGACTGTCAATACACCAACCAGAGACTCAAATGTACTGGATTTAGTCCTCCTCTGAAGCAAAAATAAAAATCGGAACCCCAGTTAACCTTGGAATGTTCAGGAGCTACTCTACGGCAAACTATCTACTATTAAGTGATGACTTAGCAAAATTTCAAGCACCCCCATAAAAGTACAGTTGTGTACACTTACCATAAATGTAGATGTTCGAGTGTATTCACTGTTGCAGTCATCAGATTTGGGTTATCCATGCCAGGGTAGCCCTCAATCGGCCCGAATACCAGAGGCTTAGTATTTCTGCGTTGGTTGCTGTCACTTCAGGACTGACATCAGGTCGTCAGTAGTATAAAGTAAGGCAGCTGACGCCATTACATCAGTTTTTCTTGCCCTGTCAGGAGCCCGGGAGCCAGGATATGGTGGAAGAACCCCACCAGTAAAACTAAATACCAAAAAGTTCCTTGTAATCAGAGAGAGAGAGAGAGATAAAGGAGGATGGAGGGAGGGAAACCAGGACTGCAACAGTGAATACACTCGAACATCTAAATTTATGGTAAGTGTACACAACTGTACTATGTTCTTCGTGTTTCACCGTTACAGTCATCACATTTGGGCTGATTCCCACAGCTGAGGAAAAGGGTGGAGGCAGTCAATAAGACTGGGAGCTGGCTAGGAAGCCCTGCAAGACTGCAGTGGCAAAGCCTGCCCTGGATTTGGAGAAGATAGGCAGGTGGTAATGCTTGGTGAAGGTATGAACAGATGCCCATGTTGCAGCCTCCAGGATGTCCCTTGGTGGGGACTCCTCTGAGGAAAGCTGGAGGTTGCTCTGGTAGAGTGAGTTCTGACCCCCCTTAGGGCGAGGTTTCCAGTGTTGCCTGTAGCAGAAATGGATGCAGTGTGCTATCCATTTGGAAATGGCTTGTTTGAATATGGCTTTGCCCTCTACTCCTGCAGCAAATCTGACTAACTGGTCAGTCTTTCTGAATGATTTACTCCTGTCTAGATAGAATCTGAGCCGTCTGTGCACATCTAGAGTGCAGTATTCTTTCCCCCTTGTTTTGTGGGTTAGGGAAAAAAGGTGGGCAAATTAATGTATTGGTTCAGAGCCACACTGGACACCACTTTTGGCATGAAGGACGGGTTAGTCTTGAGAGACCCTGTCAGCATGGAAAATGATGAGGGGCTCTACAGCCATTAGTGCTTATTGTCCGGATACTCTTCTTGCTGAAGTGATGGCCAGAAGCAAGTCTGTCTTCCACGCGAGAAATTTTAATTCTGCTGAAGCTGCTGCTTCAAAGGGGGGGGGGGGGCAGGGTGAGTTTCTCCAACACAAAGTTTAGGTCCCAAGCTGGGGTAGGTGCTCTTCTAGGTGGCCTCAAGTTGCTAGGCCCTCTGAGGAACTGCTTGATGAGAGGGTGTGAGAAAAGAGGCTTCTCAGTACTGAAATGAGTAGAGATAGCAGAGGCATGAATTTTAATAGAGGAAAAAGATAGACCACTGTGCAGTAGGTCAGCTAGGTAATCCAGGATGAGAGGTAGGGAGGGCTGTGCCGTATCAGCTCCCTTAACCTGGATCCAGGTGCAGAACCTTTTCCATTTGTCAGCATAAGACTTTCTTGTGCTAGGGCATCTGGCCTCGTGTACAACATCGAGAACCTGTTTACTGAGATTGGCAGCTTGTACAGTGGTCAGAGAATAAGCCAGGCTGCCAAATTGAGGGTCTGCAATTGGGGATGCATGAATTCTCCTTCCCTCTGGGTCAGGAGTGTTGGGATCTGACGAAGATGCCATGGTGACAGAGGGGACAGGCTGCGCAGCAGTGGGTACCAGTGCTGGCGTGGCCAGTCTGGGGCAATTAGGATTGTCCTTGGTTTTTCTTCCTTTATTTTGAGCAGTACCCTGACAATGAGAGGTAGTGGGGGAAATGCATAGACTGACAGATTGACCCACTGGAAAGACGCAGCATCCACTTTTCAGGCCCTGCAGTGAGGCTCTGTGGTGCAGAACTTGCTGAGCTGATGGCTGGAGTGGGAAGCAAAGTGGTCTACCTTCGGGGTGCCCCATTTCTGAGTTATGAGGGTGAAGGTTCTTTGGTTTAGCTGCCACTCATGTGGGTCCAGAAGATTTCTGCTTAAGTCGTCTGCCAGACAGTTTAGAGAGCCTGGCAAGAATTGTGCTAATAGGTGTAGTTGCATGGCTGAGGCTGTGCGCCAAATGGTCATGGCGAGCCTGTATAGAGGGCAGGAGTAAGTCCCTCCCTGCTTGTTGATGTACCACATCACTGTGGTGTTGTCTGTTTTGATCAGTAGAGCCCCTGGGGAGAGAAGGGGTCTGAAAGCTGTCAATGCGTGCTGGACAGCTTACATCTCTTTTTGGTTGATGTGCAGATGTATTTGACGTGGGGTCCCATTGGCCCTGTATGCACCTGCCGTTCAGGTGTGCACCCCAGGCATAATGTGATGCATATGTGGTAAGGGTCTG
The DNA here is from genome assembly GCF_019279795.1 of Protopterus annectens. Lineage (NCBI taxonomy): Eukaryota > Metazoa > Chordata > Ceratodontiformes > Protopteridae > Protopterus > Protopterus annectens. The sequence continues at coordinate 523,456,080 of NC_056745.1, forward strand.
GGTGGCGTGGGGTGGTGAGAAGGTCCCTTGTTGTGGTAGCATGCTAATGCCCACCAAAGAAATCTTTCCTTAGACAAGGTATCGTTGGTATAAGAGTTTCCAGGTCTTGAGAGTGTTGAAAATGCTGAAAAACGACCACAGGTGGCAAGACAAATCCAAGGAACAAAATATAATCCGAGAGTCAAGTTTTAATTCATAAAAACAAGTAGTGTAAGCTCTTTTGTCTTGCTTCTATGAGCAAGACTTCATTAGACAAACAGAACCAATGCAAAATGCAGCTATTTAAAGCGTCACATGCTGAACATCAATAAGCTTCTAAAAGCAATGTTACAAATCTTTAAAAACAAATACTAAATGAATAAGCATGAATAAATAAGCAAGCATGAATAAAACTGACCAAGAATGAAGATGCACACGGAGGATGACCTGATTTTATGTTTTAAAAACTGTGCTAAATAACTACTTGATGCGCAAAATGAGCAATTCATTTAAAATAACTACCCTCTAGTAAAAATCATGTATCCACTATTACCCAGCCTGCCAGTTAACTAACATAATACAAAAAATACAAAGATGATTTTACTAGTGGGTAGTTCTTTTAAATGAATTGCTCATTTTGCACATCAAGTAATTATTTAGCACAGTATTTAAAGTTTTTTTTAGAATATTTTTTTAAATCAGGTCATCCTCAGTGTGCATGTTCATTCTTGGTCAGTTTTATTCATGCTTGCTTATTTATTCATGCTTATTCATTTAGTATTTGTTTTTAAATATTTGTAACTTTTGCTTTTAGAAGCTAACTGATGTTCAGCATGCGACACTTTAAATAGCTGCATTTTGCATTAGTTCTGTTTGTATGATGAAGTCTTGCTTGTAGAAGCAAGACGAAAGCGCTTACACTACTTGTTTTTATGAATTAAAACTTCTCTGTGAATTATATTTTGTTCCTTGGATTTGTCTTGCCACCTGTGGTCATTTTTCAGCATTTTTTTCAGTTATTTTTTTACAAGTTTGCTTGAGAGTGTTGACACCAAAGGCTTTTTAGGTAGCAATGAAGTTTCCTCATATGCAGTCTGGCATATGGAATGAGTAGAATGCAGATGCCATGAACCCCAGAGCTGGCAGGATTTTCCTTGTGGATAACTGGGGTCTGGGTGGCTAGTTGAGAGAAATAGGCTGTCAGGTAAGTGTGCTGTTCTGGTGTAAATAATGCCATCTGGGATGCTGTGTCCAGGCTTGCTCCCAGGAATATAAATTTTTGGGTGGGTACTAGTTTGGATTTCTTTTCATTGATAGTGTACCCTAGGGAGGTCAGCAGGTACTTTACAAAAGCCATGTGCTCGAGCAGCTTTTCCTGTCTGCCTGAATTAGGCAGTCGTCCAAGTACGGGTAAATTTTAATATTTCTTTGCCTGCAAAAAGCAATAGCGGGAGCCAGGCATTTTGTGAAAACTCTGGGAGCAGTAGATAAGCCAAAGGGAAGCGCAAAGAACTGAAAGTGCAGAGATCCTGTCCTAAAACGTAGATATTTCTTGCATGACTCCCTGATTGGGATGTGTACCAGTGAAGTGAAACTTCAAATACCAGAGAAACCTCTCAAGCCCAATAGTTCCTTAACGCAACTTTATTAAAAAAACTAACAGCGTTTTCGCTACTCTAAAAAGGTAGCTTCTTCAGAGGAAGTTCGAATACAAAAATAGCGCCACACTTTTGTGTGGTTAAATAACAAAATAGTGGATACATCACTTCCTGAAGGAATTTTATGCAGCCATAAAAGACCGTAGTTTATCAACAAGGAAACTTGTCACAAGAACAGTCATGAAGAAACCTAACATAACAGGTTTCTATATAAAAAGCTCAACAGCCACTCATAAATTCACTACAATAGTGAATACTAAACTTGTCAGATAACAATGAGTTATTCTAACACAACTCATCAGTATCCGTTTCTGTCAGCAAGCAAATGGCAGTGTAAAAATTAAACAATACAATAATAAAAAATATTCTTAAAAAACTTTTCAAATAACTACAAACAAACCATAAATAAGCATACCTAATAAATTCTACAAGTTAAAAACAGTATACTGAAGGTCTGAAGGGTGTATACCTTTCCTAACTTCGAAAATATACCACATATTAGACACTTTCAATATAAGGGAACCCATTCATATTACCAGCTCATGCTCAAGTAAACCTATAAGAGCATATTTAAGTAGTAAATCACCTGTAAGGTGTTAATACACTTAAAAGACTATATTAAAAACTGTATAAAAAATTATATGAAAAATTTGTATCAAGTAGTATGTGGCTAGACAGGTAAAAAACTTTGGGTTAAATATCTCAAATCAAATTTATCTCAAATAAGATTTATATTTTAAAACTGGTGCGATATTACAACTTTCGTTAAGACCAGGTGCATTAAAAGCATCTAATTTGAGTTGCCATAGCAATTCACGATTTTCTAACAGTAACGAAATTGGACCGCCCCTGATAGAAGTGGGCATATGGTCTATGCCCATAAAGAGGAAGCCATGTCCTGTATTGTTCACTATGTGTTTAGCTAAAGCATTTTCGCACTTGCTGTTTTTAATGGCATAGCAATGTTGGTATATGCGTTCCTTAAATCTTCTGTCGGTCTTACAGACATAAAAAGCCGAGCAGCAAGTGCAAAATGCCACATAGATGATTGATTTTGTATCACAGTTAATCCTATATTGAATGTCATATTTTTTCTGCCCAATGCAAAAAGAACTACCTGTTTTTATGAAATTGCACCAATTGCAAAAGCCACATGCAAAAGAGCCCATAGTCCTATTATGGACTTTTCCTACTGTTCTGTTTTGCAACATTTCTTTAATATTCCTTCCTCTCTTAAAAACAGTGCGCGGGTTTGCCCCTAGTTTCCTTTCTAGCAAAGGATTGCTAGAAATGAAATGCCAGTTCTTAGTTATAATTCCTTGAATGTGTTTGGAATTAAGGTTAAAAGTAGTAATGAAACTACATGGATACTCCTGTAAGTCGGTTTCAGTAGTAATGACAGAACAGTGCCTAGTAGGCAAACTGACTGCGGTGTCTGATGTCTCAATTATGATAGAATCTTCCTCAAGTGTACCTGTAAGCAATGGCTTGTAAAAGCCATTAGCCCTCTTAGTTTCTACTTCACCAGTCAAATCGTCGATTAAACTTCGGGGATAACCCCGATTAATGAACAACTCCTTCAAAAATGTGCATTCAAGTGAAAAGTCCACCAAATCACTGCACATCCTTACTGCCCTCACCAACTGTCCTTTCACTATAGCTCTTTTTAGTTTGAAAGGGTGAGAGCTAGTGTAGTGCAGGAAGGAATTAACATATGTATCCTTTCTGAAAATAGTGGACTTTAACTTTGAAGCTGTTGGACCTCTCGACAACCTAACATCTAGATAGTCAATCTCATCGATAGCAAATCGATGCGTAAATTTCAAAAATGTTGTCGTTTGATTCAAAAAATCTACAAAAGATTGTGCTAATTTAGAATCACCTTTGAAAAGGATAAAAACGTCATCCAAGAAGCGTGTGTAGTAGCCTATCCTTTCTTTCCATACTGGGTGGTTAAAAACAAAATGTTTTTCCCAGTATGCCATGAACATGTTAGCTACACAAGCCCCGCAAGGGGAGCCCATTGCTACCCCTTGCTTTTGTATGTAAAATTCCTTTTCAAATGTGAAAAAATTGGAGGATAAAACAATATCTAAGAGTTCAGTAACGTTGTCGATATCAGTTCTAGGGGCCTCCAATTCAATTAAGAGCAGTTCAACCCATTCTATTGCTTCCTGATGTGGTATGGAGGTATACAAATCGACGACGTCAATGGTAAGAAAGTTAACAGAATCCTCCAAACAGATGTTGTTCATATTGGCCAGAAAGGACCAAGAGTCTTTACAGATGCTCGGGATCAATCGCAAGTATTTTGAAAGCAGGGCATCTATATATTTAGAACAAGGATAGGAGATCGAAGATCTCCCATCAACCAAGGCCCTCATAGGTGGGTCCCCTAAGTTTTTATGAACTTTGGGTATCCCGAACATGACAGGGGTCTTAGGATGCAAGATATCGATGTATTTTAAAGTATCTAAATCAATTCTCCCATCAATAAAAAGGTCCCTGTAATAACCTCTGACTCTATTAATACAGCCATTCATTTCATTGTTGGAAGAGACTTCATAAGCAGGAGAGTCCAACACCCTAAGCATTCTCTCGACGTAATCGGTTTGCTCAAATATGACCAACCCACCCCCTTTATCAGGTTTAATAATTCTTACTGAAGAATCACGTAACCTGTTGAGGGCCAACAATTGCTCCTTTGTAATATTAAATTGGTTAGCCATTGGAATGTATACCTTGTCCATATATCTAATGTCAAGTTCGCAAGCACCCTCAAACATCCTTAATCCAACATGTAAAGGAGGGTTAAAAACACTAGGAAGTCTTAAACAATTTGTAGGGTTTCTTGTTGTGTCATTAAATAGCAGTTTTAAATTTAATTTTCTCACATAGCATTTCAAATCTAACAAGACTCTGGCAACATCACATCGCCTAGACGGGACAAATGTGTTGCCTAATGCTAAAAATTCAACAAGTTCTGGTTCTAAAATTAAAGAAGAAAAATTATAGATTGAAAAATCTCCCCGTTCATTAAGTACTATAGTGGGAGAACGACTAGTTACACTGGTATCAGGACAACTTATCGGTTCCAGTTCTTGTTCCCCCTCCAGTGAGCCGGATTGTTCCGGTTCCCTAAAAAAGGCTGTTTAGAACGAGGATTGCTATTAGTAGCAGTGCTATTATTGGAAGACCCATTATGTGTGCCCTGATTCCCTTGTTTGTCTCTATTCCTGTTACTTCTCCTAGGGCCATTTTCGCCTTCAGAGTTAAGGTTGTCAGCATTCACAATAGGTGTAATTGTGCTCACATCACTGTCAGTAACATCAGGAGAGTCATCATTCCCTTTAGCCTGATTTTTGAAACACAACTTAGGATAGGCCTTATCATTTAAGTATGCCTGCCTATCTCTATACAGTTTTTTTTGATTTATTTGATTTAATTTTCACTAAGTATGTATCAATGCTTGAAAAAATGCGAGCATGATCAAATTTGAACTTAGAAAAAGCAACATTAAGCTTAATCTCTTCATCTAGTGCGCAAACCTCTTTAATCAATTTGTCGATGTTAATAGAATAGTGCTTGATTATCAGCTCAATAAGTTCAGTGCCCTGTTTTTGAAAAAGCACTTTTAAATCTGTCAAAAAGTCAATGTCAGTAATTAAATTCGATGGAGAAAAGCTGTTCCTTAAGCCTTTCGGAATTAAACCTTCATTTAGGCATTGCTTGAAGTAAGCTACTTCAAGCTGCAGTTTCCTTAACCTAAAAGTTTTATTGTCCAAAAGTTTCAATTTGTCTGCAACAGACTCAAGGCGTTTTTCTGGAACATTAGAGTCCAGCACCGGCGAAACATTCTGTAAAGGTTTTATAAATGTCAAAAAATCACCTGTATTATGAATCCATTCGGATATTGATAGGCCGCCAATAAGTGCATCCTCTTGTCCATTCAACGCGTTTGAGCCAGTTGGAGAAGTCACAAATGCATTAGTTGAAATGGTCGTATTCATTGGAACAGCAACCCGCACTGGTTGGGCTGCTGGGATAGTACCCTGCGATCCATTAAGTTCACAAACTTTACTGGCATCCGCCGAAACATTACCCAAGAAAACAGGATTCCGGTTAGAGTAGTTCCTTTCAATAGACTCGAATCGCGCATTCAACGAGTCTAGTCTCTGTGTAACCACCAAAAGCAAGCTTGAAATGTCCGAGTTATTAGGGGTATTAGACCCAAACATGTTAGGGCTAGAAGGGCTCTGCAGGTGTTCCGAAGCCATAACTAAACTTAGAAGAACCAAAGATGAGAGACAAACCAGTGAAGTGAAACTTCAAATACCAGAGAAACCTCTCAAGCCCAGTAGTTCCTTAACGCAACTTTATTAAAAAAACTAACAGCGTTTTCGCTACTCTAAAAAGGTAGCTTCTTCAGAGGAAGTTCGAATACAAAAATAGCGCCACACTTGTGTGGTTAAATAACAAAATAGTGGTTACATCACTTCCTGAAGGAATTTTATGCAGCCATAAAAGACCGTAGTTTATCAACAAGGAAACTTGTCGCAAGAACTGTCATGAAGAAACCTAACATAACAGGTTTCTATATAAAAAGCTTAACAGCCACTCATAAATTCACTACAATAGTGAACACTAAACTTGTCAGATAACAATGAGTTATTCTAACACAACTCATCAGTATCCGTTTCTGTCAGCAAGCAAATGGCAGTGGAAAAATTAAACAATACAATAATAAAAAATATTCTTAAAAAACTTTTCAAATAACTACAAACAAACCATAAATAAGCATACCTAATAAATTCTACAAGTTAAAAACAGTATACTGAAGGTCTGAAGGGTGTATACCTTTCCTAACTTCGAAAATATACCACATATTAGACACTTTCAATATAAGGGAACCCATTCATATTACCAGTTCATGCTCAAGTAAACCTATAAGAGCATATTTAAGTAGTAAATCACCTGTAAGGTGTTAATACACTTAAAAGACTATATTAAAAAACTGTATAAAAAATTATATGAAAAATTAGTATCAAGTAGTATGTGGCTAGACAGGTAAAAAACTCTGGGTTAAATATCTCAAATCAAATTCATCTCAAATAAGATTTATATTTTAAAACTGGTGCGATATTACAACTTTCGTTAAGACCAGGTGCATTAAAAGCATCTAATTTGAGTTGCCATAGCAATTCACGATTTTCTAACAGTAACGAAATTGGACCGCCCCTGATAGAAGTGGGCATAAGGTCTATGCCCATAAAGAGGAAGCCATGTCCTGTATTGTTCACTATGTGTTTAGCTAAAGCATTTTCGCACTTGCTGTTTTTAATGGCATAGCAATGTTGGTATATGCGTTCCTTAAATCTTCTGTCGGTCTTACTGACATAAAAAGCCGAGCAGCAAGTGCAAAATGCCACGTAGATGATTGATTTTGTATCACAGTTAATCCTATAATGAATGTCATATTTTTTCTGCCCAATGCAAAAAGAACTACCTGTTTTTATGAAATTGCACCAATTGCAAAAGCCACATGCAAAAGAGCCCATAGTCCTATTATGGACTTTTCCTACTGTTCTGTTTTGCAACATTTCTTTAATATTCCTTACTCTCTTAAAAACAGTGCGCGGGTTTGCCCCTAGTTTCCTTTCTAGCAAAGGATTGCTAGAAATGAAATGCCAGTTCTTAGTTATAATTCCTTGAATGTGTTTGGAATTAAGGTTAAAAGTAGTAATGAAACTACATGGATACTCCTGTAAGTCGGTTTCAGTAGTAATGATAGAACAGTGCCTAGTAGGCAAACTGACCGCGGTGTCTGATGTCTCAATTATGATAGAATCTTCCTCAAGTGTACCTGTAAGCAATGGCTTGTAAAAGCCATTAGCCCTCTTAGTTTCTACTTCACCAGTCAAATCGTCGATTAAACTTCGGGGATAACCCCGATTAATGAACAACTCCTTCAAAAATGCGCATTCAAGTGAAAAGTCCACCAAATCACTGCACATCCTTACTGCCCTCACCAACTGTCCTTTCACTATAGCTCTTTTTAGTTTGAAAGGGTGAGAGCTAGTGTAGTGCAGGAAGGAATTAACATATGTATCCTTTCTGAAAATAGTGGACTTTAACTTTGAAGCTGTTGGACCTCTCGACAACCTAACATCTAGATAGTCAATCTCATCGATAGCAAATCGATGCGTAAATTTCAAAAATGTTGTCGTTTGATTCAAAAAATCTACAAAAGATTGTGCTAATTTAGAATCACCTTTGAAAAGGATAAAAACGTCATCCAAGAAGCGTGTGTAGTAGCCTATCCTTTCTTTCCATACTGGGTGATTAAAAACAAAATGTTTTTTCCATTATGCCATGAACATGTTAGCTACACAAGCCCCGCAAGGAGAGCCCATTGCTACCCCTTGCTTTTGTATGTAAAATTCCTTTTCAAATGTGAAAAAATTGGAGGATAAAACAATATCTAAGAGTTCAGTAACGTTGTCGATATCAGTTCTAGGGGCTGATTGGGATGTGTAGGTAGGCCTCTTTTAGGTCTAGGGTGGCTAGCCAGGCATCCTTAGAGAGCATAGGTAGTAGTTGCTGAAGGGTGAGCATTTTGAATTTTGGTATCACCAGGAAGGTGTTTAGAAGGGATAAATTGAGGATGGCGCACCAGATGCGCGCTTTACTGGGCACCAGGAAAAGCCTCGAGTAGAAACCTTGGCCTATCTGTTCTGCAGGAACGTGCTCTATTGCCCTCATGGAGAGCAGGGAAAGGACTTGTTTTTTGGGCTCTACCCACTGGTTTGCAATCCTGGGTTTAGAAGTGGAGGTACTCCATTGCATTGATCTCTGCGCATTCACTGTGGCGGTTGTCGGGGGGGGGGGGGTCTGCTTCCCCGGGGTCTGGGATGAACTGACATGGAGGGGGGCAGGAAAGGACCAGTGTTTGGAGGGGAAATGCCTACTGGACCTGGGTGGCTGGACCCGCAGGAAATCCTTAACTGTCAGCATAGATTTAGCTTTTTCTTCCATCTTCTTTATGACCTCCTCTGCCTTGGTGCCAAATAAGTTGTTTTTGTGCAAGGGTGCATCCAATAGTTTAGATTCGACATGGTCTGGCAAGGGCTGTTCCTTAAGCCAAGCATGCATTCTAAGGACAGAACCGGTGACTGCTGCCCTGCAAGATGCTTCTAGGGCATCGAAACCACAGTGTAAGGTGTACTTAGTTACTTGACGTGCAGAATGCATCAAGTCTTGCAACTCTATTTTCTGCACAAGCAAGAAAAGTTGATAGTTTTTGTTTGAGGAGTTCCATGGTATGCTGCTGAAATTTTAGCACATGGAACTGACAATTTAGTGCTCTAATAGCAAGAGTAGCAGAGGTGTACACTTTTTTACCCCATCTGTCTAATGTTCATGAATCCCTATATGAGGGGCTGGGATTCTTAGCAGAAGTTGCTTTAATTCCTTTAAGCCCTTGGGAGATAACCTCAGGGTCAGCAATAGGATTTTTGAAAAGAAATTTGTGAGAGTCAGGAACTCTAATACCGGTCAGCTTTCCTGGGAGCAGGAGGGAGGTGTCAGGAGTTAAACTAGATTCCATGAAAATATCATCCACAACATCCAGGACAGAAGGAATGGCCAAGGGTCTGTGCTGTGGAAGGTCTAAAAATTCCCTGAGTCACTTTTTAGACTGAAGGTAGTCCTGAAATTCCCATTGGAAATGCTCCCTTAAATTATGAAGGGTTTCCCCCAAAGGAAAAATCTTCAGGTGGAGAGACTGAAGGAATGGATTTCCTCTGCATCAGAATCCTCATAAGCAGAGCGGTGTTGCATGTCTTATATTCAGAGGCATCAGTGTCATTGGACTCCTGTTCAGGTAAGACTACTGGGGACAAATCTCTCTTTCTTTTGGAAGGGGCAACTTGGCTTCTCCTGATCAACATTATAAAGTCTTCTGCCATTTTAAGCATTTGCGACTGAGGCAAGGAAGCAGGTGCCTGAGGTTGGGTTGTCAGTTTCTTGGGTGTGGTTCATACCCTGGACCTCCGAAATTTGGTAGCTTTTGAAAGAACAGAAGACGCAAAAGAATTTGTTGTCAGTTTGTGTCAAGAATCGGTAGTGTGAAGTACTTCCCGGAAGCCGGTGCCTGCTCAGCGGCTTGGGACCCATCCAAGATAGAGACAACAGCAGGATCCTTAGTCGAAGAGTTTTGCAGCATACCGGACTCTGAAAGGGTTTCAGTAGCAGCCTGCGAATCCACAGAAGTGGGCATCAGGGGCTGCGAAAGCACCTCACTGAGGACCGTAGAACTGACGACTAGCTTAACGGAAGCGTAGTCGGTAGGTTTGGACCTGTGCGGTCTGTCTCTGCTTTATCCTTACGTTTTTTTAGGAAGATTTGATGTTGGATGGCTTACGGAAGCCATATCGGAAATTGAGGACTGAGAGCGAAAACATCTAGCTACAAGGGCCCGACGACGTACAGTTCTGGTGTTGAACAAAGTACAAAAGCGACAGCGGGGGATGTCATGGTTTGGGCCTAAGCAAGTGACACAGTAAGAATGAAAGTCTCGGTGTGGTATTTGCTTTCCACAGGCGAGACAATTGTTAACTTTTTCTGACATCGGTTAGAGCAAGAAAAAAGGATCCCCAAAGTACAATTGTGTACATTTACCATAAATGTAGACGTTCAAGTGTATTCACTGTTGCAGTCATCACATATGGGTTTATCTGCTTGCAGTAGCCCTCAGTCAGCCTGATTATCAAAGTCTTGGGTCCTGCGTCGGTTGTAGTCTGAACTTCCATGGCGTCAGGTAGTCAGGGGTATAAAGCATGCAGCCGACGCCATTACATTTGTTTTTCTTGCCCCAGATGTCAGGTGCCCCCCTAATGGGAAGCAATTAAAGAGATATATATATATATATATATATATATATATATATATATATATATATATATATACACACACATGTATATACATACATACAATGGTATACCTTCAACAAAAAAGCAAATACACCAAAAAGCTTTTAAGCATAGTAAAGGAAAGTAGAGGTATAGCCAAAAGAAGTCAGGGGGCTGGAAGGAGGGTAACCAAGACTGCAAAAGTGAATACACTCGAACATCTACATTTATGTCAAGTGTACACAACTGTACTATGTTCTTCTTGTTTTACTGTTGCAATCTTCACATTTGGGTAGATTCCCAAAGCTAAGGATGGGAGGAGGAATTTAGATAGCATTAGGACCAGCTATAAGGCCCTGCAAGACTGCAGTGGCAAAGCCAGCTCTGGATTTAGAGAAAATTAGCAAATGGTAATGCTTAGTGAAAGTATGCACAGAACTCCAGGTAGCAGCTTCAAGTATGTTCCTGGTAGGAACACCTTTCAGAAAGTCTGTAGAGGTAGATGCAGCCCTGGTTGAAAGGGGTCTAATCCCCTGTGGGATAGGTTTTCCATGGTGCTTACAGCATAAATGAATGCAAAGGCCTATCCATTTAGAAATGGTTTGCTTTGAAACAGCCTTCCCCTCTGATCCTGCAGCAAATGCCACCAGCAGTTGTTCAGATTTCCTTTGAGGTTTAGCCCTGTCCAAGTAAAATCCAAGTTGTCTGTGCACACCTAAGGAGTGCAGTAGGAGTTCCCCTTTGTTCTGTGGATTAGAAAAGAAAGTTGGCAAATGAATGGACTGATTAAGAGCCACACTGGATACCACCTTGGGCATGAAGGAGGGATTGGTCCTGAGGGACACCCTGCCCGCATGAAAGATGATGAAAGGCTCCACTGCCATAAGGGCCTGTAATTCAGATACCCTTCTCGCTGAAGTGATTGCTACAAGGAAGGCTGTTTTCCAAGAAAGGAATTTTAACTCTGCACTTGCAGCTGGCTCAAAAGGAGGAAGAGTGAGTTTTTCCAATACAAAGTTAAGGTCCCAGGCTGGAGTTGGGCCTTTCCTGGGTGATCTTAAGTTTTTTGCCCCTCTGAGGAACTGCCTGAGCAGTGGATGAGAGTAGAGGGGTGGTTCTGTGTTGTAATGAGCTGAAATGGCTGAGGCATGAATTTTGATGGAAAAAAAAATAATGGCCCATGTGAAGCATCTCAGTTAAGTATTGCAGAATCTGAGGTAAGTTGGGCGTTGCTGTGCCCATCCCTTGAGTTTGGTTCCAGGCACAGAATCTTTTCCATTTTTCAGCACAAGATCTTCTAGTACTAGGCCTCCTTGCCTCCAAAATGACATCTAACACTTGTTTACTGAGGGATGGTAATGGAGAGATTAGGTAATTAGCCAGGCTGCCAGGTTCAGGGTTTGAAGCTGAGGGTGTAGAATCTGGCTCTTCTGCTGTGACAGCAGTGTAGGGGTCAGAGGCAGGTGCCATGGAGCCAGCAGTGACGCACTGCGCAAGAGGAGGTACACCAGTGTTGGCGTGGCTAGTCTGGTGCAATCAGTATCGTCCTTGGTTTGTCCTGTTTGATCTTTAGTAGTACTTTGGAGAGGAGAGGCAGAGGGGGAAAGGCATAAACTGATAGATTTTTCCAGCTGAAGGACAGAGCATCCACTTTCCAAGCTTGTTTGTGGGGAGTCCTTGTGCAGAATTTGTCCAATTGGTAGTTCTGGGGGGAAGCAAACAGGTCTATATCTGGGCTCCCCCATTTGTTTAACAACATGTTGAAAGTCTTTGGTTTCAGTTTCCACTCGTGTGGGTCCATGAGATTTCTGCTTAGATCGTCTGCCAGTGTATTTAGTTTTCCTGGCAGAAATTGCGCCTGTAGATGCACTTGGTAGCTCAAGGCTGTGTTCCACAGAGCCATTGTTATGCAGAGGGGGTATGAATGGGTACCCCCTGCTTGTTTATGTACCACATAAAAGTGGTGTTGTCCGTCTTTACCATTAGTTGTCCTGGAAGAATGTGGCCCTTGAAGGCTGTCAGAGCATTCTGTACAGCTAACATTTCTTTTTGCCTGATATGCAGGTGCATTTGACTTGGGTTCCATTTGCCCTAAATGCACTTCCCTGCCCCCATGCATAGTTTGATGCTTCTGTTAGGATTTAGGCGGCAGGGGGTAAGTGAATGGTAGTCCTTTGTTTTGGTGGCAGACCTCTGCCCACCAAAGGAACTCTAACTGTAGGCAAGGAATGATAGGAATCATTGCTTCTAGACCCTGATAATGTTGACACCATAGGCTTTTTAGATACCATTGTAGTTTCCTCATATGCAGTTTTGCATATGGAATTAGTAGAATGCAGGAGGCCATGCACCCCAAGGTTTTTGTGGCCATTAGTTTGAAGTTAAGTTGTCAAATGAATTTGTTTCTCTGGGGTTAGGAAAGCCATCTGGGAAGTTGGGTTCAAGCTTGCTCCCAGAAATATAATTTGCTGACCGGGTACAAGATGTGATTTCTTTTCGTTTATGGTGTACCCCAGACAAGTTAGCACCTTTTGTACAAATACCAGATGATTCAAAAGTATGTCCTGGCTTTCTGCCTGAATTAGACAATCATCCAGGTATGGGTATATTTGAATATTTCTTTGCCTGCAAAATGCAATGACTGGAGCTCGGCACTTTGTGAATACCCTGGGCGCAGTAGATAAGCCAAAAGGCAGTGCAGAGAACTGATAGTGCATGCAGCCTGCTTTGAAGCATAGGTATCTTCTGCAAGATTCCCTGATTGGGATGTGCAGGTAGGCTTCCTTTAAATTCAGTGCTGCCAACCAGGCACCCTTGCCTAGCACAGGAAGCAACTGGTGAAGAGTTAGCATCTTGAATTTTGGAATCACCAAAAAGGTGTTTAGGATAGAAAGGTCCAGGATAGGACGTCATGAGTTGTCTTTTTCTGGGTACCAGGAAAAGTCTTGAGTACAAACCTTCGCTTTTCCTCTTCTGGTACAGTTTGAATAGCCTTTAAGCTTAAGAGAGAGAGTACTTGCTTTTGAGCCTCTGCCCACTGATTTGGGGGTAGATCTGGATAACCGTTTGGGGTTGGTAATGTGTGGAAGTGAAATCTGTATCCTTGGGAAACTATATTTAAAACCCATTTGTCCTGAATAATGAGTTCCCAGTTTTTTTGCTTGCACAGCAATCTTTCTCCTTAAAGGAGCAGTCAGTTGAGAAGTGCTTGGAAGTTTTAAAGTTAAGTCATTGAGACAGCTTACCATAGGGGGAGTCTTACTACTCCCTGATTTGGAAGTGGGAGCCCCCCACTGCTTAGTCCTGTGCGTATCCTGGGACTGAAATCTGGGTGTTCTGCTGGTTCTGAGTTTGGACTGAGAAGGCCTGGAAGAGGCAGGAAAGGACCAATTGTTAGAGGGCCAATGTCTACTAAATCTTGGAGGCTGTACTTGTAGGAAATCTTTAACAGTTTGTATAGATTTAGCTTCCACCCCATCTTTTCAAGAATGTCTTCTGCTCTGTTGCCAAACAGGTGGTCCTGATTTAAGGAAGCATCCAGCAATTTAGTTTTAACATGATCTGGCAAAGACTGCTCCTTAAGCCAAGCATGCCTTCTAACTACAGACCCGGTGACAGCAGCCCTGCAAGATGCCTCTAGTGAATAAAAACCACATTGCAAAGTATGTTTTCCAACCTGTTCTGCAGAATGGATTAAATCCTGTAAATCCTCATTTTCAGCACAGTCAGGAATCAACATCATTTTCTGTTGAAGTAATCCAATAATATGCTGCTATAGCAGCCTTAATGCCCTTGGGTCCCTGTGAAATAGTCTCAGGATCCGCAGTAGGTTTTTTTAAAAAGGAACTTGTGAGAATCAGGAACCCTGTAATATCTATCAGGTTTTCTGGGAGCAGGAGGTAGAGAGTCAGGCTCCAAGCTAGATTCTGAGCACAGGAGGGATAGGTAAAAGGCCTGTGTTGGAGCAGGAGTAAGAAATCCCTAAGCCTCTTTTTAGAATCAGAGTAATCCTGGCTTTCCCAGTGAAAATGCTCCCTAAGAGTATGCAAGGTTTCACCAAAAGAAAAATCCTCTGGGGGCGGGGGAGCAGAGGGAATACAGTCCTCTGCATCGGAATCCTCATAGGTAGATAAGGGTAAATCCTGGCCATTGGAGGAAACAAATGTCAGAATCCTGGTCAGAAGTATCATAAGCAAATTCAGTCCAAGGTCTCTTAGAGGGGGAAGGTTGGCTTCCCCTGATTAAAGTAATAAGGTCTTCAGCCATTCTTATAATAGGCATAGAGGCCTGACCTTGCGGTTTGGGCATTGGTTTTCTAGGCATGGTTTGAGTTTTAAGCCTTGAAGAAGAAGATGGCGTTGGTTTAATATGCAAGTCAGTAAAGGTAGAGACATCCACAAGTCCCAGAGTTGAAGCATCTCGCGGCATACTGGACTCCAAATAGGTCTCAGTAGAAGCCTGCGAATCTGAAGTAGCAGGTATCAGGGGCTGCGAAAGCGCCTCACTGAGTACTGGCAAACTGGCAACTAGCTTAGGAGAAGCGTCGTCAGCAGCTTTGGACCTAGGCGGCCTTGTCTCTGTCTTTATCTTTGTGTTTTTTTCGGAATGTCAGTAGTCAGGTGGCTTACCGAAGACATATCTGGATAACTGAACCGAGTACCAAAATATTTAGAAGCGTAAATATACCGACGATGAATAGTTTGTTGTTTAAATAAGGCACAAAACCGAGAGCGAGATATGTCGTGGTCAGGGCCTAGGCAAGGAATACAGTACAAATAAAAATCTTTATGAGGTATTTGCTTTCCACAAGAAATACAATTATTGACTTTTACTGACATCGGTTTAGAACAAGAAAAAGTTTCCCCAATGGGGTACTTAGCTTTAGTTGAAGACTTTGGTTCTGAAACTCGAAAACGAAAATTTCAGGAGTTGGACGACCGGCACTTGTGAACTGCTTCGGGCTCCTCGGCAAAAAAGACTGATGTAATGGCGTCAGCTGCCTTACTTTATACTACTGACAACCTGACGTCATTCCTGAAGCGACAGCAACTGATGCAGAAATACTAAGCCTCTGGTATTTGAGCCGACTGAGGGCTACCCTGGCAGGGATAACCCAAATGTGATGAGTGCAACAGTGAAACACGAAGAACATCCCCGAGAACACTGCTAAGTGGAATTGTTTACAGAAACCCTATACAAGTATGTTAATAGCTGCCCAGAGGCAGCTTACAAGCACCACAAATTTGTACAGAACAAAAAACAAGCCACCTGGTGGAATCATATCAACAGGCTGTACAACTGAAGATAGAAAATCATGGCAAAAATTAGGAGGCATAGCACCCAGCAGGATAAAAGCAATCTCAAACTAAACAACTCAGAGGGTAAATAAAAGTCTACCAAAGCCAAATCAAGTAAATTTAGTATCCTAGGCTGATGACCACCACAAAGTATTCTTTAGCTATGTCAGCAACCTCAAAGGGAATACACAATTGTGGGCGGAGCTCATTGTTAATGGAGCCACTTGTACCAAGCCAGAAGGAAGGGTGGCCTAATGGTTAAGGTGTTTGCCTTACAAACACAAGGTGCAGTGTTTGAGTCTCACAAGGGATAATTGGCTAGGCTTAAAATGGCTCGCAAGGGCTGTTAGCTTAGTACTAATCTAGTTGGGAGGGTGGCCTAATGGTTAAGGTGCTTGCCTTACAAACACAAGGTGCAGGGTTTGAGTCTCACAAGGGATAACTGGCTAGTCTTAAAATGGCTTGCAAGGGCAGTTAGCTTAGTACTAATCTATGAACCTATAAGATATAGCAAAGCTACTGGCAGACAAATTCAGCTCTAATTCTATTCCTTCCTCTCCCTTAACCTCCCCTCAGGAAATGCCATCAAATACAACTCTTTCCAGTATCCCTATTGAACAGGTCCTCAATGCTTCCTCTAAAGCCAGGAACACTGCATTGATGGGCCCAGACAGTATCCACAATGACTTCTAAATAGCATGAATGATGACCCATCAGGCCCTCTGGAATTGCTATTTAACTGTAGCCTCCAAAAAGGCTTTGTGCCTCAAGAATGGAGAGCAGCAACAATTATCCCTCTCCACAAAGGAAAGGCAGCCATCTACAGACGCTGAAAATTACAGACCAACAAGTCTCCCGAGTCTCACTAATCTTGTATCTGAAGAATAGTCATGGAAATGATCAATACCAACATAGGAACCTCCAGACACTGGACTCAATCCAGTTTGGTCTTGTCAAGGGCAGGTCATGCCTACTCAACCTGATGAATAACTTTGAAAAGGTCACCAAAGCAATGGATGAGGGCAACGCTGTTCACACTGCCTACTTTGACCTGGCCAAATACCCCACACTGCTGACAAACTCAAGAGGTTGGGTATTAACTCTTATGCAACCCACTGGATAACCAGCTGGCACACAAGACAGGACCAGGAAGTTAGAATTGGGGAGTCCACATGTACAAAAAGGCTAGTCATAAGCAGACTCCCTCAGAGATCAGTTACTTCCTTGAAGTCAAGGCCAATGCCATGGGCCTCTAGAAGACTAAATTTGTAGAGGACTACAAATTAGGAGCAGTCATACAATCCCCCTAATGACAAAATGCTCTTCAGGAAGGGCTGACAAAAGTACAGTTTTGTACCTACCATAAATGTAGATGTTCGAGGATTCCATTGCTGCAGTCCTGACTATTGGGTATAGTCCGCGTCCAGTCGGCCCGAATACCAGAGTATAAGGCTGGCGTCGGTCAGGCGCATTAGGACTGGCGTCAGTACATCAGGGTACTACCATATCCTCAGTCTTTTCTTGCCCCAGATGTCAGAAGACCCTAAAAAGACAAGTCCCAAAAACCTGCACCAAAAACATGCACAATATATACAACAATATATACAAAAATATAAGCATGTAAACTCACCTACACAACCACCCCTAAATACAGAGGGAAGGAGGGGTAAATTGGACTGCAGCAATGGAATCCTCGAACATCTACATTTATGGTAGGTACAAAACTGTACTATGTTCTTCGCCTTCCATTGCTGCAGTCCTGACTATTGGGTAGAATACCAAAGCAGAGGTTAGGGAGGCTGGCAAATTATAAAGTAGTAGGAGCTGACAACATGCCTTGTAAAACAGCTGTGGCAAAACCAGCCCTAGACTTAGAGTAGATAGGAAGGTGATAATGCCTAGAGAAAGTATGCACTGAACTCCAAGTAGCTGCTTCCAGAATATCCTTAGTTGCCACCCCCTTAGAAATGCTGTTGAAGTGGCAGTAGCCCTAGTGGAATGAGGCCTAATCCCAGCTGGAATCTCCTTGCCATGATGGGAATAACAAAATGCAATGCAAAAGCCAATCCACCTAGAAATAGTTTGTTTTGACACAGGCTTGCCCTGAGAACTCAAAGCAAAAGAAACAAACAACTGCTGAGACTGCCTAAAATCCTTAGTCCTGCTTAAATAATAACGAATTGCCTGTGTACATCTAAAGTGTGCAAAATCTTTTCCCCTTTATTTTGAGGATCTGCAAAAAAATGAATAGTTTGGTTTAAAGCCACACTAGAAACCACCTTAGGCATAAAGAAGGATTATACGTAATGATACCCTATCCTTATGGAAAATCAAAAGGGCTCTACTGCCATAAGGGCCTGCAACTCAGACACCCTTCTTGCAGAAGTAATAGCCAACAGAAAAGCAGTCTTCCATGACAAATATTTCAATTCAGCAGTAGCTGCAGGCTCAAAAGGTTGTAGAGTAAGTTTTTCCAACACAAAATTGAGATCCCAAGCAGGAGTAGGAGCTCACGTGGGGGTCTTATATTCTTTGCCCCTCTAAGAAACTGCTTGAACAAAGGATGAAAACAAAGGTGGGTCACAATCATAGTGAGCTGAAATTGCTGCAGCATGAATCTTTATGGAAGAGAAGGACAAACCTTTGTCCAATAATTCAGTAAGATATTGAAGAGCCACACTCAAATTAGGCTCAGAAATCTCCAAATTCTTTGCTGTACTCCAAAATAAAATCTCTTCCATTTTTCTGCATACACTTTCCTTGTACTAGGCCTTCTAGCTTCCATAATCACATTTAAAACTTGTTGAGGAAGTTGAGACCTGCTGTGTTTCAACACAGAATATGCCAAGCTGTTAGATGAAGAGAGTGTAGCTTGACATTGAGCAGATGACCGTCCTTCTGAGATAACAGATGAGGAATCAGAGGTAAAGGCCATGGAGGCTTCTTTACCAGACTCCGTAGTAGAGGGTACCAGTGTTGCGAGGCCAATCTGGAGCTATCAAAATCATCCTTGGCCTGTCTTGTCTGACCTTTAACAGTACCTTTGGAAGAAGAGGTAGAGGTGGAAAGGCATACACATGAAGGTTTTTCCAACTGAAAGACAGAGCATCCACTTTCCAAGCCGTGTGATGAAACCCCTTTGTGCAATACTTTGGCAGCTGGTGGTTTAGTGGAGAAGCGAACAGATCTATGTCTGGAGTTCCCCATGACACTGTCAGTTTCTGAAATACATGAAGATCCAGTTTCCACTCGTGGGGATCCATGATTTGTCTGCTTAACACATCCGCTAAGGAGTTCTGTGCTCCTGGCAGAAACCTTGCCTGAAGAGTTAGTTGCAGGCTTAACGCAGTCTCCCATAAAATCATTGCTTGCCTGCATAGAGGATAAGAATGTGTTCCCCCTTGCTTGTTGATGTACCACATGACAGTTGTGTTGTCTGTTAGAATCAACACCTGCCCTGGAAGAAGCAACTCCTTGAAAGCCATTAATGCAAACTGGACTGCTAACATCTCTTTCATGTTGATATGTAGATGCTGTAGTCTGGCAGGCCACTTGTCTTGTATCCACTTTCCATTTAGATGAGCTCCCAAGCAATGTCCGAGGCATCTGTCGTTAAGATCTGACTTGCCTCTGGCCGGGTCACAGAGAGTCCCTTGTTTAGGTGACATTCCTGAGCCCACCACAAGAATTCTTTTGAAGGCAAGGTATTATTTGAATGACAGTGTCCAAATCCTGGCAGTGCTGTGTCCATACATTTTGAGATACCATTGTAACTTCCTCATATGCAGTTTGGCATTGGGAAGCACCAGAATACAAGATGCCATGAACCCTAATGCTTGAAGGACTGTCCTTGCAGTCAGCACGGACTGATGAGATAGTTGATGGAAGTAAAGTGACAGACTCTTTTGTTTGTCCGGGGTTAAAAAGGCCATCTGGGCTGCTGTATTCAGTCTCACACCCAGAAAGCACATGTCTTGAGAGGGTACTAGACTGGACTTTATTTCGATCACAGAATACCCTAGGCATCTTAGCACTGCGATAACATATTCCAGGTGCTGTAGAAGAACTTCCTTTACTTGAGCCAGAATCAGGCAGTCGCCAAGTAAGGATAGATTTGAATTCCTTGAAGCCTGAAGTAAGCTATCACTGGAGCCAGAACCTTTGTGAACACTCTGCGCAGTAGATAAGCCAAAGGGCAATGCAGAGAACTGATAATGAGAATTTCCAGTTCAAACCGCAGATATTTCCTGCAACTTAGCCTTATAGGCACATGAAGGTAAGCTTCTTTGAGATCTAAAGTTACCATCCAGTGATCTTTGCCCAGCAGAGGTAAAAGCTGTTGTAACGTCAACATCTTGAACTTGGGAATGTCCAGATAAGTGTTGAGGATAGATAAATCCAAAATTGGTCTCCACGTGTTTCCCTTCTTTGGTACAAGGAACAGGCGAGAATAAAATCCTAGGCCCCATTCTGATACAGGGACTGGCTGAATGGCCCCTATGTGAAGTAACTGTAAAACTTGCTTGTGAGCCTCTTTTCTTTGTTGAGGAGGAACTTCTGGCATGCCTTTGAAAGGGGGCATTGTATGGAAATAAAATCTGTAACCGTGGTGAATGATATCCAACACCCATTTGTCTTGAGTAATTAAATCCCAATTTTCTTTGAAAAGAGACAGTCTTCCTCCCAAAGGGGCTGCCAAACGTGAATCTGCTGGCAGCTGAAAAAACAGGTCATTGGGTCTGTTAAAGGACTGACCCCTGCCCTCACCAGAAGTCTGAGCAGGTGAACTCCCTGTTCTAGGTCTAAAAGAACCTAGAGCCCTGCCCCTACCACGTCTAGACCTACCCCTAGACTGAGAATCATAAGCAGGATATGTCCACCCCTTAGCAGGCCAATTTCTACTAAACGTGGCTGCACCTGCAAAAAATCTTTAACAGTTTGCATAGACTTAGCTTTGTCCTCCATTTTCTTTAAAACTGCTTCCACAGGCGAACCAAACAACACATCAGACTGTAAAGGAGCATCCAAAATCCTTGTCTTAACATGCTCAGCTAAATTCTGATCCTTCAACCAGGCATGCAAGAACAGAACTGGTAGCAGCCACCCTCGAGGAGGCCTGTACAGCATCAAAACCACATTGCAAGGAATGCTTACCCACTTGTTCAGACACATGAACCAAATCCAGCAACTCTTTACACTCAATACCTTCCGCCAAAGCATCCACCTTAGATTTCAATTGTGAAAGGAGATAATTCTGATATTTTAGCATGTGAAACTGACAATTCAAAGCTCTCATGGCTAGAGTGGAAGAAGTATACACTTTCTTTCCCCACCTATCCAAAGCCCTTGCCTCTTTATCAGTGGGAACAGGATTTTTAACCACAGAAGCCTTTACACCCTTAGGCCCTTGAGAAATAGTTTCTGGGTCCGCCCTAGGACTCTTAAACAAATATTTATGAGCTTGGGCACCCTATAATACCTATCAGGCTTAACAGGAGCAGGAGGCAAAGAGTCAGGGTTCAGGGAAGCCTCTGCAAAAACATCTTCCACCACATTCAACACAGGAGGAATAGCTAAAGGCCTATGCTGGGGTAAAACAAGAACTCCCTAAGCCTTTTCCTGGAGTCAGAGTAATCCTGGCCTTCCCATTTAAAGTGCTCCCTCATGGAATGCAAAGTCTCTGAAAATGAGAAATCCTCAGGAGGAGAAGCTGTAGGAGTGGAATCATCCACATCAGAATCAGAATAAGTAGGATACTCCTGCATATCTTCCACAGAAGATTCTGAAGCCTCTGAACAGTGTTCAAAACTATCAAACTCCGGTTCCACCCTAGGCCTCTTATCAGGCGGGGGCATAGAACCCCTAATCATAGTAATCAAATCTTCTGCCATTTTAAGCATATGTTTCTTAGGTACAGAACCGAAATGCTAGGAGAAGCCCCCACTGAAGCTGAAGTAGGCCTACCTCTCAAAGAAGTTTTGGCAACAGAAGGAGAGGCCCTAACTACCTTGGGAAGAGAGGGAAGAACAGTCACCTGAGAAGCCCCCTCAGCCTGGCCTACCTCCTGAGAAGGCACATCCTGTAAGAGTATAGTTTCTGCCTGGGACTCCATGGAAACTCCTGGCAAAACCTCCGGCTCCACTGAGCCTTCTAAAGAACCGACGTCCGGGACTGCCGGGTCCTCAACCCTAGGCTTCACTGTTTTATCCTTGCGCTTCTTGGAGGAGCATCCGACGGCATTTTATAATTGCAACGCTTCCCAAACACTAACCTGGCACAGTCTAACCTCCTCTTAATAGTGCGTTTGTTAAACCTAGCACAAGAGCGGCAACCAACAACGTCGTGCTCAGGCCCTAAACAAGGTATACACAAGGTATGATAATCCCTATGAGGTATCTGTTTCCCACAAGAAATACAGTTATTCACTTTTTCTGACATCCGGTAAAATACTGAGGCAAGAAAAACTAAAATGTTCTACGGGTACTTAGCCAACTCTGTTTGGTCTGAAACTCCGGTTTGGAAATATTTCAGTAC
Organism: Protopterus annectens; assembly: GCF_019279795.1. Lineage (NCBI taxonomy): Eukaryota > Metazoa > Chordata > Ceratodontiformes > Protopteridae > Protopterus > Protopterus annectens. Next base: position 523,478,457 of record NC_056745.1, read on the forward strand.
GCCAACCTGCACTCGCAAAACTGCTTCTGCATCGGACCATGCGGCAAAAAAGACTGAGGATATGACGTCGGTCATGCGCATTAGTACCCTGACCGACGTCAGCCTTATACTCTGGTATTCGGGCCGACTGGACGCGGACTATACCCAATAGTCAGGACTGCAGCAATGGAAGACGAAGAACATCGAATAACTTGTGTTAGAGCCACGGACTAAAACTAAATGCAAAGAAAGTACAGTTGTGCGCACTTGCCATAAATTTAGATGTTAGAGTGTATGCACTGTTGCAGTCATCACTTGTGGGTTATCCCTGCTGGGTAGCCCTCAGCCGGCCCGAATACCAGAGTAAAAGGCTTCCCTCCTGCGTTGGCTGTCTGGAGTGTGAGGCTGATGTCAGGTGGTCAGGGTGATAAAATGAGGCAGCCAATGCCATTACATCAGTTTTTCTTGCCCCCAGTAGGTATGAAGCCCAAAGGAAGAGAAAAGGGGGTTGGTGGGAGGGAAACAGGACTGCAACAGTGAATACACTCGAACTTCTACATGTACGGTAAGTGTACACAATTGTACTATGTTCTTCGTGTTTCATTGTTGCAGTCATCACTTGTGGGAAGATTCCCAAAGCTGACAAACAGGGTGGAGGAAGTACGATAGGAGCTTAAAGCAAGCACCAATTCAAGGGGATGCCAGCATGCCCTGCAGGACTGCAGATGCAAAGCCTGCCCTGGTTTTGGAAAAGGTAGGCAGCTGGTAGTGTTTGGTGAAAGTGTGGACTGATGTCCAGGTAGCAGCTTCCAAAATATCCTTGGTTGGAACCCCTCTCAGAAAGGCAGTGGAAGTAGAGGCTGCCCTCGGATGTGACCTGATGGATTTAGGATGACTCTTTTCATGACAGGAACAGCAGAAATGGATACAATGTGAAATCCACTTGGAAATGGTCTGTTTGGATATGGGTTTCCCCTCTGCCCCAAGAGCGAGAGAGACCAGTAGCTGGGTCAGTTTTTCTGACTGACTTGGTCCTATCCAGGTAATATGTCAATTGTCTGTGCATATCTAGGGTATGCAAAAGTCTTTCCCCTTTATTACGGGGGTTGGAAAAGGTAGGTAGATGGATGGCCTGGTTGAGGGTAACATCCGAGACCACCTTAGGCATAAAGGAGGGGTAGATCATAGGAGACAACCTGTCAGCATGGAAAATGATGAAGTGCTCAGTGGCCATAAGGGCCTCAAGCTCCAAATCTCTCCTGACTGAGGTGATGGCCAGCAGGAAGGCAGTTTTCCAAGAAAAGTACTTCAGGTCTGCTGAAGCAGCTAGCTCAAAGGAAGGCAAAGTCAGTTTTTCCAGGAAAAAGTTTAGATACCATGCAGGAGCAGGTGGCCTTCTAGGTGGTCTGATGTGGGCCACTCCTCTAAGTATCTGTTTTAACAGATGTTGGGGAAAAATGGGCTGATCCAACTGTTTTATAGGCAGAGATCGCCGAGGCATGTATTTTGATGGAGGAGTATGACAATACCTTTTCTAGTAGCTCTGACAGGTAGTCCAGAATCAATGCCAGACTGGCCTGGGTGCTGTTGATGTCTCTGCTGTGGCACCAAATGGTAAATCTTTTCCATTTGGCGGAGTAGGATTTTCTGGTGCTGGGCCTTCTGGCCTCCTTAAAAATGTTTAAATATTAAGATAGAACCAAACACCCTAATATTGGGTGATTTTAACTACCCTGCCATTAACAGTGAAAACTACTCATGTACCAACACCTTTGCCCGACGGTTTTTGGAATTCATAAATTCCAACGCCTTGGATCAACTAATCCATAGTCCCACCAGGGGCTCCAATATCCTAGACCTGGTCATTACCAACATGGGAAATCGATGTTCCACACCTATGGTCACCCCCCTTGTTAGTCAGGTCTGACCATAAGCTAATCACCCTTAACATCCACATCCCACCCCCACCCCCCAAGTAAGGAAACCTCCATAAAAAACTTCTCCAAAGCCAACTTCATGCTACTCAAGTCAGAAGTGACAAACTTCATGACACCCATGCAGACGGGAACTGAAAGTTCAACTGCTAAATCCTACACTAAGGCACTGTACGAGCACATCCACTCATGCATGAATCGTGCCATCCCAAATAGAACCAAGATGCTCTCATCCAAAAAAAGGAAGTCAAACTGGTGGTCCCCTGCCATAAAATAGAAGTTATGTCCTTACCATAACGTTCCATGTGGAGTGTTCATCTCGCCTTTGTTCTTACACATGGGTTCGGAGCCGATCCTCGGCTCTGTGCCGGCCTCTTGCAAGCTCTGCATCGAGAAGAAGCTCGAGACAATCTAATACCCACAATCCCCCTCTGCCTTTACCTCAGATCTAGTTTGCAAGCAAACCAATCTCCAGAGAGAGCACATTCATGCTTACATCACATATGCACAGAAATAAGAGTCTATACATAACTATACATATAAAGGAACAAATAGACATATATATATATATATATATATATATATATATATATATATATATATATATATATATATATGCCAACTATGTACACAACATCTGCAAAGCAGTAGCAGAATGCTCCCGGCCAGGCATCAAAAGAACGTTCTTCTTAAGGGCGGGAGGGTGGGAATGTAAGAACAAAGGTGAGATGAACACTCCACATGGAACGTTATGGTAAGGACATAACTTCTATATGTGATAGTGTTCAATCTCGCCGTTTGTTCTTACACATGGGTAGCGTCCCTAGCTCCTTGTTCCTGAGGAACTCACGGAAGGACGTTCTTGAGCACAGTGGAACCAAAGGTTGCCCTGTCCCTAGAAGCCTTGTCTACCTTATAATGAGAAATGAATGTATGTGGCTTAGACCAAGTAGCAGCCGCACAAATAGCGTCTAGTGGTAGGCGGGCTGCATGAGCCAGAGATGTAGACACTGACCTTGTGGAATGTCCTTTGGGTTTGTGTAAGAGAGTTAGATTTGAGGAATCATAGACATAGATTATACAATCCGTTAGCCACTTAGAAAGAGTTCTTTTGGTAACCGCTAGTCCTTTCCTGCTATCGGCAACGGCCACAAAAAGTTGATCAGTTTTTCTGTGATCTTTTGTTCTATCCAAGTAAAATCTTAGTTGTCTGTGTACATCTAATTTGTGCAACATATACTCCATCTTGTTGGAGTGATTTTTGAAGAAAGTGGGTAATTCAATGGACTGATTAATATTGTTAATAGAACACACTTTAGGGAGGAAGGATGAATTAGTTCGAAGAGAAACTCTGTCAGAGTGAAAGATCAAATAAGGGTGCTTGATGGAGAGAGCCTGAAGTTCAGATACTCGCCTAGCGGAAGTAATGGCTACCAAAAAGAGAGTCTTCCAGGACAAAAATTTTTAATGGGCAAGAAGAGGCAGGTTCAAAGGGGGGCAACATTAATTTAGATAACAAGTTTAGACTCCAAGGTGACGTAGGAGATCTGACTGGTGGTCTAATATGAAAAACCCCTTTTAAAAAGGCTTTGCAAAGTCTGTGGGCCATAACAGGAGCCCCACATTCTTCCACATGGAAATTTGAAATGGCAGCCAATTGAACCCTTAGTGTAGCAGGAGAAGAACCCTGATGGAATAAGTCCGTTAAAAACTCTAATATTTTATTCAAAGGAGCTATAAAAGGATCCACTTGCCGTGTATTCGCCCAGAATACAAATCGCTTCCATTTACTAGAATATGTTTTAGTAGTGGAAGCTTTATGAGAAGCCATCAATATATTCCGAACTGCTGGCGAAAGAAGATCAGACCTGGCTAAGTTGGGAATTGGAGCAACCAAGCTGCTAGATGGAGGGACCGGAGCGCGGGATGGGGAACCCCTGACGAGTGAGTCAATAGATCTGGCTCTGGGTCCAGAATCCAGGGTTCCCGAATGCAGTGTGTCTTCAGGAAGGGAAACCAAATTTGACGAGGCCAGAATGGGGCAATGAGGATTATTGTCCTGTGAAGGTTTCTGGCTTTCTGGAGAAACTTTGATATCAGGGGAAATGGAGGAAATGCGTAAAGGAGTCCCGGGGGCCAATCGTGAATCAGTGCGTCCCTGGGGACTTCCCTTGGAGGGGGTAATAGGGCAAAGTAGCTCCTGCATTTGGCGTTCATTGGAGACGCAAACAGATCGCAGGAAGGCTGGCCCCACATGTGAAAAATCCTTTTCGCCACTGACTGTTTTAGGGACCACTCGTGCGGTAACAGAATTGCTCTGTTCAGCCTGTCGGCTATGACGTTGGATGACCCCGGGATGTGCGTTGCTATTAGAAAGCGACCCGTGGACTCCGCCCACTGCCAGATTCTCATGGCCTCTCTGCATAGCTGATAGGACTTGGTTCCCCCTTGCTTGTTTATGTACCAGACTACCGACATGTTGTCCGTCTGAACTGCAATAGTTCCTAGAGGAAGAAGGGGAGCAAAGTGTTGCAACGCTAGAAACACTGCCTTCAACTCTAGAACATTGATGTGCAGATTGTACTCCAAATTGGTCCATTCGCCTTGGACTGTCTGTCCCTGAAAGATGCCCCCCCACCCTATCAGGGAAGCGTCCGTGGTCACCGTAACTGTAGGCGTGGGTAGCACAAATGGTCTCCCCTTGGAAAGGTTGCACGTTTGAAGCCACCAGTTTAGATGTGTCTTGCATGTTTTCGTTATAAGAATCTCATGTGTTAGAGGTAGTTGTTGAAACGACCATTGTGCAAACAGTAGCCATTGAAGGACTCTCATGTGCAGCCTTCCCAAGGGTATTGCAATAAGGGAGGCTGACATGAGTCCCAAAACCTTCAGTACCAGTTTTGCTGGAGATTTCCTTGACAAAAGTAGAAGACGTATGTGAGTCTGAAGTGATAGTATCCTTTCCAGGGGAAGTCTTAGAATTAACTGACGTGTGTTTAATTCTGCTCCTATGAACAAAATATTTTGTGATGGCTGAAGCAAGGATTTTCCAAGTTCACGGAAATTCCTAGGTGAACACACAGTTGAAGAGTAAAATCTCTGGCCTGTAATAGTTGACGCTGGGTGGTGGCAGAAAGGAGCCAGTCGTCCAGATACGGAAACACCTGGAATCCTTGGCGTCTCAAGTGAGACGCTACCACTGCCATGCATTTGGTGAAGACCCTGGGGCTGAGGTCAGACCAAAGGGCAGGGCTCGAAATTGAAAGTGACTGGCCCCAGCCGGAAGCGCAAATGATCTCTGGATGCCCTGGCCATTTTGATGTGGTAGTATGCATCTTCTAGATCTATTGAGCACATCCAGTCGTCCTTCTGTAAGAATGGAAGGATCGATTGAAGCGTGACCATTCGGAACTTTTCTTTCCTGACGAAGGTATTGAGGTAGCTTAGGTCCAGGATGGGCCTCCAGTCCCCTGTTTTCTTTGGAACTAAAAAGAACCTTGAGTAAGTCCCGAATCCTTGCTGGTCCGCTGGGACTGGTTGGATGACACTTTTTTTCTAGCAGCTTTGAAATCTCTATAGCTGCTGGCTCTCGCAGATGGGGCGGTACATCTGGGAGTCTTTTCTTTGGAATGGGATAGAAAGGGTATGTTGTAACCTCTGGTAACCACGCTTTTTACCCACTTGTCTGTAGTTACATTTTGCCAGGCCTGAGGGCATAAAGCTAAGCGACCCCCAACTGCCTCCAGAGCAGGACAGTCGGGCCTCCTCTCAGGAGTGCTGGAAAGGTTTACCAGGGAGTGTATCCCTGTCACCTTGATGTTGCGGACCCCCTCTGCCGCCTGGGCGGCCTCTGCCTCTAGAGGGGGCATCTCCCTGTGTGCCTGGGAAAGATCATTGGGGTTTTCGAAACCACATTTTTCCACCACGTTGCCCTTTGGGGTACGGTCTGGTTGGGGTGGAAAAACGGACTCCGACAGCAGACAGAGTCTTTCCCTCCTGTTCACACCGGGTAAGGGTCTCCTTTACTTTGGGGCCAAAGAGAGTGGCACCGTCAAATGGGGCGTTAGTAAAGGAAGACTTGAAGGCTTCCGCAAAGGAACATAAGCGCATCCAGGATTGTCTGCAAAGAGCAATCGCTGAAGCTGCTGCCCTACTCGAACCTTCGGCTGCGTAGGAAATCAGCCTCATGGACGAGTTCACAATGGATGTAAGGGTATTAAGTTGTGCTGTCACTTTGAGACAGCAGCATCTGTAGTACCCTGGAGGGTATCTCCCAACTCTTTGACTAGATCCCTCTGTAGACGTGTAAAATGGGTCAAATAGTTCAGGGATCGCATGGAAAAAGCCGCTGAACTAAAAATGCGCTTCCACCTATCCATCGTCCTAGAATCTTTATTAGGGGATGGACAGATGAGGAAGACTCTGACATCTCCTTTTCGTGGCGCTGCCACCACCATAGCCCACTGGAACTCCTTTTGTTAAGTAGGTCTTGTCCTGAGGTGCCGTGATGTATTTATTGGGTTTCCTTGGGACTGGTTCCACTGTGTCAGGAGCCTCACGCCTTGAGCAATTAGTTCCATTAATTCGTCGAAGGGCAGAGTGACCCAGGAGGAAGAAGGGTGAGCACCAAATGCCTTCAGCAAAACTGACTCATCCTCAGAAGGGGAAGGGACTGCCAGTCACCTCTCTGTTTCAGGATCTCCAATATGTCCGAAAAGAGACATCTTCTGAAGGTGACTTAGGGACCCTTCTGACTCATCTAAGTCAGTATCAGATGTCAAGGATTCTTGTGGAGAATCCAAGTGTCTCCTCTTACACAATCTTTTCCTAGGGACTTCTTCGTGGGAGCATCCGAAGAAGCCTCCGAGGAAGAGGGGCACCCTCCAGGGGTGGCTGAGACACTGGTGCCCGACGCTTGGATGTGGCCATGGGTGCAGAGGAGGATAACGGCCCTTTATGGGGAGGAGAGGTTGCTTCCACTGATGTGGTTGTCTGGGTAGACAACACCTTTCTCATTAGGTCGAACGCCCGGGTCCCGCATCGAAGAATCTCCCGGTTCGAAGAAATGGGAAGAATCCCGACACAGGCACGAAGGCATCGACCCGAGGACGGAGCCGAATCGATCCGCCGAGGCCCCGAGGGGAAGAGTCGGAACCGAAACGTCGGTTCGACTCTCGGCCCCGGAACCAAGGACAGATCGTCGGCTCAGAGACTCCGGTATCGGGTCCGACGGAGTCGAGGTGAGAGGAACAGACCGAGAAAAAGACGGTTCTGGACCCGAGGGCTCCACAATCAGAAGATCAGCCTCTTCCGGCTCCAAAGACTGAACAGGTCTCGGAGGAGGAATGGATGGAGACATTGGGAGGCCTTCAAGTTTCGACACCAACTGGGTGGAAACCGAAATAAGTTTGGACAGGGCCGAATGCTCCAATAACTTCTGCACCACACGATCCACATCGATATCAGAGAGTTTGGAAGAAGAACGGGTCGAAGGAACCGAAGACGGAGCCGACCTCAATAAGGTCGAAGGAGGGAGCTCCATCACCGGTTCCAAGACTCGAGGCTCAGGAACCGATACCAGTTGAACACTCCGGCCCGAAGTCTGTGGAACCGGTGATCTAACTTTTGCTGAAGAGCTCGGAGCCGATGACTTGGGCTCCGACGTCTTCGATTCCTTAGAGGATTTCGATGCCTGGTCAGAAGCATCCAGAGCCTCCTGAAAAGAAGGTTTTAATAAACCTCTGTCCATGAGTTTCCTGCGCCTATCTGTCATGACCCTCCCACTAAAAGAGTGACAGATAGAACAGTCCTCTTGCAAGTGGAGAGGGCCAAGGCAGTAGACGCAGGAACTATGGTTGTCAGTCACTGACATTTTCTGGCCACACTGACAACGCTTAAATCCTGATTTTACCTTATCAGACATTTTACAAGAAAAAGACAAGTCCAGTATTATAGTCAAATCCGAGAAAAAAGTGTCAAATCCGGTTTAAATGTCAAATCCTTTTTAAATTTAAGAAGGGTTGTAGGCCCCGAAAAACTCTAACCGATTAATAAGATTAACGGTACCGAGAATTTAACCCACTCAACACACAATCACTCAGTATATCAAGTTATATCAAATAGAACAAAAAAAATCCAATAAAATATAACAAATTAAGTTATATCTTAACTTTAGATGCTCGAGCTAGCTCCCAGCAATGCGAACGCAGCAGCGGCAAACTAGATATGAGGTAAAGGCAGAGGGGGATTGTGGGTATTAGATTGTCTCGAGCTTCTTCTCGATGCAGAGCTTGCAAGAGGCCGGCACGGAGCCGAGGATCGGCTCCGAACCCATGTGTAAGAACAAACGGCGAGATTGAACACTATCACATCAAACGTTAAAACAAAAGGAAGAAACTGTTGCAGAAAAGAGGAAAACCCCAGGATGCAAAAAACTCCCTTACCAGCCTCAGTAAGAAACTGAGATCCCTCATAAAATCCTCCAAAGCTAGTTACGAAAATAAAATTGCCAAAGAATCCAAAGACAACCACAAGGCATTCTATAACTATGTCAAGAATCTAAATGGCAATGCTCAGATCTGCTCTGAGCTAAAACAGAATGGCATTAAATATACTGATCCCAAAGATATTGCCAATATCCTGGCAGATAGATTCAGTGTCAACTTCACCCCCCTCTCACCCCCTAAATGGCCCATCTCAATACCGGAAAATTGCCACATTCCGGTAGTAACGGGCACACAGGTAAAAAACACACTCTCCATAGCTAAGAATACAGCATCCATGGGACCAGATGACATCCCGGGCTGTGTACTACATGAACTACAATATGAACTGGCACCTCACCTAAGTGTCATGTTTAATCATAGCCTCACCTCAGGTTTTGGGCCCGAGTGGCACAGAGCTACAGTTACCCCACTCCACAAGGGGGGATCCAACTTGGATCCTGGAAACTACCGTCCCATCAGTCTGAAGAACCTTATCTGCAAGGCCATGGAGCGTATTATCATGGAACTTATAAACAAAGACATTGGCAACCTTCAAACACTGGACCCCACCCAGTTTGGGTTCGTGAAGGGCCAATCTTGTCTCCTGAACCTGATTGACTTCTTCGAATTAGTCTCCAGAGCCATGGACAAGGGTAAGGTGGTCCACACAGCCTATCTAGACCTTGCCAAGGCCTTTGACATCATCCCCCACTCTGGAATCGTAGATAAACTTACTAAGCTGGGCATTAATCCCTACGTTACCCAATGGGTTGCTAACTAGCTTACTGATAGAACCCACACTGTAAAAGTAGCAGACTCCAAATCCAGCTCCAGACATGTGACAAGTGGAGTACCTCAGGGTTCAGTCCTGGGACCGCTCTTGTTTGGCATCTACTTCTCTGAAGTACAGGCCAACACTAAGGGACTCTGGCTAACAAAGTTTGCAGATGACTGCAAACTGGGAGTCATTATTGAATCCCCAAATGATGTGGATACTCTACAAAAGGGCCTTACAGAAACAGATGCTTGGTGCCAAAGCCATGGGCTCAAGCTCAATGCCAAGAAATGTATAGTTATCCCCTTTGGGAAAAAATATGTATCCGTGAATTACCATATAGGTGGCAGTACACTAAACACCGAAAGTGTGATAGAGTTAGGGACACAGGTGGACAGTGGTCTCACCTTCGATAACCACATCGCCACAACAGTCAGGAAATCCTTCTATGTGGCACACCTCATCACTAATGGCTTTTCATCCAGAAAAAAGGAGGTCATTGTCCCACTGTACTCATCCCTTAGACCCATTATAGAATACAACGCCCCATTTGGTATGTACCTCTCAAGACATCTGCAACAACTGGAAAGGCCACAGAAATACCTCACTAAAAGAATCACAGGCCTAAAGCGGATGCCCTATGCTGACCGCCTTAAAAAACTCCAGCTATACTCTCTTGCATACCGTCTACTCAGAGGCGATCTTTGCTTAACATACAAGGCCATGTCAAACCCAGAGCTGTTGGACATGCTACACTTAAAGAAATCCCAATCCCTCAGAGCCACACGCTCCAGGGAACTAAACCTTGTCATCACAATAAACAAAAACATGCTGGAGGGATAGGTTCCTGACCCAGAGACTCCCCAGACTCTGGAATAGATCGCCCATACATGTCAAGCAGAGTGCCTCTTTGGCCCTCTTCAAAAGGAACCTTGACGATTGGATGGGAGAAAGGAAATTCACCCCATAGATCACATCAGTCGCCCTGCTAGACAGGGGTCCAGGGAAGTAAATAGTGTGGGAAGAAATAGCCAGGGAACTGTTATGGCTAGGCTTGTATAACCCCTAGGGCTGATAGCCTAGTATCAACCTAAGAACCTATGAACCTAAGCCTGTTGAAGATTGTGGCATCATTCGCCTTTGTGGAATCAGCCATGCAGACAGCTTGAGTGTGGGGAGGGTTGGATGCAATACCTTCCCTTTCTCCTGAGTTAGGTTTGTTGTGAGAGGCAGGTTCATGGGAGGTTCCCTTGGCCAGACTGAGGAGCACGGGGTACCAGTGGTTGTTTGGGCCAGTCTGGAACAATGAGAATAGCCTTTGGGCCTCCCTGATCTTGAGAAGTACCCCGTGGGGAGGGATGCGTACACAAACAGGTTGCCCCAGTGGAAGCAGAGGGCGTCCACCCTCCAAGCTTCTGGATGGAACTCTCTGGAGCAGAACTTGGTTAGCTGGTTGTCTGAGGTTGCGAACAGATCTATGCCAGAGTTCCCTCAGGTTTTGTTGATGTTGAGAAAGGTCCCTCTGTGCAGCTGCCACTCGTGGGGATCCATGAGGCTTCTGCTTAACTGGTCTGCCAGGGTGTTCTGTTTCCCTGAGATATACTGAGCAATCAGATGCAGTCCCAGATTTGAAGCTAACTGCCAGATTTGCATAATTAAGCGACGCAGGGGGTAGGAGTGACTGCCCCCTTGCTTGTTTATGTACCACATTACTGTTGTGTTATCTGTCTTAAGAGCACTCCTGGTCTCAGGTGATCCTTGAAAGCTTGGATTGCCCTGTGAACTGCCAGCATTTCTTTTAGGTTGATATGTAGGCCCTGAATCTCCTGCTCCCAAACATCCTTGGCGTGCCCCCCAGGCTGTGTCTGAAGCGTCTATGGTGATGGTTTGGCCCTGTGGGAGAGTGATAAAGGGTAGACCCTTGTTTGGGGTACACGTGTCTGCCCACAATAAGAGTTCCTTCTTTAAGCAGGGAATCAGGGGGCAGCTGGTACTCCAGTGACTGTGTGCTGGCACCAAATGTTCCTGAAGTACCATTGTACTTTCCTCGTGCAGTCTGGCTAGGGGAATCAGCAGCATGCAGGAGGCCATATATCCCAGTGCTTGCAGGAATTTCCTTGCTGTGAGGTGGGTCCTGTGGGCCCGCAGGGAAAAGTAAGAGTGGAAGAAGGTCTGCTTCTCAGGAGGGAGGGAGACTTTGTGTTGCTGTGTCCAGCAGAGCTCCCAGGAAGGATAACCTTCTTGTGGGGTGAAACTGGGACTTCTCCTGGTTGACAGTGAATCCCAAGGAGGTTAGGAGGGTTTGAACAAAGGTGAGATCCTGCAGGAGTCTTTCCTTCGTGTCTGCCTGGATGAGGCAGTTGTCCAGGTACTGGCAAATCTGTATGCCCTTCTGTCTGCAGAAGGCAATGACAGGAGCCAAGCACTTGGTAGACTCTGGGAGCAGTAGATAAACCAAAGGGCAGAGAAGAGAACTGAAAGTGTCAAAAAAGAAAAATACTAGCCACCAAGCAAGGTACTCACTTTGTAAAACAGTCAAATAAAGGTAAAGAACAAGTGGTACGCCAAAGCAGAAGAATAATCCAAACCACAGTATTCACTTCACGGTTTATTGAAACAGGATCCAAAAGTAAGTGCTTTCACGTTGGTCAACAACGCTTCCTCAGACTTCAATGATTACTGACAAATCCTTACATTTAAATAATGCTCTCAATTAGTCAATCAAGTCAATCAACATTTAAAGACAAACTACATTCATCATAGCTTTCAACAAAAGTTGCATTTAAATAAAAATTGCATCTGAATAAAAACATAATCTAGTGAATTAATAATAATCTACCATGTGAAACCAAACATACAGTTCTTATAAAATATATTGAATAAAATATAACATCCTAATTACAAGGACTATGCAGAATACTATTTAATAAATAATATACATAATAATGATAAAATAAAATATTAATATATATGGCAAATGTACATCTCCAATAGACTGCATATATCAAAACAATCAATGATATCCAAAAAACATAATAACTATCTAATGACTGTAGGGTCGAGCTGCCAGAAATGGTTTGAGTGACACTTTGTCATTCAAGCCATAACCTTGATATGCCTGTAGCCTAATAATCCACCTATTCTCCAATTCCTCTGTGTGGTTCTTAACATTGCCTAACCTAGATGTTTTTCTTAGTAGTTCTAACACCCTAAATCTAAAAATGTGTTTAAGACCATTTTCTACTACATGTTTAGCAAGGGCATTATTGGTGTTCTCCTTATTGATGGCATATAGATGTTCCCTGATTCGTTCTCTCAGAGTCCTGTTTGTCTTACCCACATAGAAACATTTGCATGTTTGACACTGTGCTAAATATATCAGATCTCGAGATCTACAATCTGCATAAAACCTGGATACATACTCACGTCACGTGGTCGGGTGTGTGAATCTATTATCCTTAGAAATATATGTACATTGATTGCATGTTCTGCATGCAAACGTGCCCACTCTCTGTGAGGGCATAGTTACTGTGTTGGCATTCTCATAACATAGAAGTCTTTTCAAAGACTTCATGTTCCTATAGGTTACACTTGGCCGCACGTCAACTAAGTCCTTTATCCTCTCAGCTATTAATAATATTTTCTAATTATTCTCAATAACTTGCCTTATTTGTGTATTCCTGTTGGTATATGGAATGATTAATCTATTCCTCTTATAATTCCTGTTGTTATTTGTTCCATCTCTAATGCCCTTAACATTACTTTCTCCTTCTAAATTCAAATCTTGTTGTCTTAGGAAAAATGGTGTTCCTTTGTCCGACCTGTGCTTAGTGCAAAAATTAAATGTTTCATGTATTTCTGTCTTATCATATCCTCTTTTGAGGAAATTTTCCTTTCTCTGGTTAGGAGGCTGCCATTGACGTCCTCTGTAGGAGCCTCTAGCTTGCCCTCTACCTCTGGCACGCCTGTTCTTGCCTCTTTGAAATCTCTCTTCTGGAAAGGACCAATTCTTAGAAGGCCAACTTCTGCTAAATCTTGGTGGTTGTACCTGGAGGAAATCTTTGACTGTTTGTACAGATTTTGCCTTTTCCTCAAATTTCTTTAAGACCTCTTGGGCAGTGGAGCCAAATAACTTTTGCTTTTCCAGTGGAGCATCCAGAAGCTTAGCCTTAACATGAACTGGCAGAGATTGTTCCTTCAGCCAGGCATGTCTACGTATGACTGCACCTGTCATTGCTGACCTACATGAAGCTTCCAATGCATCATAACCACACTGCAAGAAATGGTTGCTAACCTGTTGTGAATTATGTACCAGATCCTGAAGTGACTTACGATCTAGGGGTTCAGGCGAAGACAGTTTTTTCTGCAATTCATCTAACAAATACTCTTGGTACTGTATCATATGAAATTGACAATTTAAAGCCCTAATAGACAGAGTGGAAGAAGTGTACACTTTTTTACCCCATCTCTCTAAAGCCCTGGACTCCCTTTCAGAGGGGAGTGGATTTTTAGAAGTGGCAGCTGCAACCCCTTTAGGACCCTGGGAAATAGTTTCTGGGTCAGCAGAGTGGGCCTTGTAAAGGAAATGATGCGAGTCCGGGACCCTGTAGTACCTATCGGGTTTAACAGGAGCCGGAGGAAGGGTGTCAGGGGTAGTGCTAGACTCAGAATACACATCATCAATGACACTTAAAACAGGAGGAATAGCCAAAGGTCTATGCTGAGGTAAATGAAGAAAAGTCCTTAATCTCTTCCTGGAATCGGAGAATTCCTGGCCCTGCCATTGGAAATGCTCTCTCATGGAGTGAAGGGTCTCCCCAAAAAACAGCTCTTCAGGAGGGGAGGCAGAGGGAATAGATTCCTCTGCATCAGAATCCTCGTAGGCCGTGAAGGCCTCCTCCTGGTAGTCTGATAGAGCAGAGCCATCAGAGGCCTCATCAGAGGACTGAGGTTCAGCAGACTCAACCCTGGGCCTTTTGTCCAGTGGGGGTTGAGAGCCCCTGTCCGGATGAGGCTGAGAGCCCCTAATTAAGGAAATAAGGTCCTCAGCCAAACTTAGTATCTGAGAACCTGTAGTGGATCCCTGAGAAATAGACTTGGGAGGCAGAGTTTTTTGCTGCTTAGCAGCTTTAGCCCTAGTGAAAGCTTTTATGGACATGGATGCAGGGGGCCTGGCTGCCCCACGTGCTGCAGTAGTTTTGTCTAGGGGAATGGTGTCGGTAGGTCCCTGAACACAGATTTCCGAGGGTAATTCAATAACTGACTCAGAAAAGGCCTCCGGGACCGAGGCTGTCGGTTGAGCGGTTTCTACGGACGGAAGTACCAAGGGCTCGGTTTCAGCCGAGACAGAGACACTCGCGGCAGGCCTAGGAGCGGTTTCAGCCGAAACCGCGGTCCGTGAGTGTCGGTCCTTGTCCTTCCGTTTCTTGGTTAAATGAGTAGTCGCGAGTCTCCGGTGGCATTTTATAAGAGAAACCAGCCCCAAAAAATTCCTCTGCAAACTCCGACGACGCCTAAGAGTGCGTCGATTAAAGGAGGCACAGGCAGTACAGGCCAAGACGTCGTGGTCTGGGCCTAGGCAGGGGAGGCAGTAGGAATGGAAATCCTTATGAGGTATTTGTTTCCCACAAGTCAAGCAATTATTAATTTTAAGCGTTTGATCTGACATCGGCTGAGGCAAGAAAGAGTCCCCAACGGGGTACTTAGCTTTTTGAAGTCTTCGGTAGCTGAAGTTACAGGAGCTGGCCGACCGGCACTTGCAAACTGCTTCTGCTTCGGGCACCACGCGGCAAGAAAGACTGAGGAAGATGGCGTCGGCTGACGCTTTTATACCCCAGGCGCTCTGACGTCGGGGAAGGGGCGACATCAGCCGACGCCAGACCCAGACTTTGGAATCCGGCCGACCGAAGGGCTGCCTGAGGCAGGACAACCCATATGTAAGGACTGCAGATGCATCCTTGAAGGACATCCCTTTTCCGGCCTGTTCCTTTGGTACAGGTTCCACTGTGCCTTGGGCATACAGCTTTTGGATCTGGCGGATTGCTTCAGCTCTCTCATTTGCTGGTACATCTGGGAAGCCTTAATACCTGGAGTTTTCTTTGAAAGAGAATCTGTACCCGCGGGTAATAATTTTTAGGACCCATAAATCTGAAGAGATGGCCTGTCAATTCTGTAGGAAGATGGAAAGTCTTCCTCCAGTCCTTCTGGGGGGGGGGCAGAGGGGAGAGAGTCATTGCAAGTCGTTGGAGAAGGGAATGGGCTTAGAACTCCCTTGCCTTTTGTCTGGATCTCTGCTGGGTTTGGGACTGGTGCCTGGAAGGCCGTTCCATGAACCCCTTCCTCTGGACAGGTTTTGTTTGGCTAGGAAAGGACCAATGTTTTGTGGGAAAGTTCCTAGTGAACCTGGGAGGCTGTACCTGCAGAAAATCCTTCACAGTCTGCATAGACTTGGCCTTGTCTTAGCCTTAGGTCCAAATAACTGGTCCTTGTCCAGAGGGGCGTCTAATAGTTTGGACTTACCTGGTCAGGCAAAGGTTGTTCCCTTAACCAGGCATGCCCACGGATCACTAAGCCAGATACTGCAACCCTGCTGGAAGCTTCCAAGGCATCAAACCCACAATGCAGGGAATGCTTGGCTACCTGGGAGCTGGACTGTATAAGATCTGCTAGTTCCCTGGTTGTACTGCTGTCTGCTAGGGTGGACATTTTTTGTTTTAATAACTCCAGCACATTTTGCTGGTATTTAAGCGTATGAAATAGGCAACTCAAAGCTCTAGTGGCTAAGGTAGCCGAAGTGTAGATTTTCTTTCCTAGTCTGTCTAAGGCTCTGCTCTCTATCAGTTGGAATGGAGTTTTTAGAGGCGCTAGTCTTAGCTCCCTTGGGACCCTGAGTTCGACCCTTGTGACTCCTGGTCAGAAAGATCCTCAGGGGAAGTGTCCCTCTTCCTTTTGGATGGGGTGGCTTGGGTGGGCTGGCTTCCTCTTATCAGGGTGATTAGAGCTTCTACCATTCAGAGCAGCTGCTGTGACTGTGGGACAGGCTGGGTGGAAGGAAGTCGGGGGGCTGGGTCCCTGGCATGGGTTCGTTTTAGGGGTAGTCTTGGTTTTGGGTCTAGTGGATTCCATGGCCTTATACAAGGTTAAGGCTTAACTGGCAGCATGGTCATCGGTCTCTGCCTGGTGTAGGTCAGTGGAACAGTCTCTATGGAAGCCAGTGCCCGCGAAGCAGCTCCAGACCCAACTGCATGACTGAAAGCCAATATACTGGCAGGAGAAGATGGACCTGGCGGCATACCCAACCCCAGGCGGGTCTCTGTAGAGGCCTGCATCAAATCCTCAGCTGGTGTTAGGGGCCGCAAAGGCGGCTCACTGAGTTCAGCAACTGTACTGGGTGGTAGGCTAGCTGACTTCTGGTTGGAGTTGTCAGTGGGCCTAACTTTCTGAGGCCTATCCTTTTCCTTATCTTTCCTTTTTCTGGGAAAATCAATAGCAGCCTGACCAACAGACGCCATTACACGGTGAGGAATAGTCTCGCTAAAGTGTCTACCTACAATTTCAGCTCTCCTCCTAATAGTCCTAGCATTAAACAGACCACAGAACCGACATCCAGGGACATCATGGTCTGGGCCCTAGGCAAGTGACGCACTGGGTATGGAAGTCTCGGTGTGGGATCTGTTTTCCACAACTGAGACAATTATTGACTTTCTCTGACATCGGTTAAAAGTAAGAAAAGGTTCCCCCCTAAGGGATACTTGGCTTTAGATGGCTACTTCCTCACTCTGGCAAAAGGCGACCAATGCACTCGCTTACTGCTTCTGCTTTAGGCTACACGGCAAGAAAGATTGATGTAATGGCGTCGGCTGCCTTGTTTTACAGCCCTGATGACCTGACAACAGCCGATGCAGGAGGGAAACCCTTTACTCTGGTATTCGGGCCGGCCGAGGGCTACCCAGCAGGGATAATCCACAAGTGATGATTGGTAACAGTGAAACACGAAGAACATATGCATATTATCCTTCGGGAAGTCATCCACCCTGGTAACGATGATATTGGCAACACATCTCCAACAGTTTAAGCATAGGAAAAGAAACTAAACAGGATTCTCTCAGCAAAGTTGAGTGAAGAGGGAGGAGCCTAGCACCGAATCCTGGGGTACAGGGAAATATAACACATGAAAGTCAGTCTCCCCAGTGCAGCCCCAGGGCCCAATTCCTTGTAATTAAGGCTCTGCCTGCAGACAGTGAGGATGGTAGTGGCTCCTGGCATGCCAGGATCAGGTCTTCTTGGAATCGAGTTGTTTGTGAATGCAGCCCAAAGCAGGTAGCAAACTCCAACTAAGGCTAAACACCTGCACAAGACAAACAGTCAGGCAAGTAATGTAAGGGAAAGTTGAGAAGAACTTTGAAGAGAGAATTCAAGATGCAAGACAAATAGTCAGGGACTTGGGGGCACACACACAGACAGTAATCTAGCCTTTAACCATCACGTGTCTACAGTAGTGAGATGATCATTCTATGCTGTGCAACTTATAAACAGAGGTATGGCATGCAGGACCAAGGAAGTCATTGTTCCACTGTACTTAGCATTCATCAGACCCATCAAGGAGTACAACGTCCCCATTATTATGTACCTAACCAGGCACATCCAACAACTGGAACATCCACAGAGATGCTTCACTAAAAGAATATCGGGCGTAAGTAACATGTCCTGTGCAGACCACTTCAAGCCCTATCTCTGTATTTTGAATCGTACAGGTTGACAGGAGATCTATGCCTGGCATACAAGGCATTGCCAGACCCCACCTTGATGGACATCCTGCATATCTACAAAACAAACAGCACCAGAATTACCTGTTATAAAGTGTTAAACCTTGCCCGTGATATAGAGAGCCTGCCGGAAAGACAGGCGTGTGTCCTAGAGACTACTACTCCTTTGGAATAGGCTTCTCAACCAAGTGAAACAGATTTCTTCCCTAATTCAAATCAAATGCAACTTGGCCAGCTGGATGGGGAATAGGAAATTCATCCCCAGTTTGGCACCTATGTCTCTAATGGACACAAGCAGCCTGTAAGTTGCTCATTGACCAAGCCCCTGCGGCAGCCTGTAAGTAGCTCATTGACCAAGCCACTGCTTGTAAATATTTCATCTCCCAAGCTCCTGCTTACACTCAAGGGTACGAGAACTTGCTGAGATTTGGGATGCATGGCTAGGTTTAAAGGCCATTGTGGCCATTAGCCCAGAACACACCTATGAAATCTTGCAGAGGTAGTTTATGCTAAAATTACACATTTCTTTTACCCCAAAGGCTTAGGAGATATCCACATTTGCGGAAATAGCACCTACCTGTGCAGAAAACCCATAAAAACAATAATCTTAACTGCCAAAATAATTAACTATTAAATATTATGAATACTTAAAGTACGGACTGCGTAGACTTACGGGACAAAGATGGGAATGCCAAAAACGGCACACATTTGTAACATTAAACCTATCGCTAATACCTAAAAATGTTAACCTTAAAATAATGTGTGTCTGTATATATATTTTACATACACAAACACACATTACACATGAGAGCATGCTATATATATATATATATATATATATATATATATATATATATATATATGTATGTATATGTATATATACATACAAACACACACACACACATATATATATATATATATATATATATATATATATATATATATATATTTAACATTTTTATTTTACATTTGTTGACCGGGATAGTCCGAATGGATATGTCCATTTTCAGCAGAGGCCCAGGGAGAAAAGCTCCACATACCAAAAATGAGACAGTACATATATCTATATAATCTATATCACACATGTAAAGAAAAATATCACAAAAGGCTAATCAATTAAACACTACTGAAGTTGGTGGAGCTCCTGTTCATGATCCCAACATGATGGCAGCAAATGAGATCTCAGGAAAGGGTGCTACTGTAGGGGTTTATGAGTAGAGGAGGTGGAGCTCTGGGTCTGAAGTCTTTGAATATGACCCCCATCTGATATGAGAACCCACAGGCTGAGACCAGACTGAAAAGATGACCTCAGTGGAAGATCTAATGTTATGTGGACAAACCCGCAGCAAAGGCCAGAAGCAGAAAGCCCAACAAAGGGGGGGAACCACCTTGCAGTATTCTTGGACCTCCTTCTAGGACTGGAGGAGGGACAGACAACTCACTTCCAGGGCACCAGGAGACAAACTATTAGCTCCACCAGCCAATCCAGCACATCTGGAAAAGCCTCTGCTCCCATCCCCACCTCACACACACTGAAGACTGCACAACTCGGTAGAGAGAGGTCTCAACTTCTCCAGTTTCTGGAGACCACTACGAACCAGTAATAAAGACAAAATTTGCCAAACGAGTGTCTCCATCAGTAGTAGTGTCAAAGGGGGGGGGGGACAATTTAACAGCCCAGAAGAGGCAGAGCCTTCAGGAAAGGAATCAACCTTAGATGAATGACTGAATCATTGGGCCAAAGGCAAAAAGGCACCCTACTGAACAAGTAGTACAAAACAGAAAGGATCTGCAAAGAACTTTTTTTGGGGGGGGAGGGCTGCCTCAACAGCCACAACAGCAAGAACCCAATCCTGGCCTCTGACAGAGATCAAGTTTAGGTACCTGGAGTGAAACTGAGGCCTTTCAGCAGGCATCAAGTAATGTTCTAATGCCTGCAGAGACTGACAGGGGTGAGGCAAGATGCCACCATCTCCTGCCTGAATCCAAATGGAAGGCTTACCAGCAGCTCTTAGGCAATACCTGTTATGGACCCAGTAGAAAAATCAGCTAAGCTAGGAAACTCAAGAGCTCGCACAATCTGCAAATAGGGGGGGACATCACTGGTTAGATACAAGGTAGACATACCAAGACACTGAAGAGAAAAATCAATTCATTTTAACCCTTGGTCATGAGGGGGATCGAGAGGGCAAAAACCTACATTTCAGAAGAGATGAAAATGCCCCCCCAAAAAAAAAAAAATATACCCCCATATCTTCCTCTGACCTAATGCCTCAGGAAAGGAAATGCATACACAGTCACATCTCTGGAACTTTGATGCTACCCCACCCAAATCAGCCTCTCTTCCTGAGAGACAGGATAAGAGGATCTTGCCTACCAGGGATGCCGCAGGTAACTTCGAGCATACTGCAGCTTCGTGGGTAGGGCAACCACCCTAACACCTCCATGAAGACTGTAAATTGACTGCCAGTCCATGAAGGAGGAAACATCAGCTGAACTAGTGTCACACAGCTAACAGGAGGGGACTGAAAGGATTAGTCCATAGATTCACTGTTCCAGACCAAGCCTAATCAAGCTCCCTCCACCATTACCCCCAATTATTAGTGGCAGATGGTATAAAGTAGGACCCTTCTTGACTGTCGAATTTGCAAGACAAATGCCTCAACCCTGTTTCCCAGCAATGCAAACATAGGAGTACGGACAGCAGGACACCTGGGTACTAGTGGGTGGAGGAAACTGCAGCCTGTACTTCTACACACAAGCAGGGAAGGTCACAAAATACTAAACTTTAAAGGGGGAAGAGATTATTGGCCAGGGTAACCAAGGCTGCAGACATGGAAAATAATTACCCTGACCAGCTCACTGAGAAAGTAGCAGGACAACATCCTGCCAGTAACATGAAACTAACAAGTAAATGAGGGAAGAGAGGGCAGGCTGGAAGGAAGATGACCGAGCCAGTGCTAGACCTCTTAACTTGCGAGGAGTGGTAGGTCATGGGGTTTTGCTGCAGCCGACCACCCATCATCTAACATGCTGCTTAGAGGAAAAGGTGCAACTGCCTCTAAGTCAAACACATGAAAAATGGGTGACAAGTACATGGAAGTTACACTATTCACTCCACTCTAAACAGAGATGGTTCACCCCCCCCCCATCAAAGTTCCAAGTTGCACTTAGAATAACAGGAAATAAAAAAAGTCCCCACCTAGACTGCTACAGTAACATCTCCTTTCCAAGTATGACAGGAGTTACCCTAGGAAAAGGATGAAGGTCAGCAATGCAAGAAGAGTTTCAGGGCAGCCCCTAGGTGAGAACCCAAGGGAATTTGCAACCAGAAGAGGCTATCCCAGCAGACTAATGCTAGGATGCAACCCTAGAAGAAGGAATCCTAGACAAAACACCCTGGTGCTGAAAGTACTATGAAAGGAAAGGGGACATAGAATGGTCTCCTCTTTCTACAGATCTGGTACCAACAGCCATCCCCTTAAAGGCTGGTGGAACTGAAATCCATCAAAAGGAAACCCCTAACTATAAGGGGTCAACCCAATGGGAAACAGAGAACCCCCTCTGAAGTAATGGGGGAACCTAGTGCCCCAAGAGACTCGCTAGACATTGACAGAGGGCAGGGATAGGAGTAAATGTTCTCTCCATGGAAGGGACACAATGAAAACAAAACAAGCCACTCAGGACTTGAGGGCGAAGTAGCCACCTTTGTTAGTCTCCAAGGGATAAGAATCTAGTCCTGCCCCTCACCTCCACCACAAAAAGCCTAAACTGAAAAAATGGAAAAACAAGCATAAAAAGACCACAGGAACTAGTCAACTTCTGTCCATCTATTGAAGTTGGCATTTTGGCTTTCCAGGGAGACAGAGAAGCCCAGGACCCTTAAGAGTTAAGTAGGCATTTAAGCAGGCAAAGCAGCAGTTGGGGTGCTCCTGCTCCTGGCACCAACAATATCAGCATGGCCACTTCCCTAGGAACAATAACCCACTGGATTAAAGCTATGAGTTGAAGCCATCTCCCTACCCAGGAAGGTGTCAAGTACAGACTGTAACCCTTGTCTGAAAAGCTCACTCCTCCTAAAAGCAGCAGTAGGAAACTGTCCAGTTTGTCCTACATTTCAGCTATGGCCTGCACTGCAGTTACATGACCATGCCTGCCACTGTAGGCAAAGCATTCAGCTAGATCAGGAGAAGTACCCCAATTCCAGACTCAAGGAAGGCCTCATTGTCAAGGAATCCAGCAAGAGGGACTAAACCCTGGACAGATAAGACACCTGATGACTAAACCCCAAAAGAATGGTGACAGAAACTTCCTTTCAAGCAAGCCCCCTTCTCAATGTTACCTTGTCTAAATGGACAGAAGACAGTGTAGTAAATGTGCTCCAATGCAAGCCTTCATATACCACAAACAAGCAAGCCTTGTAATAAAACCAGACAAGCGTATTTCATCATATAAATGCAGCACAGTTAGGCAATAAATCAACAAATGAATGCAGTTATATTCAAGTAAAAGCAAAGAACAAAATAATATCTCTGTAAAATATATAATGATTGGTATACAGTATAACAGATGTAACATTAATAGCTGTCTACCATGGGAAAATACAAAGCACTATAACTTTACAAGGGATCTCATTCTGCTCTAGTTTGCTTTTACTTGAATATAAATTGATTTGCTTTTTAATTTGTCTGACTGACAGTGCTGCATTTGTACGTTGAAATCTGCTTCAGAAAAAACCTAACTACTACAGTCTGTCAAACTATGTCTAACAACCACATCATTAGAATTCTAGGCCACATGATGTGAAATAAGGAAGTTCCCAAAAGTAGTAGATAGTAGCACAAAACTCAACCAGTAATCCACCAAAATGCTACTGGAGTCGCAGAGATGAAACCAAATGAATTGTTAAATGTAATTTAATATAGATCGCAAATTCATTAACGCACTTCACATAAATGATAAAAACCACGCGTTTTCGTCCCTCTCCACCAGGACTTCATCAGACAATTCTATAATCAATCTCATTCCTTTATATACTTTAATACATATCTATCCAAATAAAATAATGCAAACAATTAAAATTGAAATTCAAATATACCAATCTTGTTCATCTATTCATGAATATTAAACAGTACTAATAAATATTCATGAAAATATCCACACTTGAAATCATTCAAAGACTCTTGTGGATACAGCTCCCTCAAGTGTGCAAAACCTGCAATGACATATCAGCTTTTCATGTTAAAAAGTTAAAAATATGATACATTTATTACATTTAATATATATAAAAACTATTTAATGTTTTATATACAGCATTTAAATGAAAATTTTGATAAATAATCATATAAATATTCAGAAATAAATAATTGATTATATTTAATAAATTAATATAAATATGTTAAAATTGTTAAAATGTAAGATATATTTTTGTGTATTTATTCAGGGTCATCATTACTATAACTTCTTCTATTTCTCAAACTTTATTAGCTTTTAATTTCAATAATGGTCTGACAGAGACCATCTCATTAAGTCCAGGTTTCCTACTTGCATCCAACCTCACCTGCCACCATAATTCCTTGTTCTCCAGAATGTCTTCCCATGGACCCCCTCTTATATCTCGTTTGACTTGCTCAATTATAAACCATTGATACTTAGCTTCCTTACAATCAGTACAATGTTTATATAATGCATTTGTCTCTTTGGACTTACTGATGTCATATATATGTTCATATATCCGTTTTTTTTAAAGCCCTCTCTGTCTTGCCTATATAGAATGATTGGCACTTCTGACAGGTAACTAGATACACCACTCCTTGGGTGTCACAATTGTAATAATCCCTACCTCTTAATTTCATGTTCCTACTTGGGATGTATATCTCTTCTTCGTTCATAATATAAGGACATTGTTGGCACCTTCCACATTTGAAAGTGCCTTTCTTTCTGTAACATGCTCCTATATTATTTAATACTTTGCTTTCAAACATGTTACGTATACATATTGAATTCTTATATGTGACATGAGGTGTCAAAAACTTGATTTCATCCATATCTGTGAAGGATAAGAATTTTTCCCATTCCTTATTTATCATACTTTTCATATTTCTATTAGTAGAATTAAACTCAACTATTAGTCTTTTTTGTGTTTTTTGTGTAGTTTTATAATTTTCACTTACACTTTTTTCTTCAAGTTCCTACTTTCCTTTATTCCTTTGATGGGGTCAAATCTATCTTTCCTACCTATCTCCACTTCTTACCTAATATCCTGGATGAATTTGATAGGGTAACCCCTTTCCAAAAACATAGTTTCCAATTTGTCACATTCCTCCTTAAAGTCAATGTCCCTACTTGTCATCCTAGAACCTCTCACAAACTGTCCCTTAACTATATTTTTCTTAGAGTGCGAGGGGTGGGAACTGTTACAGTGTAGGTAGGAATTACAATATGTAACTTTTCTAAACACCCTGGTTTCAAAATTGTGGTCAAATTTGATGACTTCAACATCCAAATAATTTAAAATATCTTTATTTAAAACATATGTGAATTTCAAAAATTTTGTAGTCAAACTGATATATTCAAAAAATTCCAGGAATATTTGTATTCCTCCGGTCCAAAAAAATCACAATGTCGTCAAGGAATCTGTGGTACAATGTCCAATATTTATTAAAGCTAGAATTTGTGATATATTTTTCTTCCCATCTTGAAAAAACAATATTTGCATACGTAGGGGCACATGCTGCGCCCATGGACACCCCACTAGTTTGTTGATAATATTCCCCATCAAATATTAAAAAATTATATTTCAAAACTGTGTCCATGAGAGCAACTGTGGCTACCTTCTCCTCATGTGTCATTTTTTGATCTAAATAAATACTTGTCTCAAAATAATCCATCCCTTCCTTGTATGGGATACAGGAAAAAAGATCTATGATATCAATAGTTATGAATATTAAATCATCTTTATATACTTCGGGTGTGAGTTCCCTTAAAAAATCCCATGAATCCTTTAATATTATTTTGTTATTGACCCATATATGCTTTGCTTTTTCATCTATATATTTAGCCAGGGGTACTGTCTTAGCCCCTTCAGCTGTCACAATGGGTCTAAGTGGGGGGGGGGGTCTTCTTAGTTCTTATGGATTTTGGGGATCCCAAATATAGTAGCTAATCTTGGATGTTTGTTCTCTAAATATCTGTATGTCTTGATGTCAATTACTTTCTCTGTTACCAAATCATCTAACAACATATCTATCTTTTTATATGCTATTTCAATTTCATTCTTTGATACAGTTCTATATTTACTTTCATCTCTCAAGATAGAATTCATTTTAGCTTCATACAGTATTTTATCCATGATTACGATACCCCCTCCCTTGTCAGGTTTCATTATCCTCACTTTCTGATTATTTTTTAGTTCTTCTAATATTTCTTTTTCTCTTTCTATCAAATTGTACTTGTGATTAAAACTATTCTTTCCCCCTACTTTTCTGACTTCTTTTTCTAATACATTTTCTAGATTTTTGAGCTGAGGTAATAGTGGTGGGTTATATAAAGAACTCCTAGTCAATCTAACCCCTTCACTATCATTTATTTTAAACCCAGCTCTTGTGGTTAAAATGGACAAGTTGATTTTCCTAATGAATAATTTGATATCCAATATTGTTCCTGTCACATCCCCTTTACTAGTTGGGATATATTTTAGACCCTTACTCAGTAAATTAAAATGATCTTTAGTCAACAAAATATCACTGAAATTATAGATGGAGAAACCTCTATATGTATTTCTATCTTTCTCTACAATTATGTCTTGAGAATCATTCAAACTTGCTCTAGAGAAGGGGATACAATTTAATATCTTCCCCTCCCCCTTCTTACTTGAAAATTTCCTCTCTTATACTGTGGCAGTTGAAACTCATCTGCATTATTCCTTAAAGGGGGAAATTCTTCATCATACATATCCATCCCCCCCCCCTCTTCTTTGTCTCTTCTTTGATGATCCTGTTGATGAAATATTTGGTTATTTCTCTTATTATTCATGTATGCAGGTTTAGGGTAACTGGTATTATTACTATATTCCTTGATATCCCTATTCAGTTTCCCCATTTTACGCTGTATAATAATCTCACATCTTGAGTCAATGTCTTTTCTAATATTAAGATATTTTTTCTTTTTCTTCCATAATACTGAAAATTAAATCATTCTTAATACACGTCTAGTTCATGAATATCTTTTCCCAGTATTTCCTGTCTTCTTACATTATCTTCTATAATCAGCTGGACTACTTCCAGCCCACATTTGTTAAATACTTTCACCAAACTCTCATGAAATAATGAACCATTTTCCACATTGTTGGGATACTTATACATTCTAAGTCCCTTAGGGACTATCTCTTTGCGTAAACATTCATTAAGGTAACCATTCTCAATGCTCAAAGTCCTGTATTGTGTCATTAATTTCTTAAGTTCATTTAATTTATCTGTATACGAACGACCTTCACCACAATTTTTATAGACTTGTTGATTTTCATTTATAAACAGAAAATCTTTCTTTAACCACTCAGTTGTGGTTTGAAAGTTTAATACAACAGTACCTTTTGATGCTGGTAAGGATTTGGGTCTAACCCCCTGCAGATTGTAATTCCCATCAGTCGCTTCCATTCTTCCTGCCCGTACATCTAATATTCTAGGCGTTCTCATGGGGTTGAAGTTTGTCCCTGCAATATCGTCAGGGTCGCCGGCCGTATCATCCTCGCCAATAAGCTCCCTCTTTCTTTTGGACGTTGGCCCCAGGAGTCCTTCAGATGTACCACTGTTAATATTTACCGTCGTTTTGGCAGGAAGCAAGGTATGACACAAAGGAGTGAGTAAGTCGATTAATTCCGTCAATTGGCCAATCAGCTTACGCGTCTGGCCCACGTCCTCTTGCACTTCCGAATTCATGTTACTGTGTTCACGAACACAGTTAGTCTGCAACTCTCTTTCTACCAAGAAATAACTCAAACTTCACAAAAGTAGTAGATAGTAGCACAAAACTCAACCAGTAATCCACCAAAATGCTACTGGAGTCGCAGAGATGAAACCAAATGAATTGTTAAATGTAATGTATGAAATAAGGAAGTTACTGGACAGCTACTCAGCCTACAGTAAATACCAACACAAGTTTACTACACTTATGGCACAGTTCCACTGGAGTAAGAAAAAAGTTATGTACTCACCATAATGTTCCAACTGTCATGTCCATTTTTATTCTTCCTCAACTGATGGGTCTGGATCAGACTACGCCGGTACCAAAGCTCATGCTAACCAAGAAGCTCTCGAGCTCATCCCTTACCCATAAAGCACTTGCCTTACAGATCTTGTTTCTGAATTTACTAGAAAGGAAATAACATGTTTTAGAGAGGAAAAACTACATTGGTAGTTCAACATAAAGGGCAGTAGTGTTCCTGTAAGGACTTCCAGATGTTTGTGAAAAGGGATAGGTGCTGACGGTCAGGAAGTTTAGGAAGAATGGAAATGGACAACACAGATGGAATGTTATGGTGACTACATAACTTCTTTATCTGATGATGTCCATTTTCATTCTATCCTCAACTGATGGGACAGAGTCCTCCAGTACCTGTAATCCTGGCTGGACTCTAAGGAAGGATATTCCTGAACACAGTTGAACCAAATGATGCTGTACCCTGGAGACCAGACACAACTTGTAATGAGTCACAAACATATTGGAAGTAGCCCAAGTTGCTGCTGCACATATATTGTCAATGGAAGCTCTGAATAAAATTACTTGAAAAAGTTGCTATGGACCTAGTTGAATGAGCTCGTACTGGTTTTGGCACATTAATACCCAACTTTGTTGTATATGAATGAAATGCAATCAGTTAGTCATCTGGCTAAAGTAACTGGTTTACCTAATTTCAAGTCTACAAAGCAAACAAACAATTGTTCTGTTTTTCTGATCTCTCTTGTTCTGTGCAGATAATACAATTGCCTGTGAACATCCAATAAATGTAGTATGTAATCACCCTTGTTTGCAAAATTTGTAAAGAATGCTGGTAAATTAATGGATGGGTTGAGATTAGATTCTGACACCATCTTGGGAAGGAAAAAGGCATTAGTTTGTAGCCTTACTCTATCCTTGTGGAAGATAAAGTATGGAGGTTTCAAGACGAGGCTTGAATCTCTGAAATTCATCTAGCAGAGGTAACTGCTACAAGAACAAAAGTTTTCCAAGTCAGGTACTGAAGGTCACACTTAGCTGCTGGTTCAAATGAGAAATGTATGAGCACCTGCAGTACCAAACTGAGATCTCATGGAGGCTAGGGTACTTAAAACAGGGGTCTCAAGAGTGCCTCGCAAGAATGTTTTGCGTAATTTATGAGGTGCCAATGAAGCACCTTCAAATCAAACGTGAAAATTTTAAACTCCTGCTAACTAAACTTTAATGGTTGAGGAACTAGCTCCTTTAAAAAGCAAGGCCAACAACTCCAGCATGTTATGTACTGGAGCTGAAATCAACATGATGCTGTTGTGCCCAGTAAACAAAGTTTTTCAATTTACCTGTATAACATTTTTGTGTAGAAGGTTTATGTGAAGATAAAAGTATATGTTGGACATGGGAAGGCAACATAGGTAGTCTGGCTACTAATGGAACTGAAGAAACCAGGCAGTCAGCCTGAGGTTTGAAAGGTCTCAATGAACCATGCTGGTTGAGTGAGATGGGAGGTCTGGAGTTGAATCCGGAATCCAAAGCGAGTGAGGCCAAAGGAAGGGGAACCAAACTTCTCAAGACCAGTACGGTTCAATGAGAATGACTCTGCTCTTCAACCTGACCTCTTTCTGCAGAAATGTTGTCATCAATGGGATTGGTGGGAAGTCAAGTAAACTTGGCAATCATGAAGGATGGCATCTCTCTGTGATTCTTCCTGAGGGGGGATTAGGGCAAAGTAGCTGTTGCATTTGTTTGGGAGGGGGAGGCAAAAAGATCCCAGCAAGGCTGGCTCCATCGACGAAAAATCACTTCAGTCACTTTCTTAAGTGACCACTTGAGGTAGAAAAAGGATATGGCCAGTTTATCTGCTATCACAATGGATTTCCCAGGAATGTGTGCCACTATGAGAAAATGGTTGAAGATCGCCCATTGCCACACTCAGAGCTTCTCTACACAAAGGGTATGATTTGGTCCCTCCTTGTTTGTTCAAGTACCAAACTACTGACATACTGTCCATTTGAACTACAAGTGTCCCTGAAGGGAGAGCATTTTGGAAGGCTAGCAATGCTAAGAGCACTGCTCTCATCTCTAGGACACGGATATGAGAGATGGCATCTTCAGGGGACCACCACGTCCATGGACCTTTTTCCCTAGAAAGTGTCCCCCCAGGTGGGAAGTGTCTGCAGTCACTATGGTCTTGGGCTGAAGGGGAATGAATGGACAGCCCTGTAGAAAGTAGTTGTTTACACTTACCATAAATGTAGATGTACGAGTGTATTCACTGTTGCAGACATTACATTTGGGTTATCTACTTGCAGGTAGCCCTCAGCCGGCCTGATCATCAAAGTCTTGGGTCCTGCGCTGGTTGCTCTCTCTTCTTCCATGATGTCAGGTACTCAAGGGTATAAAGCATACAGCCGACGCCATTACATCAGTTTTTTCTTGCCCCAGATGTCAGATTCCCCCATAATGGGAAGCAATTATATACAAGGTTACACCTCCAACAAAAAGCAAATACACCAGAAAGCTTAAATACAGTAAACAAGAAGAGAGGTATAACCAATAGAAAACAGGGGGCTGGAGGGAAAGTAACCAGGACTGCAACAGTGAATACATTCGAACATCTATATTTATGGTAAGTGTACACAACTGTACTATGTTCTTCGTTTTTCACTACTGCAGTCATTCCACTGGGGTAGATTCCCAAAGCTAAGGAAGGGAGGAGGCAGTTAAAGAGCATTAGGACCAGCTATTAGGCCCTGCAAGACTGCAGTGGCAAAACCAGCTCTGGAGTTGGAAAAAAAATAGGCAAGTGGTAATGCTTGGAGAAGGTATGAACAGAACTCCAGGTAGCGGCTTCTAGGAAGTCCATGGTAGGGACACCTCTGATAAAGACTGTTGAAGTGGATGCAGCCCTGGTGGAATGTGATCTTATCCCCTGTGGGGTAGGTATTTCATGGTGCTTATAGCAGAAATGAATGCAATGGCCTATCCACTTGGTTTGCTTTGAAATGGCCTTCCCTCTGGTCCCTGCAGCAAAGGCAACTAGCAGCTGCTCAGCTTTCCTGAGAGGCTTAGTCCTGTCCAAATAAAATCCAAGTTGTCTGTGCACGTCCAAAAAGTGCAGGATTCGTTCGCCTTTGTTCTGTGGATTAGAAAAGAAGGTTGGCAAATGAATGGACTGATTAAGGGCCACACTGGATACCACCTTGGGCATAAAGGAAGGATTGGTCCTGAGGGACACCCTGTCTGCATGGAAGATGAAGGGCTCCACTGCCATGAGGGCCTGTAATTCAGACACTCTTCTTGCTAAAGTAATGGCTAGAAGGAAGGATGTTTTCCAAGGAAGGAATTTCAACTCTGCAGTTGCAGCTGGCTCAAAAGGAGGTAGAGTGAGCTTTTCCAATACAAAGTTAAGGTCCCAGAGGCTAGGGTAGGGTCTCTCCTGGGCGGTCTTAAATTTTTGGCCCCACTGAGGAATTGCTTCAGCAGGGGGTGAGAGAAGAGGGGTGGTCTCAGTATTATAATGTGCTAAAATGGCTGAGGCATGAATTTTAACAAAAGAGAAGGAAAGGCCCTTGTGAAGCATCTCTGTTAAGTATTGAAGAATATGTGGTAAAGCTGGGCACTGTTGTGCCCATCCCGAGTTTGGCTCCAGGAACAGCATCTTTTCCACTTTTCAGCATAGGATTTTCTAGTACTAGGCCTCCTTGCCTCCCGAATGACATCCAGGACTTGCTTACTGAGGGATGGTATTGGAGAGCTTAGGTAATTAGCCAGGCTGCAAGGTTCAGGGTTTGAAGCTGGAGGTGCATTATCTGGCCCTCCTGCTGGGAAAGCAGCGAAGGGGTCTAAGGCAGGAGCCATGGTTCCAGCAGTGACATACTGCACAAGAGGGGGTACCAGTGTTGGCGTGGCCAGTCTGGTGCAATGAGTATTGTCCTTGGTTTGTCCTGTTTGATCTTTAGTAGAACTTTCAAGAGGAGAGGCAGAGGGGGTTAAGGTATAAACTGAGAGGCTTTCCCAGGTGAAGGACAGGGCATCCACTTTCCAAGCTTGTCTGTGGGGAGTCCTTGTGCATAATTTGTCCAACTGGTAGTTCTGAGGAGAGGCAAACAGGTCTATCTCTGGGCTCCCCCACTTGTTTCTCAAAATGCTGAATATCTTTGGTTCCAGTTTCCACTTGTGTGGGTCCATGAGATTTCTGCTTAGGGCGTCTGCCAGTGAATTTAGCTTGCCTGGCAGGAATTGAGCTTGTAGGTGCACTTGGTAGCACAAGGCTGTGTTCCACAGAGTCATGGCTAGTCTGCAGAGAGGGTATGAGTGGGTTCCCCCCTGCTTGTTTATGTACCACATAACAGTGGTGTTGTCTGTCTTTACCAATAATTGTCCTGGAATAATGTGGTCCTTGAAGGCTGTCAGAGAATTCTGTACAGCTAACATTTCTTTTTGATTGATATGCAGGTGCATCTGACTCAGGTTCCATTTGCCCTGCCAAATGAGCCCCCCATGCATAGTCTGATGTGTCTGTTGTTAGGGTTTGGGCAGCATGGGGTAGAGTGAATGGCAGTCCCTTGTTGTGGTAGCAGGTCTCTGCCCACCAAAGGAACTCTCTCTTTATACAAGGAATAATAGGAATCACTGATTCTATGTCCTGAGAATGTTGACAACATAGGCTTTTTAGATACCACTGTAGTTTCCTCATATGCCGTCTTGCATAAGGAATTAGTAGAATGCAAGAGGCCATGAACCCCTGGGCTTGCAGTATTTTCCTTGCAGATAGCTGGGTCTTTGTGGCCAGTAGTTTGAAGTAGGCTGTCAAATAAACTTTGTTTCTCTGGCGTGAGGTAGGTTATCTGGGAAGTTGTGTTCAAGCTTGCTCCCAGGAATACAATTTGTTGGCAGGGTACTACGGTGAGACTTCTTTTCATTTATGGTGTATCCCAGTGAGGTTAGCAGTTTCTTTACAAATGCCAGATAATTCAATAGTGTGTCCTGGCTTTCTGCCTGCATTAAGACAGTCGTCCAGGTATGGGTACATTTGAATATTTCTTTGCCTGCAGAATGCAATGACTGGAGCTAGGCACTTTGTGAATACCCTGGGTGCAGTAGATAAGCCAAAGTGCAGTGCAGAGAACTGATAGTGCATGTAGCCTGCTCTGAAGTGAAGGTATTTTCTGCAAGATTCCCTTATTGGGATGTGCAGGTAAGCTTCTTTAAGTCCAATGTTGCCAACCAGGCATTTTTGCCTAGCATGGGAAGCAGCTGATGAAGAGTTAGCATTTTGAATTTTGGGATTACCAAAAAGGTGCTTAGGATAGACAGGTCCAGGATAGGATGCCAGGAATGGTCTTACCAGGAAAAGTCTGGAGTAAAAAAACCTTGTCCCCATTCCTCTGCTGGGACAGGTTGAATAGCCCTGATACTTAGAAGAGAGAGAACCTGCTGCTGAGCCTCTGCCCACTGACATGGGGGGAGATCTGGCCAACCGTTTGGGGTTGGTAAGGTGTGGAAGTGGAATCTGTATCCTTGGGAAACTATATTTAAAACCCATTTGTCTTGGGTAATGAATTCCCAGTTTTCTGCATGCAGGGAAATCTTTCCCCCAAAGGAGCAGTCAGTTGAGCAGGGCTTGGAAAGTTTAAGGTTAAGTCATTGTGACAGTTTACCATAGGGGGTGTCTTACTACTTCCAGCTTTGGAAGTGGGAGCCCCCCCACTGCTTAGGCCTATGAGTACCTTGAGACTGTAGCCTAGGTGGTCTGCTGGTCCTGGGTTTGGACTGAGAAGGCCTGGAAGAGACAGGAAAGGACCAATTCTTTGAAGGCCAATGCCTACTAAATCTGGGAGGCTGTACTTACAGGAAATCTTTAACAGTTTGCATAGATTCAACTCCCCCCCCCCATCTTTTTAACTACTACTGCTCTGTTGCCAAACAGGCGGTCTTGGTTTAAGGGAGCATCCAGTAATTTAGCTTTAACATGATCTGGCAAAGTTTGCTCCTTAAGTCAAGCATGCCTTCTAAGAACAGAACCAGTGATAGAGGCATCTTGCAGGGCTGCTAAGTAGTCAAAACCACATTGCAAAGTATGTTTACCAACTTGTTCAGCAGAATGCATTAAATCCTGTAATTCTTTATTTTCAGCACAGTCAGGAATCAACATCATTTTCTGTTGAAGTAATCCAATAATATGCTACTAATACTTTAACATACTAAACTGTCAGTTTAAGGCCCTAATGGCCAAAGTAGCAGAAGTGTATATCTTCTTACCCCATCTGTCCAGGGCCCTGGAATCTCTATCAGAGGGGGGTAGGGGTTTTGGCAGTAGTAGCCTTAATGACTTTGGGCCCCTGTGAAATGGTCTCTGGGTCCGCATTAGGATTCTTAAACAGGAACTTGTGAGAGTCAGGTACTCTAATACCTGTCAGGTTTCTTGGGAGATGGAGGCAAAGTGTCTGGGGCCAGGCTAGATTCCAAGAAGGCATCATCTACAATGTCCAGTACAGAAGGGATAGCTAAAGGCCTGTGTTGGGGTAGGAGTAAGAATTCCCTAAGCCTCTTTTTAGAGTCAGAGTTATCCTGGCTTTCCCAGTGGAAATGCTCCCTAAGTGTGTGCAAAGCTTCACCAAAAGAGAAATCCTCTGGAGGGGAAGCAGAGGGAATGGAGCCCTCTGCATCAGAATCCTCATAGGTAGATGAGGGCAAATCCTGGTAATCAGAACAAACAAATTTCAGAATCCTGATCAGAAGAATCAGAAGGAAAATCAGTCATAGGTCTCTTAGAGGGAGAAGGCTGGCTTCCCCTAATTAGGGTAATAAGGTCTTCAGCCATTCTTATCATTTGTTTTTTTAGGCATATGGGCCTGACCATGCGGTTTGGACGTCTGTTTTCTAGGCGTGGATCGAGTTTTAGGCCTTGAAGAAGATGGCGTCGGTTAGATATGCAAGTCAGTAGGCCTGAATACACCCTGCAGAAACCGGTGCCTGCACAGCAGCTTCGGACCCATCCAAGATTGAGACACTCACAGGTTCCATAGTCGAAGAAGCATCTCACGGCATACCGGACTCCGAATGGGTCTCAGTAGAGACCTACGAATCTGAAGTAGCGGGTATCAGGGGCTGCGAAAAAGTCTCACTAAGTACCGGCGAACTGGCGACTAGTTTGATGGAAGTGTCGTCGGCAGCTTTGGACCTAAGCGGTCTGTCTCTGTCTTTACATTTTTCTGGAATATCGGTAGTCGAATGGCTTACCAAAGCCATTTCTGGATAATTAAGAGTACCGAAATAGTTTGATGCGAAAATGAACAGATGACTAATAGTTCGAAGATTGAATAAGGCACAAAACTGACAGTGAGGGACGTCATGGTCTGTGCCTAAGCAAGGAATGCAGTACGAATGAAAATCTTTATGAGGTATTTGCTTTCCACAAGTAATACAATTGTTAGCTTTTACTGACATCGGTTTAGAGTAAGAAAAAGGACCCCCAACAGAGTATTTAGCTTTTTTTGAATACTTTGGTTCTGAAACTTGAAAAAGTACAGTTTTGTACCTACCATAAATGTAGATGTTCGAAGATCCACATTGCTGCAGTCCTAACACTTGGGTAGTCCACTGTCCCAGTCGGCCCGAATACCAAAGTATAAGGCTGACGTCGGTCAAGGCGCATTAGTCTGACGTCAGGACGTCAGGGTACAAATGCGCATGACCGACGTCATTTCCTCAGTCTTTTCTTGCCCCAGATGTCAGAAGACCCTAAAAAGATAAGGCCAAACCAAAAAACAACAACACCCCTGTACCAAAAATATGTACAATATATATACAAAGTCAGAAAGGTACAATCCCACCCACACAACCACCCCTAAACACAGAGGGGAAGGAGGGAGGGAAAATTGGACTGCAGCAATGTGGATCTTCGAACATCTACATTTATGGTAGGTACAAAACTGTACTATGTTCTTCATACCACATTGCTGCAGTCCTAACACTTGGGTAGAATCCCAAAGCAGAGGTAAGGGAGGCTGGCAAATCATAAAGAAGCAGGAGCTGTCAACATGCCCTGCAAAATAGCTGTGGCAAAACCAGCCCTAGATTTAGAGTAGAGAGGAAGGTGGTAATGCTTAGAGAAAGTATGCACTGAACTCCAAGTAGCTGCCTCCAAAATATCCTTAGTTGCCACCCCCCTTAGAAATGCTGTTGAAGTGGCAGTAGCCCTAGTGGAATGAGGCCTAATCCCAGCTGGAATTTCCTTGCCATGATGGGAATAACAAAATGCAATGCAAAACCCAATCCACTTAGAAATAGTTTGTTTTGACACAGGCTTGCCCTGAGAACTCAAAGCAAAAGAAACAAACAACTGCTGAGACTGCCTAAAATCCTTAGTCCTGCTTAAATAATAACGCAACTGCCTGTGTACATCTAAAGTGTGCAAAATCTTTTCCCCTTATTTTGGGGATCTGCATAAAAGTAGGCAAATGAATAGTTTGGTTTAAAGCCACACTAGAAACCACCTTAGGCATAAAGGAAGGATTAGTACGTAATGATACCCTATCCTTATGGAAAATCAAAAGGCTCAACCGCCATAAGGGCCTGCAATTCAGAAACCCTTCTTGCAGAAGTAATGGCCAACAAAAAGCAGTCTTCCATGACAAGTATTTCAACTCAGCAGTAGCCGTGAGGCTCAAAAGGTTGTAGAGTAAGTTTCTCCAACACAAAATTGAGGTCCCAAGCAGGAGTAGGAGCTCTACGGGGTCTTATATTCTTTGCCCCTCTAAGAAATTGCTTGAACAAAGGATGAGAAAACAATGGTGGGTCACAATCATAGTGAGCTGAAATTGCTGCAGCATGAATCTTAATGGAAGAGAAAGACAAACCTTTGTCCAATAACTCAGTAAGATATTGAAGAGCCACACTCAAATTTGGCTCAGAAACATCCATATCCTTTGCTGCACACCAAAATAAAAATCTCTTCCATTTTCCTCATACACTTTCCTTGTACTAGGTCTTCTGGCTTCCATAATCACATTCAAAACTTGTTGAGGAAGCTGAGACCTGCTATGGTTCAAAACAGAATATGCCAGGCTGTTAGATGAAGAGAGTGAAGCTTGACATTGAGTAGATGCCCGTCCTTCTGAGACAATAGGTGTGGAATCAAAGGTAAGGGCCATGGAGGCTTCCTTACCAGACTCCTCAGCAATGGGTACCAGTGCTGCCGAGGCCAATCTGGAGCTATTAAAATCATCCTTGGCTTGTCTTGTCTGACCTTTAGGAGTACCTTTGGGAGGAGAGGCAGAGGTGGAAAGGCATACACATGAAGATTTTTCCAACTGAAAGAAAGAGCATCCACTTTCCAGGCTGTGTGATGAAACCTTTTCGTGCAAAACTTTGGCAGCTGGTGGTTTAGTGGAGAAGTTTAACAGATCTATGTCTGGAGTTCCCCAAGACACTGTCAATGTTTGAAATACATGAAGATCCAGTTTCCACTCGTGGGGATCCATGATTTGCCTGCTTAACACATCTGCTAAGGAGTTCTGTGCTCCTGGCAGAAACCTTGCTTGAAGATTCAGTTGCAAGCTTAACGCAGTCTCCCACAAAATCATTGCTTGCCTGCATAGAGGATAAGAATGTGTTCCCCCTTGTTTGTTGATGTACCACATGACAGTTGTGTTGTCTGTTAGAATCAACACCTGCCCTGGAAGAAGTAAATCCTTGAAAGCCAGTAATGCAAACTGGACTGCTAACATCTCCTCCATGTTGATATGTAGATGCTGCAGTCTGGCAGGCCACTTGTCTTGTATCCACTTTCCATTTAGATGAGCTCCCAAGCTGTGTCTGAGGCATCTGTCGTTAGAATCTGACTCGCCTCTGGCCGGGTCACAGAGAGTCCCTTGTTTAGGTGACATTCCTGAGCCCACCACAAAAATTCCTTTTGAATGCAAGGTATTATTTGAATGACAGTGTCCAAATCCTGGCAGTGCTGTGTCCATACATTTTTGAGATACCATTGTAGCTTCCTCATATGCAGTTTGGCATTGGGAAGTACCAGAATACAAGATGCCATGAACCCTAAGGCTTGAAGGACTGTCCTTGCAGTCAGCCCGGACTAATGAGATAGTTGATAGAAGTAGAGAGAAAGATTCTTTTGTTTGTCCGGGGTTAAAAAGGCCATCTGGGTTGCTGTATTCAGTCTCACACCCAGAAAGCACATGTCTTGAGAGGGTACTAGACTGGACTTTATTTCGTTCACAGAATACCCTAGGCATCTTAGCACTGCTATCACATATTCCAAATGCTGAAGAAGCACGTCCCTTCCTTGAGCCAGAATCAGGCAATCGTCCAAATAAGGATAGATTTGTATTCCTTTTAGCCTGAAGAAAGCTATCACTGGAGCCAGAACCTTTGTGAATACTCTGGGCAGTAGATAAGCCAAAGGGCAATGCAGAGAACTGATAATGAGAATTCCCAGCTCGAAAACGCAGGTACTTCCTGCAAATTAGTCTGATAGGAACATGAAGGTAAGCTTCCTTGAGATCCAAAGTTACCATCCAGTGATCTTTGCCCAGCAGAGGTAAAAGCTGTTGTAACGTCAACATTTTGAACTTGGGAATGTCCAGATAAGTGTTGAGGATAGACAGATCCAAAATTGGTCTCCACGTGTTCCCCTTTTTTGTTCTAGGAACAGGCGAGAATAAAATCCCAGGCCCCTTTCTGGCACAGGAACCGCTGAATGGCCCCTATTTGGAGCAACAGAGAAATTTGCTTGTGAGCCTCTTTCCTTTGTTGAGGAGGAATGTCTGGCATGCCTTTGAAAGGAGGCAAGGTATGGAAATAAAACCTGTAACCGTGGTGAATGATATCCAATACCCATCTGTCTTGGGTAATTAAACTCCAGTTTTCTTTGAAAAGTGCCAACCTTCCTCCCAAAGGTGCTGCCAGACGAGAAGATTCTGGCAGCTGAAAAGGCAGGTCATTGGGTCTGTTTACGAAAGGACTGACCCCTGCCCTCACCAGAAGACTGAGCAGGTGAACTCCTGTTCTAGGCCTAAAAGAACCTTGAGCTCTGCCTCTACCACGCCTAGACCTACCCCTAGACTGGGAATCATAAGCAGGATATGTCCACCCCTTGGTAGGCCAATTTCTACTAAACTGGAGGCTGAACCTGCAAAAATCTTTAACAGTCTGCATAGACTTAGCCTTGTCTTCCATTTTCTTTAGAACTGCTTCCACAGGCGAACCAAACAACACATCAGATTGTAAAGGAGCATCTAAAATCCTTGTTTTCACATGCTCAGCTAAATTCTGATCCCTCAACCAGGCGTGCCTGCGAAGAACCGAACCAGTGGCAGCCACCCTCGAAGAGGCCTGCACAGCATCAAAACCACATTGCAAAGAATGCTTACCCACCTGTTCAGAAACATGAACTAAATCCTGCAACTCTTTACACTCAATACCTTCCGCCAAAGCATCTACCTTAGACTTTAATTGTGAAAGGAGATAATTTTGGTATTGCAACATGTGAAACTGGCAATTTAAAGCTCTCATGGCCAAAGTGGAAGTATACACTTTCTTTCCCCATCTATCCAAAGCCCTTGCCTCTTTATCTGGAGGAACAGGATTTTTAACAGAAGCCTTAACACCTTTAGGCCCCTGTGAAACAGTTTCTGGGTCTGCCCTAGGACTCTTAAAAAGATACTTATGAGCTTCAGGCACCCTATAATATCTATCCGGTTTACCTGGAGCAGGAGGCAAAGAGTCAGGGTTCAGAGAAGCCTCTGCAAAAGCATCCTCCACCACATCTAGAACAGGAGGTATAGCTAAAGGCCTATGCTGGGGAAGAAACAAAAATTCCCTAAGCCTTTTCCTGGAATCAGAGAAATCCTGACCTTCCCATTTAAAATGCTCCCTCATGGAATGAAGAGTCTCTGAAAATGAAAAATCCTCAGGAGGAGAAGCAGAAGGAGTAGAATCATCTACATCAGAATCAGAGTAAGGGAATACTCCTGCAAGTCTTCAGTCAAGACTCAGAAGCATCCGAACACTGCTCAAAACTCCCAAGCTCAGGTTCCACCCTAGGCCTCTTATCAGGAGGGGCATAGAACCTCTAATCATTGTAATCAAATCTTCTGCCATCTTAAGCATATGCTTCTTAGGTACAGACCCTGAAGAACTAGGGGTAACACCTGAAACAAAACCTGGCCTGCCCCTGGGAGAAGCCTTGGAAACAGCAGGGAGGGCCTAACCACCTTAGGAAGGGAGGGAAGAACAGCTACCTGAGAAGCCCCTTCCGCCTGGCCTACCTCCTGAGAGGTCACATCTTGCAGTAATAAAGTCTCTCCTGGGATTCCAAAGAAATTTCTGGCTGAACCCTGGCTCCACCGAGCCCTCTAAAGAACCGACGTCCGTACAGACGGTTCTTCCAGCCTAGGCTTTGCTGTTTTGTCCTTGCGCTTTTTGAAGCGGCCGGAACATCCGACGGCATTTTATAATTACACCGCTTCCCAAAACTAACCTGGCACAATCTAATCTTCTTTATAGTGCGTTTGTTAAATCTAGCACAAGAGCGACAGCCAACAACGCCGTGCTCAGGCCCTAAGCAAGGTATACACAAGGTATGGTAATCCCTATGAGGTATCTGTTTCCCACAAGAAATACAGTTATTCACTTTTTCTGACATCCGTAAAATACTGAGGCAAGAAAAACCAAAATATTCCCAACGGGTACTTAGCCAACTTGGATTCGGTCTGAAACTCCGACTTCGGAAAATCTCAGAACGCCAACCTGCACTTGCAAAACTGCTTCTGCATCGGACCATGCGGCAAAAAAGACTGAGGAAATGATGTCGGTCATGCGCATTTGTACCCTGACGTCCTGACGTCAGACTAATGTGCCTTGACCGACGTCAGCCTTATACTTTGGTATTCGGGCCGACTGGGACAGCGGACTACCCAAGTGTTAGGACTGCAGCAATGTGGTATGAAGAACATCAAAAATTTCAGGAGACTGCCGACCAGCACTTGCAAACTGTTTCTGCTTCTGGCACCGCACGGCAAGAAAGACTGATGTAATGGCACCGGCTGCATGTTTTATACACGTGACTACCTGACGTCAAGGAAGAAGAGACAGCAACCGACGCAGGACCCAAGACTGATAATCAGGCCGGCTGAGGGCTACCTGCAAGCAGATAAGCCAAATGTAATGACTGCAACAGTGAAACACGAAGAACATCGTGCTCTGATTGAATCCACCACCTGAGATCTCTCTTGCATGTCTAAGTGATTCGTATCTGAGTTGACACGGGTTGGTAAAGTACTGACCATTGTGTTGCTAACAACCACTGGAGAATCCTCATATAAAATCTGGCTAAAGGTACTAGGGTTATCTCTGCTGACACTGACCCTTGAACCCGAAGAACCAAGTTGGCTGAAATTTACTGCAGATTATTTTTCTGACCTGTGATCTGATAGCTTTACTGCCTCCTGCAAGAGTACAAACTATAACTGACTCTGTGTTGAGAACTGCTTCTATGAATTCCAAACTTTGAACTGGCTGCAATTATTCCCAGATAAGTCTGAAGAACCTGACCTGTTCCTTATCAACTGCTACCTGGTTGGGGCAGTAAAGAGCAAGTCAACTAGATATGGCAATCATAAAATCCTTTGCATCATGGTCCTATACATTCCCCCAGGCAACAATATTCCAATACCAGAAGATATCCTTGCCAGGACAACTAACAGCATTAAAAACAAAACTATCATCTTAGGGGACGTTAACATTAACTGGCTTGATATCTCTGCTCAGCATCCTTCCACCAATATCAACCTACAGTGGATATAAAACATGTACACACCCCTGTTAAGATGCCAGGTTTTTGTGAGATAAGAAATGAGACCAGAATAAATAATTTCAAAACTTTTTCCACCTTTAATGTGACCTA
Organism: Protopterus annectens; assembly: GCF_019279795.1. Classification (NCBI taxonomy): domain Eukaryota; kingdom Metazoa; phylum Chordata; order Ceratodontiformes; family Protopteridae; genus Protopterus; species Protopterus annectens. The sequence goes on from NC_056745.1 coordinate 523,519,529, forward strand.
TAAAAGTCCTGTTATGTGGGATTAGTCCATACCCCAGTCGGCCCTAATACCAGAGCAGTATTGACTGCCGTCAGGCGCGCAGAGACTGCTGGCAGTACGGTCGGGTGAACTGGCGATGAAATCACGTCATATCCTCAAAGGCCTTTTCTTGGCCCACGTGCAGAAGATGTCTAAGAGACAAGTCCCCAAACCTGCACCAAAAAACATACACAATATATACAAAATATAATACAATATATAAAAATATAAAACTCACCTACAAGCATACCCCTACACCTGAGGGAAGGACCACCCTAACAGAGGGGAATGGGGGAGGTAAAACAGCAATGGAGAATAGGTACAAAACTGTACTACATTTATCGTAGGTACAAAACTGTACCTGTTTATTTAGTCTTCCCACTGCAGAGGTGCAAGTGAGGGGCAGAATCCCAAAGCAACAGTAGTATGACAGCTGGCAATGCAAAACAGAGAACAGCTGTGGCAAAACTCTAGAGCAGCTTGACAAAACCAGAGGTGATAATGCTTAGAGCACAGAACTGATAATGTAGAAGAGAAAAATATCCAAAGTTATCAGGCCCTTAGAAAATTTTTGCAATGGAAGGAAGTATGCTAGCCCCCCCTAGGAAAAGCCTAGCTGACCCAGCTTGAATCCCTGGAATGATCTCCTTGCCAAAAAAAGCCAAAAAAAGCCAATCCACCTAGAAATGGTACAATACACAGGTTTGACACAGGCTTGAAAAAGAAACAAACAAAAGAAACAAACAACTCCTGCTGAAAGTCCTTAGTCCTGCTTAAATAATAAATGCATTGCAATCTAAAGTTATTAAAATAAAAGTGTTTTTATTCTTTCCCTGCAAAAAACGAGGGTAAAAAAAAATGCGTAGGCAAGTTGGTGTTTGGTTTTAAACCACTATGTGCAACCAAAGAAGGATTAGGGATTAATGATATCCTTATGGAAAATTGGAAAATCAAAATCTGCTCTACTGCCCTATAAGGGCCTGCAACTGAGACACTTCCAGCCAGCAGAAAAGCAAGCCCAGCATGACAAGTATTTCAGTATTTCAGTATTTCAATTCAACGAAGGCTCAAAAAAAGGTAAAGTTTGTAGTTTCCAACACAAAATTGAGATCCCAAGGAGGGAGAGGGTATACATTGGTCTTATATTCTTTGCCCTCTAAATTTTTTGAACAAAGGATGCTGAAAACAAAGGTGGGGTGGGTGCAATTAGTGAGCTGAAAATTGCTGCAGCATGATTATGGAAGAGAGAAGGACAAACCTTTGTCCAACAATTCAGTAAGATATTGACATTGAGCAGAAAGCCTTTCTGAGATAACAGATGAGGAGAATCAGGAAGTAAGGCCAATCCAGAGCAGACCTCGCTCTGAGGGTACCAGTCTTGGCGAGTCTTGTCTGGGAGTATCAAAATCATCCTGGCCTGTCTTACTGACGCTTTTAACACCTTTGGAAGAAAAGCAGAGGTGGAAGGGCATTACGCAGGTTTTTCCAACTGAAAAAAGACAGATCAGAATAAAAAGCCGGTAGTGGTGAAACGAGGAGCACAATGTCCCTTGGCAGCTGGTGGTTTAGTGGAGGTTCCAGCGAACAGATGACATGGAACCCCCCCATGACACTCCAGTTTCTGTGAGTCTGTACATCCTCCATAGGTTTCTTGTGGGTGGGGATCCATGATTTGTCTGCCTAAGTTTGCTGCCAAACTGTGCTGTGCATAAAACAGAAACCTTGCCTCGAAGAGTTAGGGCAGGCTTAGCGATTGCATTTGATGTTTCTGTGCTTAGTTATTGTTGGTGTAAGCCCCTGACTTGTTACCTTGCGCCGGATGTTAACACCTTGCTGTGTAGATAAAACTCCTGAAAACCATCTCTTCTCTGCTGTGCCCTTTATGCTCCATGACATGTTGATATGTAGATGCTTGTCTTCATTCATTATGATTGTCTTGAGCCATCGGTCCAGTAAGATTTCGTCAAGATCTGGCTTCCACATCTAGATGAGTCCCAGAGAGTCCCTTGTTTAGGTGACGCCCAAGATCTCCCTTTTTAGGTGACATTCTGAGCCCACCACCTTTGTTTTTTGAACATTCCTGAGCTGCAAACAAGAATTTTTTTGAAGCACGTGTATTATTTTGAAGTGCAGTTTCCAAGATATGATTGTGCTGTGTCCATATGCCCTGATACAAAGATGCCATGAACCCATATATGCAACAAGAATTGGGAAGCCCCAGAATACATGATGCCATGAACCAGTCATGCGAGTTGACTGGTTCTGTTGTCAGCACGTTTGTGACAGATAGTTGCTGGAATCGGGGTGACAGACTCTTTTGTTTGCACCTGGGTTAAAAGAGCCAGACAGAAAGCACTATTTCGTTCTACAGAGACTGGAGGCATGTCTCATTCATAGGATAACCCTAGGCATCTGCTCTTCAGGCTTTTACCCTAGGCATCTTAGCATCACGACATCAAGTAAGGATGATTTAAATTCCTTGAAGCCTTCTTGAGCTGTGAGCAGCCCAGTAGCCGGGCTTTGTGAACAGAACACTCCTTGAAGCTAAGCCAAGGGCAGGCGCAGAACTGATAATGAAGAATTTCCAGTTCAATCTCAGATATTTGGTACCTGCAGCCTTATAGGGCACATGAAGTAAAGCTTTGAGATCTAAAGTCTTACCATCAGTGATTTTTGCCCAGCAGAGGTAAAAGCTGTTGTAACGCTAACTGTAAAACTTTTTTTTTGGGGAGGAATTGGCCTTGTATGCCTTTGAAAGGGGTATCTTTAAATCGCGGGTAATGATATGTGTGACATCCATCCTCCAGTAATTCTTTCAAAAGAGTAAGTCTCCCATGAAAAAAAGACCCATCTTCCAGTCCAATTGGATCTGAAAATCAGGCAAAATCTGGTCTTCGAAACAAAGGGCTTACGAACAGGTCTTACTAAAAGGGACTGCAGAAGTGAACCACCAGTCTCTGAGCCGGGTGCCTAGGCCTACCTTCCCCCCTGCTTGCCTACCCTGCCCCTGCCTAGACCCCACTAGACCCTAGACTGAGAATCATAAGCAGGATATGTCCACCCTTTAATTTCTACTAAACCTAAAAACCGTGGCTGCACAAATGCAAAAATCTTAAGTTTTTGCATAGACTTAGCCCTCCATTCATTTTTTTGTAAAAAACACAGGCTTAACGAACCAAACACAACAGAAGACTGCAAAACATCCAAAAATAAATTCTTATTGCTCTCAGCTATTCCTGATCCTTCAACCAGGCATGCCTTTGCGGCAACACAGAACCTAGCAGCCACACCTCGAGGAGGCCTGTACAGCAAAAAAACCACATTGCAAAGAAAGATTACCACCCACTTCAGACACATGAACCAAATCCAGCAACCTTTTACACTCCTCCACCAAAGTCCAAGCATCCACCTTAGATTTCAATTGGAGAGAATGATGATATTTTATTTTGTGAAATGAACAAACAATTCAAGCTGGCTGGTGGAGAAGAGAAAGAAGAATCTTTCCCCACCTATCCAAAGCCCTTGCCTCTTTATCAGTGGAACAGGATTTTAACCACAGAAGAAAGCCTTTACACCTTGGGCCCTTGAGAAATGTTTCTGGGTCCCAGCCCTGGACTCTAAAAAAAAATATATGAGCTTCGGGCACCCTCACTGAGAAGAAACATCCTGTGTCTAAAAGAAGTTTCCTGGGACCTCCGGAGAAAACTCCCGGCAAACCTCCGCCCACTGAGTTTCCGGGGAACCGTCGTCCGGCCTGGCGGTTCCCAAACTTCTAGGCTCCTGTGTTGTATCCTGCTTGGACTGCAGGAGCCGGAGCGAGAGCATTCGGCATTTTATAATTGCAACGGCAGCTTCCACCCCATAACCTGGCACAGTCTTCCTCCCTCTTAGGCTAATTTGTTTATTGGCACAAGAGCTGCGCCAAACAACAACGCCGTTGTGCCCTGCAAACAGGCACACACAATACATGATAATATAATATGTATCTGTTCCCACAAAAGAAATATTCACTTCACTTCTTTTGACGTCCTCGGTATACGCAAAAAAAAAAAACCAAACAGCCCCATACGGGTACAGAAACTCTGTGTCTATCTGTTTCTCGCTCGGTTTGAATTATTTGTGCAAAACCTGCTAACTCGAAAACTGCTTCGCACGGACCATGCAAAGAAAGATATGACGCCGGGTCAGTCGCATTGCGCATTAGTACCACTGGCGTAGCGTCGTCAATGCGACGCCTGACACCTCCTTCTCCTACTCTGGGGGCCGACTGGACGAATGGCGCATACCCAATAGTCAGGACTGCAGCAATGGAAGACGAAGAACATCCTGTACAGTTCAATTGAAAAACAAACCTGTTAGGGGTAAAAATATAAAAAAAAAGCGTACAACAAGCTGGTTGTATAAGTGTGCACATCCTTAAACTAATACTTTGTTGAAGCACCTTTTGATTCAATTACAGCATTCAGTATTCTTGGGTACACACCTGCCATCAATTAGAGAGACTCTGATCAACCCCAAATAAAGTTCAGGTGTCTTAGGATTTTCCTGACATTTACTCAGTTGCCTGCTACAGCAAAAGCCATGTCTCGCAGAGAGCTTACAAAGCGCATCAAAGGGATCTCATTGTTGAAAGGTATCAGTCAGAAGAAGATACATAAAAATTTCCACAGTCTTGGATATACCATGGAACACAGTGAAGAGAGTAATCAAAAAGTGGAGAAAATATGGGACAGCAGTGACACTGCAAAGTACTGGACGTCCCTCCAAAACTGATGAAAAGACAAGACAAAACCTGATCAGGGAGGCTGCCAAGAGACCTACAGCAACACTGAAGGAGCTGCAGGAAATTTCTGGCAAGTACTGGTTGTGTATTACATTTATTTATTAGCATTTGTTGACCGGGAAAAGTCCACTGGGTCAGAGACCCACTTTCAGTGGAGGCCCAGGAAGAAAAGCTCAAGAGTATTACAAAGAGACCATGTTTAACATCAGATTAAAAATATTACAGATAAAACAAGTAATAAAACATTTTACAATTCATAAGATTACATTAATATTCCTTTAAGAATCATTACATAGGTTAATATGTTATATTCAGTAGAAACATGTGAATTGCAATACAGTACTTTCTTTGCAGACAGTGTAGTTTACAGTATTACTGTGAAAGGCTTTGTGTTACTTACATATGCCAGTCTAGGATTTTCTGCTGTTTAAGGTAGTTTGCTTATAAGGCATGAGCAAGATGGATTATTTAAATAATGAGATTTTAGAGCTATTTAGAAAGATTCTGGATGGTCAATTTGGGTTATTTCAGATGGTAGGCATGGGCAAGATGTATTATTTAAATAATGAGATTTTAGAGCTATTTAGAAATATTCTGGATGGTAAATTTGGGTTATTTCAGATGGTAGGTTATTCCATAGTTTGGTGATTGAATGGGAGAACAGACATTGGCTCTTTTGTTGAGTTTTGTTACAGAAAGCATGAGCTTACAGGAAGATCTTAGTGTTCTTGTGGGGGGTGTACGTTTGTAGGAGTGAAAAGAGCAGGGCATTACTAGGTTTACAGATTAGCTTGTGAGCTAAGGTTAGTTTGGTATAGTGTAGATGGTGGGAAAATTCAAGCCATTTTAGTTTGCTGATTGCTTGGCAGTGATGAGTGCGGTGTGGTTTTCTGGAGGCACATTTAGCTATTTTATTGTAGCAGAACTGTAATTTGTTACTACGGGTTGTGTGTAGATTGGTAAAAATAGCACTACCATACAGAACGGAGGGGATGAGTAGGGTATTGGCTAGTTTTGTTTTAGTACATTTATCCACATAGAGTTTGTGTTTATATAGTTTGACTAATTTGAAATGAGTTTTCTTTATTGCATTTAGGATGTGCTGTTCAAAAGTGAGACTGTTTATTGTTAACCCTAGTAATTTGACTGTTTTCACTAGTTCTGTGTGCCATCCTATGCAATGATTTTGAAGCCAGAGTCAGGTAGTTTTGTAGAGAAAAGTAAAAGTTTAGTTTTTTGGGGGTTTAGCATAAGTTGTGCGTTAATAAGCCACAATTCGATGGAGGTAAAAGCCTGTTGTGTAACTGTGAGGAGATCAGAGAAGGTGTCAACAGGTAGATATCAGAGTTGAATCATTGGCGTATTGGATGAGATTCTGGATATGGAAGGCTTTGTGCAGGTCATCGATGAAAATATTGAACATTAGAGTAGCTAAAATAGATCCTAGTGGTACTCTTATATTGTTGGGTTGGTAAGTGGATTGTACATTTTGCCACCTTACTGACTGTTCCTTGCTTTGTAAGTAAGAGATGAACCTTTTAAGGGATTTTGGGGAGCAGCCTAGCCTTGACAGCTGATTTACTAGCTTAGTATGTGACACTATCAAAAGCCTTAGATAGGTCTAGTAAGATAACTGAGGTATGATGACCTGCATCTAGGGCTTTTTTGACAGTGTCAGTGAAAGAGTAGGGCAGTGACAGTGCTATGCCCTGGATGAAACCCATGTTGGGTGGGGGATAGGAGAGCATTACTAGTTAGGTGTTTATGTAGTTGTGAGTGGACACATTTTTCCAAGATTTTTGATAGTGGGGAGAGTACAGAGATAGGGCGGTAGTTAGAAAGATCATGAGAGTTTCCTCCTTTAGGTAATGGGGAAATGATAGATTTTTTTCCGTAGGATGGGAATGTAGGATTCGGAGAGAGAGCAATTTATGAGAATGGTAACTGGGTATGCTATTACTGTAGCTGCTAGTTGCAGGTATTCAGGGGGAAGATTATCTGCAGACAGTGAGCAAGGTTTGAGTTGGTTTAAGAGTTTCAAGATCAGGGAGATGGGTACTGGTTGGAGAGAGAAGGAGCTTGCTGGTTGAATATTAGTATGACCTGAAAGGGAGAGGGTGAGTTCAGTAGGTAGAGGAAGATGTGTATTAGGGTTAGATGGGCAGTCTGAGTAGATTTTGAATGGTAGAGATGAAGTGGGTATTAAACATTTGGGAAATTTCATGTGGTGTTTTTTTCTGGTGCAGGGGATGGGTTTTGGACAGTACCTGGATTAAGAGGAGACAGATTTCCAAAATTTTTGGGGGTTGTTGTATGAGGAAGACAATTTGGTGGAGAAATCTTCTTTTATCCTGTATCAATAGCTTTTTTGATTTGTTACAATGTTGATTGTAGTGCAGTTCATTTTGTTTTGTTCTCTTAGCCATATTTTCCAAGCTTTGTTTCTCAGAAAGATAGTTTGGTTTGTTTTTTTTTTGACCGGGGGGCATGATTAGATTTGGTTTGTTTAGTACGCATTGGAGCTAGGCTATTGAGGGCATCTAGAAAGAGTTTGTTGAAATAATCAACGGCTTCATCTAAGGGGAATGTTTTTAGTGGGTTCCAGTTAGTGGGAGTTTAGGATATTTATAAACTGATCTCTATAAAAATGGGCCAGGTTTCTGGTGGTTCTGTATGAATGCGTTTTAATTGATTGCGGTTGAGTCCTATAGGTATATGCTGGGAGATGGTCACTTAGCGTATTTGGCAGGGTGCCTGAGATTGTGACAAACACATATATTCTCCATATGTCTGGACTATGGAGTAGGGCTGTAAGACGGAAGCCTTTTCTCACACAGAAAAACATCCAGGCCTAGTTAAAATTTGCAAAACAATACAGCAAGTCTCCTAAAAGCATGTGGGAAAATGTGTTATGGTCTGATGAGTCCAAGGCTGAACTTTTTGGCCAGAATTCCAAAAGGTATGTTTGGTGCATAAACACTTTGCATCACCAGAACAACACCATCCCTATAGTGAAGCATGGCAGTGTCATGCTTTGGGGTTGCTTTTCTTCAGCTGGAAATGGGGATTTAGTCAAGGTGGAGGGAATTGTGAACAGTTTCAAATACCAGTCACTTTTGGCCTAAAACCTTCAGGTATCTTCTGCTAGAAAGCTGAAGATGAAGAGGAATTTCACCTTTCAACATGACAATGACCTCAAGCATACACCCAAATCAACTAAAGAATGGCTTCACCAGAAGAAAATTGAAGTTTTGGAATGGCCCAGCCAGAGGCCAGACTTAAATTCAACTGAAAATCTGTGGGGTGACCTGAAGAGGGCTGTGCACAAGAGATGCCCTCGCAATTTGACAGATTTGAAGTGCTTTTTGAAGGAAGAGTGGGCAAATATTGCCAAGTCAAGATGTGCCATGCTGACAGACTCCTACCCAAGAAGACAATGTTGAAGCACCTTTTGATTTAATTACAGCAAAGTATCAATTTAAAGGTGTACACACTTATGCAACCAGCTTATCGTACTTTTTTATTTTTAATACCCCCCAACATATTTGTTTTTCAACTGAATTGTACAGGTTATAGGTCACATTAAATGTGGGAAAAGTTTTGAAATGATTTATTGTGGTCTCATTAAACCTGGCATTTTAACAAGGGTGTGTACACTTTTTACATCCACTGTATATAACCACACCCAGCTAATTAACAATCTAACCAGACAAAAAAAAAACAAATAGCAACACAGACTCAATCCTAGACTGGATCTTGGTTTCTGAGCCAAACATTTCCCCCTCTGGTATACTTCCAAATACCATTAGTGATCACTCACCAGCCTTCATAGTACACAAACTGACCTCAGTTCCTTGTAAACACCACTTTAAGCAAACCAGACACCTTTCTCATTTCTGCCCTACTACCTTCAATGAAATCTTACAAAAAAATCAAATGTGTCATCATTAAAAACTCTCACTCTTGACAATGCCGTTGAATTCTTCAATTCAGCATCTCTTAGAATATTAAATAGTCTAGCGCCACTCTGTCTAAACAGAGTAAAATCTAAGCATGCCAGCTGGCTTACCAAACCAACAAAGCAAATTATGACAGAGAGACAAAGCTCAGAAAACTTGGCAAAAAATAAAAATTCTGCGGACTTTATTATAAACATCTACACAATCAAACAAAATGTCTAGGCATTAAAAATAAAAAAAGAACACTTCCAAACCATTCAAGAGCAACATAAATTAAACCCTAATAAAATCTGGGGTGCAATTAATTCTCTACTTCATCCAGGCTCTAATAATCCCTGCCCCAATCCAGACAAAACTTGCACTGAAACAGCCTCATTAACTCGTAATTTATTGACACCATAGCCAAACTCACCATCACCTTCCCACAAATAATCTTCATCACACTCCTCTGCCTCCTCTCCATCTACTTTCTCCCTCTCACCTATATCCACCTCCACCATAAAAAGACGTCTTAAACTCAAACCTTGTACTAATGTCCCAGACAACCTACCAGCTGAATTTCTGAAACTCTCTGCAAGTTTCATTGCCTACCCTTATCAGCATACTCCATAACAGACCCATTCAGCAGTCCCATGTACCACTTATTTGGTAAAAAAACTTATGTTCTTCCACTTCATAAAGATGGCACAAACTCAGATATCTCCAATTTTCAACCAATCACTATTCTCTCTCTCCCATATCCAAAATTTGAGAAAAATGTGTTTAACAGCTTCTTAATCATCTGGTGGGCAACCAAATCTTTTCTCCCACTCAGCATGGTTTCAGGCCTGGTCACAGCACCACAGCTCTCATCTCCTTTATGGACACCATAAATAGGGCTCGTGATTCTGGTTACTTTGTCTCCTCACTGTTCCTTGACCTCTCAAAGGCCTTTGACACAGTATCCCACCCCTTCTTCTCTCCAAACTCCCCAACCCTCAGCATATCACATCACCTTAAACTGGTTCTCAACTCGCTCTCCAATAGGCAACAATCCACCAAATGGCAACACTCCTCACCATTCCTAAACAGTACTACAGGTGTACCCCAAGGATCCATATTGGGCCCCCTCCTATTCAGCATACTCAACATCAAAAAACACACACCAAAAACTAGGTTTACTCTACAGACACAATACCTTCTTTAATCTCAGTGCAACAAAGGCTCTAGCCTCTTCCTTCCTACTACATTCTGTCTTATATGGTGCTCCAATCCTTAACATCCAATCCTCCCTGAAAATCAAACTAACCTGGTCTTCACTCTCCTCTTCCGACCCACTGGGGTTTGGAAGTCCTGTGGGTGGAGAAGGACCCCCCCCCCCAGGCATCTGAGCTGGACAGTAACAAGCCCAACTTGAACTGGGCCTTGAGGAAACTCCTCATCGTCCTGTCCATACCTGTGGGTAGTAAACTTCTGGAAGATCTGGACGATATGAAGGAATATCCCGAATTAGCTGGAGATCTAGACAATGTCCTATGGTCTCTGGAAGGGGACCTAGTCCGGCTCATTGGATCCGATGACCTAGATCTGGAAGGGGTGCTACCAATAACTACTGGATCTGAGATAAATATCAGATCCAAAGCTCTGAGGGGATCTGATGCTCTAACCGGTACACTAGATGAATAAAACAACTGGGTCGGATCCAGGGAAGGCTTACGCCGAGTCAGATCTGAAGGCCTACAAGGCATCGAGGCTTCGGATTAGAGAAGTTGATCTGAGGCCCTTGCAGCAGAAGAGCCTGGATTCAAAGCTGCAGGGGTTGGGCTCGGATCTTGGGATCTGTGATCTGAGATCCTTAGCTTTTTTGAAGGAGATCCCTTAGGAGGAAGTAAGGACCTCTAAGGATCCTGGGAAGCTGAGGAGGGACAGCCCAAAGCCAAAGGATCACCCTTAGCTAATCCTTTCAGAAGCAATTTGTTTCTTGGCTCCATGAGAGCCCTCAGATTGAATCCGGCACAGATGTCGCACTCAGTCTCAACATGGGGATCTCCTAAACAATAAACACACTCCTTTTGCAAGTCGGAGTGAGGCATCTTCTGACCACACGAGGAACATCTTTTAAAGTCAGAGGGCTTATCCGACATACTGCCGAAGGCAGATACCCTCCACACACTGACCAGGCAAAAACACACACAACACACACCCCACTAAGAGGGAAAAGACTTGACTAAATTGCAGAAGGGACAAAATAGATTAAACAATGACTACCTTTTTTTTTTAAATAACTAGCTATTGGGGGGGGGGGGGCACGGGAGAAACCCGGCAAAGTAGATTAAAGTAAAGAGAAGGGAGGAAACCTGGAACCAATTACACTACAAACCTTAGAGATACTAAGGAAGGACTAGTTAACACAAAGGATAAGAAAATCCCTAAAGAAAAAAGTACAGTTTTGTACATACTATAAATGTAGATGTTCGAGTGTACACCCTGCTGCAGTCATCACACTTGGGTTATCCTGTCATCAGGCGGTCCCGCAGTCGGCCGGAATTCCAAAGTCTTGGTCCGGCATTGGTTGCTGTCGCTTCTTCCCTGACGTCAGTGCGCCAGGGGTATAAATAATTCATCCGACGCCATTTTCTTCAGTTTTTCTTGCCCCAGATGTCAGGTGCCCCCAAAAAGGTGGTCAGAAATTAGTACCAAACTAAGAAAAATTTGCACAAACACAAAATCCCTCCAGCTATAAGCAAATACATCAGGAAGGTATTGTAGAGATTTAGCCAGTTAGATCAAAGGGGACGGAGGGAGGGTAACCTAGACTGCAGCAGGGTGTACACTCGAATATCTACATTAGGTAGGTACAAAACTGTACTATGTTCATCGTGTTACCCTGCTGCAGTCATCACACTTGGGTAGAATCCCAAAGCTAAGGATGGGTGGAGGAGTCATAGAGGGTTAGAGGAGTCATAGAGGGTTAGAGGAGTCTAGAAGGCCCTGCAGAACTGCAGTGGCGAAGCCAGCCCTAGTCTTAGAGTAAAGAGGTAAGTGATCATGTTTGGTGAAGGTGTGTACTGAACTCCAAGTTGCAGCTTCCAAAATCTCCTTGGTTGGAACCCCCCTGAGGAAGGCTGTAGATGTAGGTGTTGCCCTGGTAGAGTGGGGCCTAATGGTAGCAGGAACTGGTTTACCATGATGGGTATAGCAAAAATGAATGCAATGTCCTATCCATTTGGAAATGGTTTGTTTTAATATAGCCTTCCCTTGTGAAGCTGTAGCATAGGATACAAAGAGCTGGTCAGATTTTCTAAAAGCCTTAGTTTTATCCAAATAGTAACGAAGTTGCCTGTGAATGTCCAAGGAATGCAGGAGTCTTTCTCCTTTGTTCTGTGGTTTTGGGAAGAAGGTGGGTAAGTGGATGGTTTGATTTAAAGCCACACTGGAAACCACCTTAGGCATGAAGGAAGGATTAGTTCGTAGAGAAACTCTGTCTTGATGGAAGATGAGGAAGGGTTCCACTGCCATTAGTGCCTGCAGCTCTGAGACTCTTCTAGTGAAGTTATTGCTAGCAGCAGGGCAGTCTTCCATGATAGGAACTGTAGATCTGCAGAGAAAGCTGGTTCAAAGGGAGGTAGCGTGAGTTTTTCCAGAACAAAGTTGAGGTCCCATGTTGGTGTAGGTGCTCTCCTGGGGGGGTCTAATGTTTTTTGCCCCTGTGAGGAACTGCCTTAGAAGTGGATGAGAAAATAAGGGTGGATCCATGTTGTAGTGGGCTGAAAGAGCTGATGCATGGATTTTAATGGAAGAAAAACACAGTCCTTTGTGCAACATCTCAGTTAAATACTGTAGTATGTGAGGCATGTGAGGCTGAATTGTGTCTTGGCCTTTAGTTTGGTTCCAGGCACAAAAGCTTTTCCATTTGCCCGAATAAGCCTTCCTGGTGCTGGGCCTCCTAGCTTCCAGAATAACATCCATAACTGCTTGGGAAAGAGGAGCTGGCTGGATGCTTAGTTGATTTGCCATGCAGCCAGGTTTAAGGTTTTGAGCTGGCTGTGAAGAATCTGATTGTCTTGCTGTGTGAGCAAATGGGTAATCTGTGGTAAAATCCAAGGTGGGCCCTGGGCCATATTCCTCAATAGCGGGTACCAGTGCTGGCGTGGCCAGTCTGGGGCTATGAGTATCAGTCGTGGTCTCTCCTTCCTGACTTTTAGAAGTACCCTTGTGAGGAGAGGCAATGGAGGGAAGGCATATATTGTCATGTTTTTCCAGCTGAATGAGAGTGCGTCCACTTTCCAAGCTTGATGGTGAAGTGTCCTTGTACAAAATTTTGTTAGTTGATAGTTTTGAGGGCTGGCAAACAGGTCTATGTCTGGAAGGCCCCATTTTTGAGTTATCATTGCAAATACTTGTGGATCCAGTTTCCACTCGTGGGGATCCATGATGTTTCTGCTGAGGTCGTCTGCCAATGTGTTCTTCTTTCCTGGCAGGAATTGAGCTTGTAACTGAACTTGGTAGGCCAGAGCTGTGTTCCACAAGGTCACTGCTTGCCTGCATAGAGAGTAGGAGTGTGTACCCCCTTGTTTGTTTATGTACCACATTACTGTGGTGTTGTCCGTCCTTATTGTAAGTTGTCCTGGATGTAATAGATTCTTGAAGGCTGTCAGAGCATTCTGTACAGCTAGCATCTCTTTTTGATTGATGTGCAGATTCCTTTGATCTGTAGTCTGTACGCCTTGAACGCACTGTCCTGCCATGTGTGCCCCCCCAGGCATAGTCCGAAGCATCTGTTGTCATAGTTTGACTTGCTGGGGGCAAGGTGAAAGGCTGACCCTTGTTGAGGTGACATGCCTGTGACCACCATAGAAACTCCTGTTGTAGGCAGGGAATGAGAGCTATCATTGTGTCCAAGCTGTGGCTGTGTTGAGACCATACGCTTTTTAGGTACCACTGTAATTTCCTCATATGCAGCTTTGCAAATGGTATTAGTAGTATACAAGATGCCATGAAGCCCAAGGCCTGCAGAATTTTTCTTGCAGGTAATTGGGTCTTTGTTGCCATTGTTTTGAAATATTGAGTCAGTTGTGTTTGTTTGTCTGGCGTCAGATAAGCCTTCTGGGCCGTTTTATTCAAGCTGGCACCCAGGAATGTCATATATTGTGAGGGTACTAGTTTTGATTTATTTTCGTTTACTGTGTACCCCAGGCAACTTAGAAGATGTTTTACAAAAGCCAGATGTTGTAAGAGGATGTCCTTGCTTTCTGCTTGGATGAGGCAATCGTCCAGGTATGGGTATATTTGAATTCCTCTTTGTCTGCAGTATGCAATTACTGGTGCCAGGCATTTTGTGAAGACCCTGGGCGCAGTAGATAAGCCAAAGGGCAGTGCAGAGAATTGGTAATGAGTTGAACCTGCAATGAAACGGAGGTATAGGGACATGCAGGTATGCCTCCTTGAGGTCCAACGTAACTAGCCATGCTTCCTTGTCCAACATGGGAAGTAGCTGCTGTAATGTTAGCATCTTGAATTTGGGTACTTATAAGAAGGTGTTTAGAATTGAAAGGTCCAGAATTGGTCTCCAGGCATTGTCCTTCCTGGGAACTAGAAAGAGTTTTGAGTAAAATCCTTGGCCTTGCTCTCGATTAGGTACCAGTTGAATGGCTCTCATATCCATAAGAGCTGAAATTTGTTTTTGTGCCTCTGCCCATTGATTTTGTGGCAGGTTTGGCATTCCTCTTTTCATTGGCAAGGTGTGAAAATGGAATCTGTATCCTCGTGAAATTATGTCTAGGACCCATTTGTCCTTTGTGACAATGTGCCAGTTGTTTGAAAAAAGTGCGAGTTTTCCTCCCAAGGAGGCTGCCAAGAGATTGTTGCTTGGCCAGATGAGGTGCAAGTCATTGAGTTTGCCTTCTGGTAGTTTGGGACCAGTCTTCTCCTCCCTTCTGTGTTGCAGTGCCCCATTGGCGAGGTTTGTACTGGGCTTGAGGTTGTCCTCTGCCTCTTGGACATCTGTATTTACCCCTCTGTGGTCTGTCAGTAGCTGGAAAGGACCAAATTTTTTGTTGGCCAATTTCTGCTGAAGTGAGGGGGCTGTACCTGTAGGAAATCTTTGACTGTCTGCATGGATTTAGCCTTATCCTCCATTTTCTTTAAGACTTCTTCTGCTTTAACTCCAAAAAGAACATCCTGCTGTAAGGGAGCATCTAGAAGCTTTGCTTTAACATGATCAGGCAGAGTTTGTTACTTTAACCAAGCATGCCTACGTATAACAGACCCAGTGACAGCTGCTTTGCAGGAAGCCTCTAAAGAATCAAAACCACATTGTAAAGTATGTTTGCCCACCTGTTCAGTTGCGTGCAACAGATCCTGCATTTCTTTCAATTCAGACTGTTGAGGGAGTGTGCTCATTCTTTGTTTTAACTGAGACATAAGAAATTGCTGATACTTTAACATGTGAAATTGGCAATTTAGTGCCCTCATAGTTAGAGTGGCTGAGGTGTAAACCTTTTTCCCCCACCTGTCTAGTGCTCTGGAGTCCCTTTCAGAGGGTACAGGATTTTTTGCCAGAGAAGCCTTAGCCCCTTTGGGACCCTGTGAGATGGTCTCTGGATCAGCAACAGACTTTTATAAAGAAATTTGTGTGAATCAGGCACTCTATAGTATCTGTCAGGTTTGTTCGGAGCAGGAGGCAGAGAGAGTCTGGGTTCAAACTGGATTCTAAGTAAACATCATCCACAATGTCTAAAACTGGGGGGATGGCAAGTGGTCTGTGTTGGGGGAGTAAAAGAAACTCTCTGAGCCTTTTCTTAGAGTCAGAGTAGTCCTGACCTTCCCAGTGAAAGTGTTCCCTCAGTGTGTAAAGTTTCCCCGAAGGAGTAGTCTTCAGGAGGAGAAGCTGAGGGAATGGAATCCTCAGCATCAGAATCTTCATAGGGGGAGGAGGAGTAATCCTGGTCCTCTGAGGAGTCTGAGGAAATGGACACTTGTTCAGAGGATGCATAATCTTCCTCTTGTCTAGGCCTTTTGTCAGAAGGAGGTTGGGAACCCCTGATTAAAGAAATCAAATCTTCAGCCATTTTGAGCATCTGTTTCTTAGGCATGGGGCCTTGAACAGGGGACTGAAGTGGTGTCTTTTTAGGTTTAATAGGAGTCTTCGTCTTAGGGTGCGTTTTAATGGTGAGCGTCGTCGGTCTGAAGACGCCTTCAGAAAGCGACGGAGTTTCTGCAGCACCGATATCTTTTTCAGCGGTGTCGTCGGTAGGGGCTGTACAAAATGGCTGCGTCAGCCTGGTACTTTCCGCCAAAAGTTCCGAAGCGGTCTCGGGTTCCAGATCTGCGGTAGTCAGGGGCTGCGTCGGAGCCTCACTGAAGACCGGTGAACCTGAGACCGTACCAGCCGAGGCCTCGGAGTCTGGCTTGGGTCTAGGCTGCCTTGTCCTTATCCTTGCGTTTTTTGTGCACGCCGGTAGTCGGTTGCTCCGACGGCATGGTGTAGTTAAATTTTCTACCGAAGTAGTGCCGTGCAAAATCAAAGCGTCTTTTTATAGTCCGCTTATTAAACCTAGCACAAAAACGACAACTAGTGACGTCGTGGTCTAGGCCTAGGCAAGGTATGCAGTAAGAATGAAAATCCTTATGAGGTATTTGCTTCCCACAAGAAATACAATTGTTAACTTTTTCTGACATCTGTCTGAGGCAAGAAAAGTTTCCCCAATGGGGTACTTGGCTTTACTGAAGACTTCGGTCTGAAATTCGAGTTAGAAAATCTCAGGAGTCGGCCGACCGGCACTTGCGAACTGCTTCTGCTTCGGGCACCGCGCGGCAAGAAAGACTGAAAAAAATGGCGTCGGATGCATTATTTATACCCCTGGCGCACTGACGTCAGGGAAGAAGCGACAGCAACTGACACCGGACCAAGACTTTGGAATTCCGGCTGACTGCAGGACCACCTGACGACAGGATAACCCAAGTGTGATGACTGCAGCAGGGTAACACAATGAACATCTTCTGTACACGAAGGCCTGAGCTACTGGAATCACATCCTTAGCCTTTCCACAGCAAATGAGATCTGAGGGTTACAGCAGGCGATTATGGGAAGGGGAGAAGCTTGAGCTCTGGATCTAGTTGCTGGCTTGGATCCAAGGTCAGATCCAAGACTCATCCGTGATGAATAACGACATGGATAGCATTAGATCCTTGAGTAAGTTCTGGATTCTATTTGGTCTGGGGGGGGGGGGACCTCTTGGATGACTTTTTCTAGCAGCTTTTGAATTGCTGCACCTCAACTCCCAGAAAATGATCTTTGAGGGCTAGAAAACATATGCCCACTGCAGACAGGGTCTTCCCATCCTTCTCACACCTGGATAATGTGTCCTTTACTGTGAGGTCAAAGACATCCCGTCAAAGGGAGCACTGACAAAGACTTGCAGGTTCCGCAAAAATCACACAAGCACATCCAGGCATGTCTCCTGATGGAAATGCCTGAACATGCTGACCATAAGGCACCTTCGGCTACATGCGAAATTAGTCTCAGAAAAGTTAGAAATGGATTCAGGAGTGGCCAACTGAGTTGTCAGAGAAGATTGCACATCTGGAGGTAAGGACCCAGAAAGAGTATTTGAAAGCTCCTTGATCAAATCCCTTTGTAACCTAGTAAAATGTTCCAAATAATTCAGAGACTTAAGGCCAAAGGCTGCTGAAGCATAGACACGCTTCCTAAACCTGTTCATCAACCTAGACTCCCTGTTAGGACGATGAACAGTAGAACTCTGCTTGGAGAGTTCTCTGTTGGTGGCTGCCACCATGACCATGGTATCAACGCACAACCCCTTGGTCCAAAATGCTTTCCCCGAAGGTGGTGCCAGAATCTTATCCAGTTTGCTGAGTATGGGTTCAGCTGTGTCAAGTTCATTCCATGCCTGCCATGAGAGCAGCTCAATGAGCTCATCGGTGGGCAGAGTAACCCAGGAGATAGACGGGCCAGTAACAAAAGCTTCCAGGAATACAGACTCCTCGAATGAAGGGTTGCTGGGCAGCCAACCACCTCTGTTTTAGTATCTCAAGGATGTCTCCAAATGAGACATCTTCAGGAGGTGATCATGGGGACTCTTCACATTCAAAGTCCATATTCTCTGCGATTGAGGCTTGGGGAGAGTCCAAGTGCTTCTTCTTACATTTTTTTTTCTTCCTAGGGACCTCCTCAGTGGGATGCTCTGGCGAGGTATCAGAAGAAATTGTAATTTCCCTGCTGGGAAGCATGGGTGTCTCGGACTTGCTGTCCCTGTGGAAAAGAATAATGAGGCTCTAGGTGCAGAGACGTCGAGGTAGAAGAGTGATCTGAAGAGGGGGCTGGATCCATCCGCTCTTCAAGACAGAACACCCTCTTCACAACCTTGAAGGCAGATCTCCCTGGAGAGAGAGGGAAGGCTCAGGCGCTGAAAAGAAAAGCTTCTGGGCTGCTCCCCCCACCCCCCAAGGCAATCTCTCAGAGGAAGATGCCAGAGCCGAGCAATCCATTGTCGAGGCTCCAAGGCACAGAGACTGCTCCAACAAACCCAGACTCAACTCCAACGCCTTCGATCAGACAGAGCAGCTTTGGATCCAAAGATAACATTACCCTCAGATCCGAGCTACACGGAGCAGAGAAACTGATTAAGAGACTCCAAAGCTACCGTAAGGATCAGAGGAGGAACTTGCACTGGTGGAGTTGTTGAAGATCAGATGACCTGATCCAAAGGGGTAGGAGCTGGCAGGACACCCATTTGACTCTGCGCCAACAGAATCTTCATTACCATTCTTTCCACATCCTCTTCAGTCAGACTTCTGGATGAGCAAGTAGAAGCCACAGAGGAAACTTGGAGCAGTATCTAGCCAAAAAGGGATGGAACCCTCAAAAGGTACAGGGACAACGGATGTAGAATAAGAATTGGTCCTCGGCAGAAAGACAAAATCCGAATCTGACAGATCCAAGAGTTTTGTAGTCAGATCCAAGGAAGGCGGATAAGAAACTGTCTTCTTTTTCAGATCTGAGGGTGAAGCCTGTAAACTGTGTCGGATCCTGTTTTCGTCTTTTCTTAGCTGGCCCAGAGACAGATGAAGCAGAGGTCCAAAAGTCTCAGGGGGCAAAGACAAAGTCTTTACTCTTAATTTTGGGGGGGGCTGGATATAGCATCCTCAAAAGCAGAAAGTAAAAGACCTTTTAAAAAACATAATTTTTTTTCGTCACTAAACTAAGGCCCTAGGATTAAACCCATGGCAAATAGAGCAATCTTCTTGCAAGTGCAATAGACCACGGCAATAAACGCACATGGCGTATGTGTCACACATAGGCAATTTGTGTCTGTACTTTACACATTTTTTGAAACCAGCTGTACTTTCATCTGCCATAACAGTAGAGGGGAAACATTTTTAAACAAGAACAATTTTTTTTTCTTTTTTGAAAGTAGTAAAGCAAGAATTGCCAACGATGGTAATAGAAATACACCGAATTGTAGGAAAAATCAACAGTTAAAAAGTTAGAAAAAAATCACTAATAGTAGTAGTTTACAAAAGTACGGAAAATCATAAAACAGACAACAGAAGAAAAACACTAAAGAAAGACAATGATACTTAGTGTTAAGGGACTAAGAAAAGGAGAAAGAATGCTGTAAAACTAATAAAACAGTAAGATTAAGTAGTTAGATAAATTTGAAAACACTTATCTAGAGAAGTTTGAGAGCAATGACCAACCACGTCTTTCGCAGATAGCGGCAAACGAGATCCGAGGGGAATTAGGGTGACTGCATTATTGGCAAGGGATGAGGCTAGAGAACTTCTTTGTTACCATAAGCTTTAGTAATGGCAGAGTCAGATCAAAGGATTGGATCCAATCATCATTTGAGGACAGAATGAAAATTGACATTAGATCTATTTTTTTTTATTTTTTTTTTATTATCAGAAAACCCACTTTACAGACAACAGCATAATTACAACAAAAAGATATGGTAACAAAAACCTATGCACATAATCTAAGTATAGCCTTTGGCTTGGGTCTGGTATGGCATCCGATGTACTGGGGCAATGCCATGGACAGGTGACTGTGGCCTGTGCTTGGTCTACTGACGACTCACCCAGGAGATTTTGCCTTCTCTCTCAGAAGACCTATTGTAGGTGTCAGAAGCACAGTCCTGCACAGTGGCCTAGATGACTGAAGTCCTTAAACCCTTGAAGATGCGGAGGGGATTGATGACAGACTCTAAAAAGGGTTCCACACAGTGGAGGCTTCAGACACATGATCAGAGGCAAATATGAAGGAGTCTCTCCTCTTTCCACTATCAGTAGTCTGAGTGGACTGGCTAACGGCAAACCATTGTCTGCTACCCTACAGTACATCTGATGCTGCTACTCTTCATTTAAGAGAAAAGGCTGGAGTCAGCATGATTGGTGGATACACTCTTTCCTGATCCAGAAACTTAGCTGAAGGACTCAGTCCTACAATTAACAGTACTACTACAAAAATTAGCACAGTGGGGGCCAGTTGGGCATGTCATGTTTACGGCTAAGGCAAGAGTATGGAAGTCTTGATGCAGAATTTGGTTTCCACACTTACAACTATTCACAAGGACTTAATACAAGAGTGCTAGAAAATCAGTAACTGGAAGTTCTCTGGCACAGACTGACCAATGCACTCTACATACTGGATGCTTCGGGCTGTGAAGGCAAAGGAGGACTACGTAAAATCTTACCATAACCATAGATGTCCTTCTCTTCCATGTTGCAGTATTCCATATTCCTGGGTTACCCTCTGCTTGCTACCTGAATGTCAGGCCAGTATACAAAAGCTTGCAGTCCCTGCTAGGTATGTGGGATGTCTCACTTTGGCCTAGGGAGCGTGGGCCATAAAAGTGATGTCTGCACGTACCTTTCTACAGAACTGAATGTGCCAGTCAGACCCCAGTCCCACAATAGCTGTACAAGTCCTGTGACATCCAAGAAGGAACAGTTTGGATGGAAAAAGGGAGGGAATGAATGCTGCAACATGGAATAGAAGGATATCTATGGTTATGGTAAGATTTTTACACAACTATTCTATGTCTTTCTGTTCTCATGTTGCAGTATTCCAAACTGTTGGGTGAGTGCCAAAGCTCACAGGGAAAAAAGGGGTGGTGGAATGGAACTGTTCTCCATGAAGCCATGAAGGATTGCCCTAGCAAACCTCACTCTGGATCTGGAGATGTGATCCAACTTGTAGTGTTTGGAGAAGGTATGGACAGATGTCCATGTAGCTTCCTCCAGAATGAATACAGTGTCCAGTCCTTTGAAGGCAGACCCTGATAAAGCCATGGCTTTAGTGGAGTGGACCTTAACTTTGGACTTGAGTTGTTTCCCACTGAATGTGTAGCAGAAGAAAACAGCCTTGGAAATCCAAGCAGAAATGGTCTGTTTTGTCACCGCCTTTCCCAGAACTCTGGTGTGAAAACAAATAGTTGCTATGATTTCCTAATGGCCTTTGTTTTGTCAAGGTAAAATATCAGTTTGTCTGTGAACATCAAGGGAATGTAAGACTCTCTTCACTGTCATTTTGGGGGAGAGGAAAAAAGGTGGGCAGGTGGATACCCTGATTTAAGGATAGCTCACTGACCACCTTGGGCATAAAGGAGGGGATGGTCCTCAGGGTCACTCTATCCTTGTGGAAGATGAGAAAGGCAGGAGTTCCCATGAGGACAGTACAGTCGTGTACACTTACCATAAATGTAGATGTTCGAGCGTATTCACTGTTGCAGTCATCACACTCGGGTTATCTGCCTGCAGGTAGCCCTCAGTAGGCCCAAATACCAGAGTCTTGGGATTTCTGCGTCGGATGCTGTCACTTCCTCCAAGACATCAGGTCGTCAGGGGTATACAAAATGCAGCTGACGCCATTACATCAGTTTTTCTTGCCCCAGATGTCAGGTGTCCCCAAAATAGGAAGCAACTACATGATGTGGAACACCTCCAGTAAAAAGTAAATACCCTAGCCATAAGATATGGCCAAAAATAGTAAAGGTAGAAAGCATAGAGAAGTCAGGGGGGCTGGAGGGAGGGAGGGTAACCAGGACTGCAACAGTGAATACACTCAAACATCTACACTTATGGTAAGTGTACACAACTGTACTATGTTCTTCGTGTTTCACTGTTGCAGTCATCACACTTGGGTTGATTCCAAGCTGAGGAAGGGTGGAGGCAGTCAAGAAGTATTAGGGCTAGCTAGCAGGCCTTGCAAGACTGCTGTGGCAAATCCAGCTCTGGATTTAGAAAAGACAGGTAAGTGGTAATGCTTGGTGAAGGTGTGTACAGCACTCCAGGTTGCAGCTTCCAGGATGTCCCTGGTAGGGACTCCCCTGAGAAATGTTGTAGAGGTTGAGGTAGCCCTAGTGGAATGAGTTTTGATCCCCTGTGGGATAGGTTTTCCATGGTGTTTGTAGCAGAAATGGATGCAGTGTGCTATCCATTTGGAAATGGTTTGCTTTGAAATGGCCTTGCCCTTTGCCCCTGTAGCAAAGCTGACTAGCAGCTGGTCAGTTTTTCTGAAAGGCTTAGTCCTGTCAAGATAGAACCTGAGCTGTTTGTGCACATCCAAGGAGTGCAGGATCCTTTCCCCTTTATTCTGAGGATTAGGGAAAAAGGTTAGTAAATGGATGGACTGGTTTAAAGCTATACTGGATACCACCTTGAGCATAAATGATGGGTTAGTCCTGAGGGAAACCCTGTCCGCATGGAAAATAATGAAGGGTTCCACAGCCATAAGAGCCTGTAACTCAGACACTCTTCTTGCTGAAGTGATGGCTAGAAGTAATGCTGTTTTCCAAGAGAGGAATTTTAACTCTGCTGTAGCAGCAGGCTCAAAAGGGGGAAGTGTGAGCTTTTCTAGTACAAAGTTAAGATCCCAGGCAGGAGTGGGAGCTCTACTCGGGGGGTCTTAAATTGTTAGATCCTCTCAGGAACTGTTTGATCAGAGGGTGAGAGAAGATAGGTGGCTCAGTATTGTAATGAGCTGAGATGGCAAAGACATGAATCTTAACTGATGAGAAGGATAGGCCTTTGTGGAATAGCTCTGCTAGGTAATCTAGGATATGAGGTAAGGTGGGCACTGCTGTGTCCTTCCTCTGAGACTGGCTTCCAGGAACAGAATCTTTTCCACTTTTCTGAATAGGATTTCCTAGTACTAGGCCTCCTGCCCTCAAGGATGCACCTGTTTGCTGAGGGTTGCTGGTGGCGTATTCAGGGAATTAGCCAGGCTGCAAGGTTCAGGGTTTGCAGCTGAGGATGCAAAATCTGTCCCTCATGCTGGGATAGCAGAGAGGGGGTATGATGTAGTTGCCAGGGTGGCACTGCTGTCAGACCGCACAGGAGTGGGTACCAGTGCACGAAGAACACAGTACAGTTGTGTACACTTACCATAAATGTAGATGTTCGGGTCTATTCACTGTTGCAGTCCTGGTTACCCTCCCTCCAGCCCCCTGACTTGTATTGCCTATACCTCTCTTCTTATTTATTATATTTAAGCTTTCTGGTGTATTTGTTTTTTGCTGGAGGTGTAATCTTGTATATAATTGCTTCCCATTATGGGGGCACCTGACATCTGGGGCAAGAAAAACTGATGTAATGGCGTCAGCTGCATGATTTATAAGCCTGACTACCTGATGTCATGGAAGATTAGACAGCAACCGACGCAGGACCCAAGACTTTGATAATCAGGCCGACTGAGGGCTACCTGCAAGCAGATAACCCAAATAATGACTGCAACAGTGAAACACGAAGAAATCAGGTTGGTCTTTGTGTGTGTGTTATGACAGCCTTGTCTGTATAACAGATTTTTGCCTCCGCTGAATTTGTTCATGTGCATCTCTCTAGTACTGTGTTTGTCATTTCTTTAAGGTTTAAATGGTTGCCCGTGAACATGAGACAACTGCTACAGTCTCAGAATGCCCACATCTACGAAACTGGCAAAAGAGACGTTTGGAAATTGCATATCCATTTAACTTGGTATTTGAGTGGGTTTCTGTAAGTTGTAGACTGGATTATACAGAAGTCTTCTTGAGTGGCCTCTGGGCTTTGGCACTAGACTAGGTTACACTGTGCTAAGATTTGACAACAGTGTTTAATGTGCAAACTAGCTGTTCTAAGCTTGTCTCTGACAATGGCTTTATTTTAGCCACATTAAGTTGCAGGCTACGATTCTAAAGGAAGTTTAATAGACAAAATTTACATTCTGGGTGTGTGTGTCTGTACAGGGCACTGCTGACCTTGATGTAATAACACCAAGAAATAACTGCTTATGAGTGCAATACTACAACAAAACAAACTACCTTGACAAGGCAATTTCAAGTATTAGGTACTTCAGAATGATTTAAAGGCAAAAATCAAATAAAACAAAGCAGGGCCACTCAAAACAGTTAACTGATGTGAAAAACAATAAAATGTATCATCTGTCAAGGATAGAGCAGGCTTAACTCAGGTTCCCCGCAGTGTGTGGCAAGGGTGCCAAGCAGCTGGAAGCTCTGGGAAAACAATTTGTAGTAAAGGAAGTTTACTCAAGTGCAATACTGGTTTGCTGGGTGGGCACTTGTTATGGATATATGGAAAACAATGGGTGGGGGGGAAGTGCTTAAATAAGTTACATTACATAGCTTGCTCGTAGCAACTTTGTGTAACTGCCCACTTCCAAAACCTCTGCAAAGGGTTTAAGACCGTTCATTTCTTGTTTACATACTAAAACCACTGCCATTCTGCCTGATTAAATGGATACTGATCCGTGGGCGAGGCAATCCGGAAATGCATGCAATCCTTAGAGGACCACTCTTCTCCAAACCATGTGCAATTTGGCCTCTTGTTAGGTTTGTGCCTTGAGCCATCCTAAGTCATGCCCTCCCCCCACCCTAATACAAACGCATCTACAGAAATCATGGAGGTACGAATTAATTGACAAAGGAGTTCCTCATACAGAAGTTGCACTGATTCTTCCATTACAGATGCTTGATACAAATTTTTGAAGGCCATACTCTGTGAGACATGGACAGAGCTGTTCAATTCCATTGCATCATACTCTCAACAGTACAGAGGTTCACAGACATTTTGGTCTCATATTTTTGGTCCAGTTTTCATAAAATTGTGGTTTTCTAGAAAATTAGTGGTAAATCAAAGATTGATGTTCAAAAATAATGACAGACATTTGAGTTTCAGACTTCACATCCTTCAGAAAATTCATGTTAATGTAAAAAATACAGTTGTGTACACTTAGCATAAATATAGATGTTGAGTGTATTCACTGTTGCAGTCATCACATTTGGGTTATCTGCCTGCAGGTAGCCCTCAGCCGGCCTGAATACCAGTGTCTTGATTTCTGCGTCGGATGCTGCCGCTTCTTCCATGACGTCAGGTCATCAGGGGTATAAAACATGCAGCCAATGCCATTACATCAGTTTTTCTTGCCCCAGATGTCAGGTGCCCCCACAACAGGAAGCAATTATATGGTATGGAACACCCCCAGCAAAAAACAAATACACATGATAGTATATGCCAAACAAGGAGGAAAGGTAAAAGTCAAGAGAAGTCAGGGGGCTGGAGGGAGGGTAAAGTACAGCTGTGTACCTACCATAAATGTAGATGTTCGAGTGTATTCACTGTTGCAGTCATTACACTTGGGTTATCCTGCTGGCAGGCTACCCGCAGTCGGCCAGAGTTCCAAAGTCTAGGTCCAGCGTTGGTTGCTGTCGCCTCTTCCCTGACGTCAGTGCGCCAGGGGTATAAAAGATGCAACAGATGCAATTTACTTCAGTTTTTCTTGCCTCAGATGTCAGGTGCCCCCAAATAGGAAGGCTGTAAAAAAGTATGCGAAAAAGCATGCATGTAGTAAAATAAACATTTCCTTCATCTACAAGCAAATACACCACATAGGTTGTATAGAATTGAGAAGTACAGAAAAGTCCCAGCAAAGAAAAAGGGGGATGGTGGGTGGGTAACCTGGACTGCAACAGTGAACACACTCTAACATCTATATTTATGGTAGGTACACAACTGTACTATGTTCATCATCGTGTTTCACTGTTGCAGTCATTACACTTGGGTAGAATCCCAAAGCTGAGATTGGGTGTCTGGTCCTAAATAGGATTAGGAGAGGCTACCAGGCCCTGCAGAATTGCAGTGGCAAAGCCTGCTATGGATTTAGAGTAAAGAGGTAAGTGGTAGCGCTTGGTGAAAGTGTGCACTGAACTCCAGGTTGCAGCTTCTAAAATGTCTTTGGTTGGTACTCCTCTGAGAAAGGCTGCTGAAGTGGCTGCTGCTCTGGTAGAATGTGGCCTAATTCCCTTAGGCACTGATTTGCCATGTTGTGCACAGCAGAAGCGAATCCAGTGTCCTATCCATTTTTAAATTGTCTGCTTTGAGATAGGCTTTCCTTGTGATCCTGCAGCATAAGCTACAAACAGTTGCTCCGTTTTTCTGAAAGCTTTTGTTTTGTCCAAGTAGAATTGTAGCTGTCTGCTTGTCCAAAGCGTGCAGAAGTCTCTTCCCTCTTATTCTGGGGATTTGGATAGAAAGTTGGCAAATGAATGGTTTGGTTAAGAGTCACACTGGAAATCATCTTTGGCATAAATGTTGGGTTTGTCCTTAGCGAGACCCTGTCCTGATGAAACATGATGAAAGGTTCCACTGCCATTAATGCCTGTAACTCTGAGACTCTTCTTGCTGAAGTTATTGCTAGGAGCAGAGCAGTTTTCCATGATACGAATTTTATATCAGCAGTGCTGGCTGGCTCAAAAGGAGGCAGTGCGAGCTTTTCTAAAACAAAATTTGAGGTCCCAAGTAGGTATTGGTGCTCTCCTTGGGGGTCTTATGTTTTTTGCCCCTCTGAGGTACTGTTTTAGTAGTGGATGTGAAAAAATAGGAGGTTCCGTACTGTAATGAGCTGAAATGGCACAGGCATGGATCTTAATAGATGAGGAGGATAGGCCTTTGTCCAGCATCTCAGTTAGGTATTGTAAAATCTGAGGTATATTTGGAACAAGTGGTTCGAGTCCTTGTGCCTGGTTCCAAGCACAGAATCTCTTCCATTTTTCTGCATAAGATTTCCTAGTGCTGGGCCTCCTGGCTTCTAAAATGACATCCATAACAGCTTTAGAGAGAGGTGTGGTCTGAGTGGCTATATTATCTGCCATGCAGCCAGATTTAAGGTTCTGAGTTGACTGTGCAGAATGATTGTTTTGTTGAGTCAGATGATGAGGAATTTGAGGTAAAGGCCAGGCTGGGCCTTGAGACAAGGTCTTTAGGATTGGGTACCAGTGCTGGCGTGGCCAGTCTGGGGCAATCAGGATCATTTTTGGCTTCTCTTGTCTGACTTTTAGGAGCACTTTGGGAAGACGAGGCAGTGGAGGAAAGGCATAAACTGTCAGGGTTTTCCAGCTGAATGATAGAGCATCCAATTTCCATGCTTGTGAGTGTGCAGAATTTCTGTAGTTGGCAGTTGTGAAGGGAGGCAAAGCATCCCCATTTCCCTGTTATGCTGAAGCCCTGTGGATTTAGTTTCCATTCATGAGGATCCATGAGATTTCTGCTTAGTTAGTCTGCCAGTGTGTTTTTTGTTCCTGGCAGGAATTGTGCCTGCAGATGTATCTGATAGGTCAGTGCTGTGTACCACAAAGTCATGGCTTGCCTGCAGAGGGGGTAGGAATGTGTGCCCCCTTGCTTGTTTATGTAGCACATAACTGTGGTATTGTCCCGTCTTTAGTAGTAGTTGTCCTGGATGTAGTAGATCCTTGAAGGCTGTCAGAGCATTCTGTACAGCTAGCATCTTTTTTTGATTGATGTGAAGATGCATTTGTTCCTTGGGCCACATGCCCTGAATACATTTTCCTGCCACGTGTGCCCCCTCAGGCATAATCCGATGCATCCATTGTTATTGTCTGCCTGGCTGTGGGTAAGGTGAAAGGCTGTCCCTTGTGGTGGTGACAGGCCTGGGACCACCATCGAAACTCCTGTTGTAGGCAGGGAATTAGAGTTATTATTGTTTCCAAGCTGTGGCAATGTTGAGTCCAAACACTTTTTAGATACCATTGTAATTTCCTCATATGCAGTCTTGCATATGGAATTAGTAGAATGCAGGATGCCATGAAACCCAGGGCCTGCAGGGAGCTGGGTCTTTGTTGCCATCATTTGAAAGTAATGAGTCAGTTGCCTTTGCTTGTCTGGCGTGAGATAAGCCATCTGGGCAGCTGTATTTAAGCTTGCACCCAGGAATATTATCTCTTGAGAGGGCACTAGTTTTGATTTCTTTTCGTTTACTGTGTACCCTAGGCAAATTAGTAATCTTTTCACAAATGCCAGATGCTTTAGTAGAATGTCTTTGGTCTCTGCTTGAATAAGGCAGTCCAAGTAGGGATATATTTGAATTCCTTTTTGTCTGCAAAATGCAATTACTGGTGCCAAGCATTTCGTGAAGACCTTGGGCACAGCAGATAAGCCAAAGGGCAGTGCAGAGAATTGGTAATGCATTGAGCCAGCTATGAATCTGAGGTATCTTCTGCAAGATTGTCTGATTGGTACATGCAGGTATGCCTCCTTGAGGTCCAAAGTAACTAGCCAAGCCTTCTTGCCCAGCATGGGTAGAAGTTATTGTAGTGTTAACATTTTGAATTTTGGAACATCCAGAAAAGTATTTAGGATTGACAAGTCCAGTATTGGTCTCCAGGCTTTGTCCTTTCTGGGTACCAGGAAAAGTCTTGAGTAAAATCCTTGTCCCTGTTCTTGATGTGGTACTCTATGAATAGCTCCCATATCCATGAGAGCAGTAATTTGTTTTTGTGCCTCTGCCCATTGGTTTTGTGGCAGGTCCGGCATACCTTTTGACTTTGGAAGGGTGTGAAAGTGTAACCTGTAACCCTGAGAAACAAAATTCAGTACCCATTTGTTCTGGGTGATTATGTGCCAATTTTGTGAGAAAAGTGCTAGCTTTCCCCCCAAGGGTGCTGCCAAAAGGTAAGTGCTTGGCATCTGTAGAGGGACATCATTGGGACTGCTTCCTATAAGGTTGTGATTTGTCTTCTCCTTTGGGGGCTGAAGCACCCCATTATTTAGGTCTGTAGGAGCCTTGGGGCTGAGATCTGCCTCTTGGGCATCTGTATCTGCCTCTTTGTGGCGTGTCTGACACCGGAAAGGACCAATTTTTGAAGGCCAGTTTCTGCTAAACCTAGGTGGTTGAACCTGTAAGAAATCATTCACTGTCTGCATTGACTTTGCTTTATCCAGCATTTTCTTTAACACTTCTTCTGCCTTAGCACCAAAGTATTATGCTGTAGTGGAGCATCCAATAATTTTACTTTAACATGTTCAGGTAAACTTTGTTCTTTTAACCAAGCATGCCTTCGAATGACAGAGCCTGTAACTGCGGCTCTACAAGAAGCCTCTAATGAATCAAATCCACATTGCAGAGTATGCTTTCCCACTTGTTCAGCTGCATGCAATAAATCCTGCATTTCCTTATTGTCAGGACTTTGAGTTTGTAGGCATTTTCTGTTTTAATAAAGACACGAGGTACTGTTGATATTTAAGCATGTGAAACTGGCAGTTGAAAGCCCTTACAGCCAAAATAGCAGAAGTGTAAACTTTTTTCCCCCATCTATCCAGAGCTCTAGAATCCCTATCACAGGGAACAGGGTTTTTTTGCAGTAGAAGCCTTAACCCCTTTGGGACCCTGAGAAATTGTTTCTGGGTCAGCAGCAGGGTTTTTATAAAGAAATCTATGAGTCAGGACCCTGTGGTACCTGTCTGGCTTGACTGGTGCAGGGGGTAAAGAATCAGGAGACAGACTGGATTCAGAGAAAACATCATCAACAATATCAAACACGGGGGATAGCCAGGGGCCTGTGCTGAGGCAATAAAAGGAAGTCTCTGAGCCTTTTCTTGGATTCTGAATAATCCTGGCTCTCCCAATGGAAATGCTCCCTCATGGTGTGCAGAGTTTCCCCAAAAGAATAATCCTCAGGTGGAAAGGCTGAGGGTATAGATTCTTCTGCATCAGAATCCTCATAGGGAGGGAGAGAATATCCCTGAAGAGGAATCAGAGGAAATAGAAACCTGGTCAGAGGAATCATAGTCAGTGTCTTGCCTAGGCCTTTTATCAGGAGGGGGATGGGAACCCCTAATCAAAGTAATTAAGTCTTCGGTCATTTTAAGCATCTGTTTCTTTGGCATGGATGACTGTCCTGGAGAATGCTGTACTTGTTTTCTTGTCTTTAATGGTGATTTTGACTTTGCCCTGACTACTGCAGATGACTTAATAGTAAGCTGTGAGGGTCTGAAAACACCGTCAGAAGCCGATGCCTGCTCAGCGGCTCCGGACCCATCTGAGGGAATAGTTTCCAGAGGCCTAGGTGTCTCCACGTGGGAGTCGGATACGGCCTGTGGCTCTGAGCTAGCGGGCTGCAAAAGCGCCTCTTGAGAACCGGCGACTGGCCTAGAAGAGGCGTCGTCGGTTTTGGACCTCTGATGCCAGTCCTTTTCCTTGTCTTTGCGTTTTTTATGAATTCTGGTCGTTGGTTGTTCCGACGGAATTATATAGTTAAACCTCAGGCCAAAGTAATGTAAAGCAAAATCAAACCGATGCTTAACAGTGCGTTTGTTGAATCTAGCACAAAACCAACAGCTAGTAACATCGTGGTCAGGGCCTAGGCAAGGAATACAGTAAGAGTGAAAATCCTTATGAGGTATTTGCTTCCCACAAGAAATACAATTGTTAACTTTTACTGACATCGGTCTGAAGCAAGAAAAAGTTTCCCAACGGGGTACTTAGCTTTATTGAAGACTTCGGTTCTGAAACTCGATTTCGAAAATCTCAGGAGTCGGCCGACCGGCACTTGCGAAATGCTTTTGCTTCGGGCACCGCGCGGCAAGAAAGGCTGAAGAAAATGGTGTCGGTTGCATCTTTTATACCCCTGGTGCACTGATGTCAGGGAAGAGGTGACAGCAACCGACGCCGGACCTAGACTTTGGAACTCTTTCCGACTGCGGGTAGCCTGCCAGCAGGACAACCCAACTGTAATGACTGCAACAGTGAAACACTATGAACATCCAGGACTGCAACAGTGAATACACTCCAACATCTACCTTTATGGTAAGTGTACACAACTGTACTATGTTCTTCGTGTTTCACTGTTGCAGTCATCACATTTGGGTTGATTCCCAACGCAAAGGAAGGGTGGGGGTAGTTAAAGAGCATTAGGGTTAGCAATAAGGCCCTGTAAGACGGCTGTGGCAAATCCAGCTCTGGATTTAGAAAAGATAGGCAGGTGGTAATGCTTGGTGTAAGTATGTACAGAGTTCCAGTTTGCAGCTTCTAGGATGTCCCTGGTAGGGACTCCTCTGAGAAATGCAGTAGAGGTAGATGCAGCCCTGGTGGAATGTGTTCTTATCTCCTGTGGGGTAGGTTTTCTATGGTGTTTGTAGCAGAAACGGATGCAATGTGCTATTCATTTGGAAATGGTTTGCTTTGAAATGGCCTCCCAGTCTACCCTGGCAGCAAAGCTAAAGTACAGTTTTGTGCCTACCATAAATGTAGATGTTCGAGGATCCACATTGCTGCAGTCCTTACTATTGGGTAGTCCGCTGTCCAGTCGGCCCGAATACCAGAGTATATGGCTGACGTCGGTCAGGGCGCATTAGAGACTGGCGTCAGCACGTCAGGGTACTAATGCGCATGACCACGCCATATCCTCAGTCTTTTCTTGCCCCAGATGTCAGAAGACCCTAAAAAGACAAGGCCCAAAATACCTGCACCAAAAATATGTACAATATATACAAAAATATCAACATATAACCTCACCTACACAACCACCCCTAAACACAGAGGGAAGGAGGGAGGGTAAATTGGACTGCAGCAATGTGGATCCTCGAACATCTACATTTATGGTAGGTACAAAACTGTACTATGTTCTTCGTTCCACATTGCTGCAGTCCTTACTATTGGGTAGAATCCCAAAGCAGAGGTAAGGAGGCTGGCAAATCATAAAGAAGTAGGAGCTGACAACATGCCTTCTGCAAAACAGCTGTGGCAAAACCAGCCCTAGACTTAGAGTAGATAGGAAGGTGATAATGCTTAGAGAAAGTATGCACTGAACTCCAAGTAGCTGCCTCCAAAATATCCTTAGTTGCCACCCCCCTTAGAAATGCTGTTGAAGTGGCAGTAGCCTAGTGGAATGAGGCCTAATCCCAGCTGGAATCTCCTTGCCATGATGGGAATAACAAAATGCAATGCAAAACCCAATCCACCTAGAAATAGTTTGTTTTGACACAGGCTTGCCCTGCGAACTCAAAGCAAAAGAAACAAACAACTGCTGAGACTGCCTAAAATCCTTAGTCCTGCTTAAATAATAACGCAATTGCCTGTGTACATCTAAAGTGTGCAAAATCTTTTCCCCTTTATTTTGGGGGTCTGCATAAAAAGTAGGCAAATGAATAGTTTGGTTTAAAGCCACACTAGAAACCACTTTAGGCATAAAGGAAGGATTAGCAATGTAATGATACCTATCCTTATGGAAAATCAAAAAAGGCTCAACTGCCATAAGGGCCTGCAACTCAGACACCCTTCTTGCAGAAGTAATAGCCAACAGAAAAGCAGTCTTCCATGACAAGTATTTCAATTCAGCAGTAGCCGTTGAGCTCAAAAGGTTGTAGAGTAAGTTTTTCCAACACAAAATTGAGATCCCAAGCAGAGTAGGAGCTCTACATTGGGGGTCTTATATTCTTTTCCCCTCAAGAAACTGCTTGAACAAAGGACAAACAATGGTGGGTCACAATCATAGTGAGCTGAAATTGCTGCAGCATGAATCTTAATGGAAGAGAAGGACAAACCTTTGTCCAATAACTCAGTAAGATATTGAAGAGCCACACTCAAATTAGGCTCAGAAATCTCAAATTCTTTGCTGTACTCCAAAATAAAATCTCTTCCATTTTCATGTGACACTTTCCTTGTACTAGGTCTTCTAGCTTCCATAATTACATTTAAAACTTGTTGAGGAAGTTGAGACCTGCTGTGTTTCAACACAGAATATGCCAGGCTGTTAGATGAAGAGAGTGAAGCTTGACATTGAGCAGATGACCGTCCTTCTGAGATAACAGATGAGGAATCAGAGGTAAAGGCCATGGAGGCTTCCTTACCAGACTCCTTAGTAGTGGGTACCAGTGTTGCCGAGGCCAATCTGGAGCTATCAAAATCATCCTTGGCTTGTCTTGTCTGACTTTTAATAGCACCTTTGGAAGAAGAGGCAGAGGTGGAAAGGCATACACATGAAGGTTTTTCCAACTGAAAGATAGAGCATCCACTTTCCAAGCTGTGTGATGAAACCCTTTGTGCAAAACTTTGGCAGCTGGTGGTTTAGTGGAGAAGCGAACAGATCTATGTCTGGAGTTCCCCATGACACTGTCAATTTCTGAAATACATGAAGATCCAGTTTCCACTGTGGGGATCCATGATTTGTCTGCTTAACACATCTGCTAAGGAGTTCTGCCAAAGCACGGCAGAAACCTTGCCTGAAGAGTTAGTTGCAAGCTTAGCAGTGTCCCCATAAAATCATTGCTTGCCTGCATAGAGGATAGAATGTGTTCCCCCTTGCTTGTTGATGTACCACATGACAGTTGTGTTTGTCTGTTAGAATCAACACCTGCCCTGGAAGAAGTAAAAGTACAGTTTGTACCTACCATAAATGTAGATGTTCCGAGGATTCCATTGCTGCAGTCCTTACTATGGGTATAGTCCTGCATCCAGTCGGCCCGAATACCAGAGTATAAGGCTGGCGTCGGTCAGGGCGCATTAGACTGGCGCCAGTGCGTCAGGGTACTAATCGCATGACGGCGTCATATCCTCAGTCTTTTCTTGCCCCAGATGTCAGAAGACCCTAAAAAGACAAGGCCCAAAATACCTGCACAAAAACATGAACAAGATATACAAAAAATATAAGCAGGTAAACTCACCTACACAACCACCCTAAACACAGAGGGAAGGAGGGAGGTAAATTGGACTGCAGCAATGGAATCCTCGAACATCTACATTTATGGTAGGTACAAAACTGTACTATGTTCTTCGTTTTCCATTGCTGCAGTCCTACTAATGGGTAGAATCCCAAAGCAGAGGTAAGGGAGGCTGGCAAATCATAAAGAAGCAGGAGCTGACAACATGCCTTGCAAAACAGCTGTGGCAAAACCAGCCCTAGACTTAGAGTAGATAGGAAGGTGATAATGCTTAGAGAAAGTATGCACTGAACTCCAAGTAGCTGCTTCCAAAATATCCTTAGTTGCCACCCCTGTAGAAATGCTGTTGAAGTGGCAGTAGCCCTAGTGGAATGAGGCCTAATCCCAGCAGGAATCTCCTTGCCTTGGGAAAAAATGAGAAAAATCGCCTGGAAGGGGGGGGGGGGGGGGGAGGGGGGGGGGGGGGGGGGGGGGGGGAAAAAAAAAAAAAAATAAATAAAAAAACAAAAAAAAAAAACAAAAAAAAAACAAACCAAAAAAAAAAAAAAAAAATCTTCTCCAAGGGGCCCGGAGGAATTTCTCCCCTTTAATGGGAAAACAATTACCATAAGAATTGGAGAAGGTAGAAACCAAATTTTTCCCAAAAAAATCGCATTTTTCAAGCCAAAAACCCTTTTAAAAAATTGGTAGAATATAGGGGAATTGGTTATTCAGAAGCCAAACAGAGGGAATCAATTCCTTTCATCCTGGAAGTATGTTAAAATTCCAGGCAAGAAATCTGTTGATGCAGTAGCCTATGAAGAGGCTATCCCAGCGAATCTTTGCCATGATGGAATACATGCATCAAGCCTCCCCTGAAATATGTTTGCAGGTTCTGAACTCACAAAACAAAATGCAGACTGCCTAAATCCTGTCCTGCTTAATAAGATGCCGTCATCTAGAGCAAAATTTCTCCCCTTTATTTTGGGTCTGCATAAAAAGTGGCAATGTAGCTTGGTTAGCCCCTAGCCCTACTTAGCCTAACCATTTATATTACTTTCTTATTTTTTTTCAGTGAAGATCTATGCTCCCTTATGGGGCCTGCAACTGGGCAAAAAAATGATGTAATGGCCAGCAGATTATTACCTGACACTGATTCATGAAGTTAGCAAAAGGGGACAAGTTTAATCAGATGGTCCAAGCAGAGTACCAAAGCTAAGGGATAAATATTGGCTTTGTGTTTGACAAGTTTCGTAAACAGTGTCCTCTGATTGTTCAGTGCTCTCTCTGTAGGGTTTGATTAAGGTTAAACTGGTTAACTCAGTAAAAATTTTGAAGACCAACTCAAATTAGTCTCAGAAATCTCAAATTCTTGCTACTCCAAAATAGAAATCTCTTCCATTTTGGTGTTCAGTGGTTTTACTAGGTTTCTAGCTTATATCACATTTCTTGTTGGGGTTGAGACTGCTGGTTAAACTGTGAATTTGCCAGGCAGTGTAAGAGTAAAAGCTAGCTTCTAACCTGCCCTCTGAATGGCTTATTTGGAATTAAGGTAAAGGCCATGGAGGCTTTACTAGACCTAAATTATTCCGGTGTGTGTGTCAACGGGGCCTATAAATCATCCTTGGCCTGAAATAGTCTGCCTTTAACAGTGCAATTGGAAGAAGAGCAAACTTGCAGGAAATTGAAGTATTGACTGAAAGAAGACATCCACTTTCCAAGCTTAATGAAACCAAGTGCAAAACAGTAAGCTGGTGGTTTAGTGAAAAAACAGATCTCTGTCAAGGATAGAGCAGGCTTAACTCAGGTTCCCATGTGGCAAGGGTGCCAAGCAGCTGGAAGCTCGGGAACAATTTGTAGTAAAGGAAGTTTACTCAAGTGCAATACTGGTTTGCTGGTGGGCACTTGTTATGGATATATGGAAAACAATGGGTGGGAAGTGCTTAAATAAGTTACATTACATAGCTTGTGTTGCCTTTGTAACTGCCCTTCAAACCCTAAAGGGTTTAAGCCGTTCATTCTTGACTACAAAACACTGCCTTCTGCTGATTAAATGGATCTGATCCTTGCAATCCAAATGCATGCAATGAGGCCCTCTCCAACCATGTGCAAGGCCTCTTGTATTGTGCCTTGAGCCAATCCTTCATCCTGACCACCACAAAAATCCTTTGAAGGCAAGGTATTAATTGAATGACAGTGTCCAAATCCAGAGTGCTGTGTCCATACATTTTGGATCCCAACTTCCTCAATGCAGTTTGGCTTTGGGAAGACCAGTTCAATTCCATGCACCCTAACTTGAAGGACTGTCTTGCAGTCATTTTGGTCTCATATTTTGGTCCAGTTTTCATAAATTTTTGTTTGTGGTTAAAAAGGCATTGGTGCTGTAAAAGTACAGACATAGTTGACTTCAGAGGGTACAGACTGGATTTATTTTAAGAATCCCGGGTGTTACACTGCTATAAGATGTTGGATGCTGTTGCAGGTCTTCCTTTTTTTGGGCCTGCAGAGCCAGGCCTGAATAAGAAGATTTGATTCCCTTGTCCTGGAAGCTATCCTTTCCAAAACCTTGGATCTCTGGGGTATAAAAAACCCAAAATGGCAATGCAGAGTTATCTTGCCAATGTCAGGCCCAAAAGCAATTATTGGTTGGAACTTCCCCAAAAAAAGGAAACATGAATGAAGTTCCTTGAGATCAAAGTAGGATCAGTGATTCCAGAGAAAGGGGGGGGGAGGGTAAAGTACTTGGTGTCCAGAAAAAGTGTTGATGTTCGATAAATTCAAAATTGGCCCCATTTCACTTGGGTTCCTGGGAGGCTACCATAACCAGGCCCATTCTGGTCCAGGGCTGGTTGAATGTCCCTTTGCTGACAGAGCGGTTAAAAGCCTCATTCTTTGTGGAGGATTGTTTTTCTTGCCTTGAAAGGGCATTGTAGCAAAAAATCTGTAACCTGAAATGATCCAAAACACCCATCTGTTTTAGAATTTAAACCCAATTTTCTTTGAAAAGAGACAGTGTTAAAGAGAAGCCAGAAAATCCAGGAAAAGAAAGGGGATTGGGTGGGTAACCGAGGACTGAACACCTCAAACCCAAATTGAGCGGTGGACACAATGTTCTATGCTAAATCGTTGTTTCCTGCACTTACCTTGGGTAGACCTCCCAAGACTGGGAATTAAGCTGGTCTAAATAGGATTAGGAGGCCAATTTCTACTAAACTTGGCTGCCTGGCAAAGCTCTTGATTTAAAGAGTTAATGGTCCTGCTTTGCTTAAAACTGTTTCCAAAGGTGCAGCTCAAAAATTCATTGTAAGGTACATCCAAAAGGCTTGCTTAAGTGGCTGCTTTTGATGCCAATCCCTTGGCACTGATTTGAACTAGTGGCACCACCCGAGCAGTGTCCTATCCATTTTAAATTGTCTGCTTTGAGATAGGCTTTCCTTGTGATCCTGCAGCATTACAAACAGTTGCTCTTTTCTGAAAGCTTTTGTTTTGTCCAAGTAGAATTGTGCTGTCTGTGTCCAAAGCGTGCAGAAGTCTCTTCCCTCTTATGGTAGAAAGTGGAAAAGAATTTTTTACCACCACTAACCCTTGCTCATATGGGGGTTTTTAAACCCTTTCCCTTAGCCCTGAAAAAAGGTTTCGGGTCCCCCTAGGACTCTTAAACAAATACTTATGAGCTTCACCTATAGTACCTATCAGGTTTAACAGGAGCAGGAGGCAAGGAATCAGGGTTCAGGAAGCCTCTGCAAAACATCTTCCACCACATTCAACACAGGAGGTATAGCTAAGGGCCTATGCTGGGGTAAAACAAAATTCCCTAAGCCTCTTCCTGGAATCAGAGTAATCTGGCCTTCCCTTTTAAAAAGTGCTCCCTCATGGAATGCAGAGTCTCTGAAAATGAAAAATCCTCAGGAGGAGAAGCAAGGAGTGGATCATCCACATCAGAATCAGAATAAGAGGATACTCTGCAAATCTTCAGAAGACCAGAAGCCCTGAACCCTGTTCAAAACTGTCAAACTCTGTTCCACCTAGGCCTCTTACAGGAGGGCATAGAACCTCTAATCATAGTAATCAAATCTTCTGCCATTTTAAGCATATGTTTCTTAGGTACAGAACCCAAAGGCTGGGAAGCCCACTAAAACTGAACTTGGCCTTCCTCAAAAGAAGTTTTGGCAACAGAAGGAGGGCTCTAACTACTTTGGGAAGAGGGGGAAAAAAGTTACCTGAGAACCCCTCAGCCTGGCCTGCCTCCTGAGAGGCATCCTGTAACAGTAAAGTTTCTGCCTGAGGCTCCATAGAAACTCCTGGCAAAACCTCTGGCTCCACTGACCCTTCTAAAAAACCCGTCCGGGACTCCCGGTTCATCAACCCTAGGCCCTGTTTTGTCCTTGCGCTTCTTGGGAAGCGGGCGTGGAGCATCGGCATTTATAATTGCTTCCCAAACACTAACTGGCACAGTCCAACCTCCTCTTAATAGGGGTTTATTAAACCTAGCACAAGAGCGGCAAAACGTGTGCTCAGGCCCTAAACAAGGTATACACAATGTATGGTAATCCCTATGAGGTATTTGTTTCCCACAAGAAATACAGTTATTCACTTTTCTGACATCCGGTTAAATACTGAGGCAAGAAACCAAAATTTTCCCCCAAAGTACTTCAACTCTGATTCGGTCTGAAACCTTTGAAATATTTCAGAACGAACCTGCACCCAAAACTGCTGCATCGGCCCCCAAAAAGACTGAGATATGGGGGTCATGCGTGAGATCGTCAGTCAATGCCCCTGCCCGCTTTCTGGTATTGGGCCACTGGATGGGTTATATATGCAGCAAAAAAAGAACACTGAAGATATGCAAACTGGATGCTAACACTCCTTTAATGTAGATGTTAGTCTGGCATGGCCATTGTCTAGTAAATCCATAAAAAATTTCCATTTTTCAGATGCTCCCCAAAAGCAATGCGAAGCATCTGTGTAAAATAACTTTCCTACAAAGCTCCCATAGGTTGTATAGAATTGAGAAGTACAGAAAAGTCCCAGCAAAGAAAAGGGGATGGTGGGTGGGTAACCTGGACTGCAACAGTGAACACACTCTAACATCTATATTTATGGTAGGTACACAACTGTACTATGTTCATCATCGTGTTTCACTGTTGCAGTCATTACACTTGGGTAGAATCCCAAAGCTGAGATTGGGTGTCTGGTCCTAAATAGGATTAGGAGAGGCTACCAGGCCCTGCAGAATTGCAGTGGCAAAGCCTGCTATGGATTTAGAGTAAAGAGGTAAATGGTAGTGCTTGGTGAAAGTGTGCACTGAACTCCAGGTTGCAGCTTCTAAAATGTCTTTGGTTGGTACTCCTCTGAGAAAGGCTGCTGAAGTGGCTGCTGCTCTGGTAGAATGTGGCCTAATTCCCTTAGGCACTGATTTGCCATGTTGTGCACAGCAGAAGCGAATGCAGTGTCCTATCCATTTTTAAATTGTCTGCTTTGAGATAGGCTTTCCTTGTGATCCTGCAGCATAAGCTACAAACAGTTGCTCCGTTTTTCTGAAAGCTTTTGTTTTGTCCAAGTAGAATTGTAGCTGTCTGCTTGTCCAAAGCGTGCAGAAGTCTCTTCCCTCTTATTCTGGGATTTGGATAGAAAGTTGGCAAATGAATGGTTTGGTTAAGAGTCACACTGGAAATCATCTTTGGCATAAATGTTGGGTTTGTCCTTAGCGAGACCCTGTCCTGATGAAACATGATGAAAGGTTCCACTGCCATTAATGCCTGTAACTCTGAGACTCTTCTTGCTGAAGTTATTGCTAGGAGCAGAGCAGTTTTCCATGATAAAATTTTATATCAGCAGTGCTGGCTGGCTCAAAAGGAGGCAGTGCGAGCTTTTCTAAAACAAAATTTGAGGTCCCAAGTAGGTATTGGTGCTCTCCTTGGGGTCTTATGTTTTTGCCCCTCTGAGGTACTGTTTTAGTAGTGGATGTGAAAAAATAGGAGGTTCCGTGACTGTAATGAGCTGAAATGGCACAGGCATGGATCTTAATAGATGAGGAGGATAGGCCTTTGTCCAGCATCTCAGTTAGGTATTGTAAAATCTGAGGTATATTTGGAACAAGTGGTTCGAGTCCTTGTGCCTGGTTCCAAGCACAGAATCTCTTCCATTTTTCTGCATAAGATTTCCTAGTGCTGGGCCTCCTGGCTTCTAAAATGACATCCATAACAGCTTTAGAGAGAGGTGTGGTCTGAGTGGCTATATTATCTGCCATGCAGCCAGACTTAAGGTTCTGAGTTGACTGTGCAGAATGATTGTTTTGTTGAGTCAGATGATGAGGAATTTGAGGTAAAGGCCAGGCTGGGCCTTGAGACAAGGTCTTTAGGATTGGGTACCAGTGCTGGCGTGGCCAGTCTGGGGCAATCAGGATCATTTTTGGCTTCTCTTGTCTGACTTTTAGGAGCACTTTGGGAAGATGAGGCAGTGGAGGAAAGGCATAAACTGTCAGGGTTTTCCAGCTGAATGATAGAGCATCCAATTTCCATGCTTGTGAGTGTGCAGAATTTCTGTAGTTGGCAGTTGTGAAGGGAGGCAAAGCATCCCCATTTCCTTGTTATGCTGAAGCCCTGTGGATTTAGTTTCCATTCATGAGGATCCATGAGATTTCTGCTTAGTTAGTCTGCCAGTGTGTTTTTTGTTCCTGGCAGGAATTGTGCCTGCAGATGTATCTGATAGGTCAGTGCTGTGTTCCACAAAGTCATGGCTTGCCTGCAGAAGGGGTAGGAATGTGTGCCCCCTTGCTTGTTTATGTACCACATAACTGTGGTATTGTCCCGTCTTTAGTAGTAGTTGTCCTGGATGTAGTAGATCCTTGAAGGCTGTCAGAGCATTCTGTACAGCTAGCATCTTTTTTTGATTGATGTGAAGATGCATTTGTTCCTTGGGCCACATGCCCTGAATACATTTTCCTGCCACGTGTGCCCCCTCAGGCATAATCCGATGCATCCGTTGTTATTGTCTGCCTGGCTGTGGGTAAGGTGAAAGGCTGTCCCTTGTGGTGGTGACAGGCCTGGGACCACCATCGAAACTCCTGTTGTAGGCAGGGAATTAGAGTTATTATTGTTTCCAAGCTGTGGCAATGTTGAGTCCAAACACTTTTTAGATACCATTGTAATTTCCTCATATGCAGTCTTGCATATGGAATTAGTAGAATGCAGGATGCCATGAAACCCAGGGCCTGCAGGAGCTGGGTCTTTGTTGCCATCATTTGAAAGTAATGAGTCAGTTGCCTTTGCTTGTCTGGGCGTGAGATAAGCCATCTGGGCAGCTGTATTTAAGCTTGCACCCAGGAATATTATCTCTTGAGAGGGCACTAGTTTTGATTTCTTTCGTTTACTGTGTACCCTAGGCAAATTAGTAATCTTTTCACAAATGCCAGATGCTTTAGTAGAATGTCTTGGTCTCTGCTTGAATAAGGCAGTCCAAGTAGGGATATATTTGAATTCCTTTTTGTCTGCAAAATGCAATTACTGGTGCCAAGCATTTCGTGAAGACCTTGGGCACAGCAGATAAGCCAAAGGGCAGTGCAGAGAATTGGTAATGCATTGAGCCAGCTATGAATCTGAGGTATCTTCTGCAAGATTGTCTGATTGGTACATGCAGGTATGCCTCCTTGAGGTCCAAAGTAACTAGCCAAGCCTTCTTGCCCAGCATGGGTAGAAGTTATTGTAGTGTTAACATTTTGAATTTTGGAACATCCAGAAAAGTATTTAGGATTGACAAGTCCAGTATTGGTCTCCAGGCTTTGTCCTTTCTGGGTACCAGGAAAAGTCTTGAGTAAAATCCTTGTCCCTGTTCTTGATGTGGTACTCTATGAATAGCTCCCATATCCATGAGAGCAGTAATTTGTTTTTGTGCCTCTGCCCATTGGTTTTGTGGCAGGTCCGGCATACCTTTTGACTTTGGAAGGGTGTGAAAGTGTAACCTGTAACCCTGAGAAACAAAATTCAGTACCCATTTGTTCTGGGTGATTATGTGCCAATTTTGTGAGAAAAGTGCTAGCTTTCCCCCCAAGGGTGCTGCCAAAAGGTAAGTGCTTGGCATCTGTAGAGGGACATCATTGGGACTGCTTCCTATAAGGTTGTGATTTGTCTTCTCCTCCTTTGGGGGCTGAAGCACCCCATTATTTAGGTCTGTAGGAGCCTTGGGGCTGAGATCTGCCTCTTGGGCATCTGTATCTGCCTCTTTGTGGCGTGTCTGACACCGGAAAGGACCAATTTTTGAAGGCCAGTTTCTGCTAAACCTAGGTGGTTGAACCTGTAAGAAATCATTCACTGTCTGCATTGACTTTGCTTTATCCAGCATTTTCTTTAACACTTCTTCTGCCTTAGCACCAAAGTATTATGCTGTAGTGGAGCATCCAATAATTTTACTTTAACATGTTCAGGTAAACTTTGTTCTTTTAACCAAGCATGCCTTCGAATGACAGAGCCTGTAACTGCGGCTCTACAAGAAGCCTCTAATGAATCAAATCCACATTGCAGAGTATGCTTTCCCACTTGTTCAGCTGCATGCAATAAATCCTGCATTCCTTATTGTCAGGACTTTGAGTTTGTAGGCATTTCTGTTTTAATAAAGACACGAGGTACTGTTGATATTTAAGCATGTGAAACTGGCAGTTGAAAGCCCTTACAGCCAAAATAGCAGAAGTGTAAACTTTTTTCCCCCATCTATCCAGAGCTCTAGAATCCCTATCACAGGAACAGGGTTTTTTTGCAGTAGAAGCCTTAACCCCTTTGGGACCCTGAGAAATTGTTTCTGGGTCAGCAGCAGGGTTTTTATAAAGAAATCTATGAGTCAGGACCCTGTGGTACCTGTCTGGCTTGACTGGTGCAGGGGGTAAAGAATCAGGAGACAGACTGGATTCAGAGAAAACATCATCAACAATATCAAACACGGGGGATAGCCAGGGGCCTGTGCTGAGGCAATAAAAGAAAGTCTCTGAGCCTTTTCTTGGATTCTGAATAATCC
Source organism: Protopterus annectens (assembly GCF_019279795.1). Classification (NCBI taxonomy): domain Eukaryota; kingdom Metazoa; phylum Chordata; order Ceratodontiformes; family Protopteridae; genus Protopterus; species Protopterus annectens. Next base: position 523,562,222 of record NC_056745.1, read on the forward strand.
TGGCTCTCCCAATGGAAATGCTCCCTCATGGTGTGCAGAGTTTCCCCAAAAGAATAATCCTCAGGTGGAAAGGCTGAGGGTATAGATTCTTCTGCATCAGAATCCTCATAGGGAGGGAGAGAATATCCCTGAAGAGGAATCAGAGGAAATAGAAACCTGGTCAGAGGAATCATAGTCAGTGTCTTGCCTAGGCCTTTTATCAGGAGGGATGGGAACCCCTAATCAAAGTAATTAAGTCTTCGGTCATTTTAAGCATCTGTTTCTTTGGCATGGATGACTGTCCTGGAGAATGCTGTACTTGTTTTCTTGTCTTTAATGGTGATTTTGACTTTGCCCTGACTACTGCAGATGACTTAATAGTAAGCTGTGAGGTCTGAAAACACCGTCAGAAGCCGATGCCTGCTCAGCTGACTCCGGACCCATCTGAGGAATAGTTTCCAGAGGCCTAGGTGTCTCCACGTGGGAGTCGGATCTGACCTGTGGCTCTGAGCTAGCGGGCTGCAAAAGCGCCTCTTGAGAACCGGCGACTGGCCTAGAAGAGGCGTCGTCGGTTTTGGACCTCTGATGCCAGTCCTTTTCCTTGTCTTTGCGTTTTTTATGAATTCTGGTCGTTGGTTGTTCCGACGGAATTATATAGTTAAACCTCAGGCCAAAGTAATGTAAAGCAAAATCAAACCGATGCTTAACAGTGCGTTTGTTGAATCTAGCACAAAACCAACAGCTAGTAACATCGTGGTCAGGCCTAGGCAAGGAATACAGTAAGAGTGAAAATCCTTATGAGGTATTTGCTTCCCACAAGAAATACAATTGTTAACTTTTACTGACATCGGTCTGAAGCAAGAAAAAGTTTCCCAATGGAATACTTAGCTTTATTGAAGACTTCGGTTCTGAAACTCGATTTCGAAAATCTCAGGAGTCGGCCGACCGGCACTTGCGAAATGCTTTTGCTTCGGGCACCGCGCGGCAAGAAAGGCTGAAGAAAATGGTGTCGGTTGCATCTTTTATACCCTGGTGCACTGATGTCAGGGAAGAGGTGACAGCAACCGGCGACCTAGACTTTGGAACTCTTTCCGACTGCGGGTAGCCTGCCAGCAGGACAACCCAACTGTAATGACTGCAACAGTGAAACACTATGAACATCCAGGACTGCAACAGTGAATACACTCCAACATCTACCTTTATGGTAAGTGTACACAACTGTACTATGTTCTTCGTGTTTCACTGTTGCAGTCATCGATTAGTTGATTCCCAAAGCAAAGGAAGGGTGGGGTAGTTAAAGAGCATTAGGGTTAGCAATAAGGCCCTGTAAGACGGCTGTGGCAAATCCAGCTCTGGATTTAGAAAAGATAGGCAGGTGGTAATGCTTGGTGTAAGTATGTACAGAGTTCCAGTTTGCAGCTTCTAGGATGTCCCTGGTAGGGACTCCTCTGAGAAATGCAGTAGAGGTAGATGCAGCCCTGGTGGAATGTGTTCTTATCTCCTGTGGGGTAGGTTTTCTATGGTGTTTGTAGCAGAAACGGATGCAATGTGCTATTCATTTGGAAATGGTTTGCTTTGAAATGGCCTCCCAGTCTACCCTGGCAGCAAAGCTAACTAACAGCTGGTCAGATTTTCTGAGAAGCTTAGTCCTGTCCAAATAGAATCTAAGCTGACCGTGTACATCCAGAGAATGCAGTATCCTTTAACCTTTATTCTGAGGATTGGGGAAAAAAGTAAGCAAATGAATGGAATTGTTTAGAGCCACATCAGACACCACCTTGAGCATAAAGAATGGATTAGTCCTGAGGGAAACCCTGTCCACATGGAAGATCATGAAGGGTTCCACTGCCATGAGGGGCTGCAGGTCAGACACTCTTCTTGCTGAAGTGATGGCTAGAAGTAAAGCTGTTTTCCAAGAAAGGAATTTCAACTCTGCTGTAGCAGCTGGTTCAAAGTGGGGAAGAGTGAGTTTTTCCAATACAAAGTTAAGATCCCAGGCTGGAGTGGGAGCTCTCCTGGGGGGTCTTAATTATTTGGCCCCTCTAAGGAATTGTTTTAGCAAGGGATGAGAGAAGAGGGGTGGCTCAGTATTATAATGTGCTGATATGGCAGAGGCAAGAATCTTAATTGAGGAGAAAGACAGGACCTTGTAGAGCATTTCTGTTAAATAATCTAGAATATGAGGTAAGCTGGGCACCCTGTGCCCATCCCCTGAGCCTGGCTCCAGGAACACTACCTTTTCCACTTCTGAATAAGATTTTCTAGTACTAGGCCTCCTTGTCTCAAGAATGACATCCAGCACCTGCTTACTGAGGGTGGCTGTAGGTGAGCTCAGGGAATTAGCCAGGCTGCAAGGTTGGGGGTTTGAAGCTGAGGGTGCAGAATCTGGCCCGCCTGCTGGGACAGCAGGGAAGGGCTCTGAGGCAGGTGCCAAGGTTGTAGCACTGTCAGACTGTGCAAAAGGGGGTACCACTGCTGGCGCGGCCAGTCTGGTGCAATCAGTATTGTCCTTGGCTTGTCCTGTTTGATCTTTAGTAGAGCCTTCGAGAGGAGAGGCATGGAGGAAGGCATAAACTGAGAGGTTATCCCAGGAAAAGGACAGGGCATCCACTTTCCAAGCTTGACTGTGGGGAGCTCTAGTGCAGAATTTGTTCAATTGGTAGTTCTGAGGGGAGGCAAACAGGTCTACCTCTGGTGTCCCCGATTTGCTCCTCAAGAGATTGAATATTTTGGGTTCCAGTTTCCATTTGTGTGGGTACATGAGATTTCTTCTTAAGTCGTCTGCCAGTGAATTTAGTTTGCCTGGCAGGAATTGTGCTTATAGATGTACTTGGTAGCTCAAGGCTGTGTCCCACAGAGCCACGGCTAGTCTGCAGAGAGGATACGACTGGGTTTCCCCTGCTTGTTTATGTACCACATAACTGTGGTGTTGTCTGTCTTTACCAATAGTTGTCCTGGAAGAATATGGTCTTTGAAGGCTGTCAGAGCATTCTGTACAGCTAACATTTCTTTTTGATTGATATGCATGTGCATCTGTCTCGGGTTCCATTTGCCCTGAATGCATTGCCCTGCCATGTGAGCCCCCCCCATGTACAGTGCGTCTGTTGTTAGGGTATGGACGGCAGGGGTACAGTGAAAGGGAGACCCTTGTTGTGGTAGCAGGCCTCTGCTCACCAAAGGAACTCTTCCCTTAGACAAGGAATGATAGGAATCATGGTTTCCAGTTCCTGAGAATGCAGACACCACAGACTTTTTAGATACCATTGAAGTTTCCTCATATGCAGTCTTGCATATGGAATTAACAGAATGCAAGAGGCCATGAATCCCAGGGCTTGCAGGATTTTCCTTGCATATAGCTGGGTTTTTGTGGCCAGTAGTCTGAAGTAGGTTGTCAAATGAACTTGTTTCTCTGGAGTGAGGTATGCCATCTGGGAAATTGTGTTAAAGCTTACTCCCAGGAATACAATCTGTTGGCAAGGTAATAAGAGTAATTTCTTCTCGTTGATAGTGTACCCTAGTGAAGTTAGAAGTCTCTTTACAAATGCCAGGTGTTGTAATAGCAAGTCCTGACTCTCTGCCTGAATCAGGCAATCGTCCAAGTATGGGTAAATCTGAATATTTCTCTGCCTGCAAAATGCAACTGCTGGAGCAAGGCACTTTGTGAATACCCTGGGCGCAGTAGATAAGCCAAGGGGAAGTGCAGAGAACCGATAGTGCATGGAGCCTGCCCTGAAGCGTAGGTATTTTCTGCAGGATTCCCTTATTGGGATGTGCAGGTAAGCTTCTTTTAAGTCTAGAGTTGCCAGCCAGGCATCCTTGGCTAGCATAGGAAGAAGCTGTTGAAGAGTTAGCATTTTGAATTTTGGAACCACCAGAAAGGTGCCGAGAATAGAAAGGTCTGGAATAGGACGCCAGGAGTGCTCTTTTCCGGGAACCAGGAACAATCTTGAATAAAAACCTTGTACCCTTTTGTTCTGCTGGGACAGGCTGAAGAGCCCTGACACTGAGGAGAGTACTTGTTTTTGGGCCTCCGCCCACTGGTCTGGGGGAGGTCTGGCTATCCACTTGGAGTTGGGAGTGAGTGGAGGTGGAGTCTGTATCCTAGGGAAACTATGTTTAAAACCCATTTGTCCTGAGTAATGAGTTCCCAGTTTTTTGCATGCAGGGCAAGTTTACCTCCTAAGGGAGCAAGTAGTTGAGCAAGGCTTGAAGAGTTAAGGATAAGTCATTGTGCCATTTTTCCATAGGGGGGGTGACTTACTACTCCCTGCTTTGGAAGTGGGGGCCCCCCACTGCTTAGATCTGTGCATGGCCTGAGACTGAAGTCTTGGTGGTCTGCTGCTTCTGGGTTTGGACTGAGAAGGCCTGGAAGGGACTGGAAAGGACCAGTTCTTTGAAGGCCAATGCCTAATGAATCTAGGTGGCTGTACTTGTAAGAAATCTTTAACAGTTTGCATAGATTTAGCTTTTTCCTCCATCCTTTTGAGGACAACTTCTGCTTTGTAGCCAAAAAGGCGCTCTTGGTTTAAGGGTGCATCCAGTAATTTAGCTTTAACATGATCTGGCAAGTTTTGTTCCTTAAGCCAAGCATGCCTTCTATGTACAGACCCAGTAACAGCAGCCCTGCAAGAGGCTTCTAAAGCATCAAAAGCACAATGCAAAGTATGTTTACCTACTTGGTCAGCAGAATGCATTAACTCTTGTGAATCTTTTTGTTCAGCACAGTCAGGAATCAACATAATTTTCTGTTTAGTTAATCCCATAATATGCTGCTGATACTTTAACATATGAAACTGACAATTTAATGGCCAAAGTAGCAGAAGCATATACCTTCTTACCCCATCTGTCTAAAGCTCTAGAATCCCTATCAGAAGGGATAGGATTTTTTGGCAGTTGTAGCCTTAATGTCTTTGGGTCCTTGGGAAATTGTCTCTGGATCCGCAGTAGGGTTCTTGAACAGGAATTTGTGAGTCATGTACTCTGCAGTACCTGTCAGGTTTCCTGGGAGCTGGAGGCAAAGAGTCTGAGGTAAGGCTGGATTCCAAGAAAACATCTGGGGTAAGGCTTGATTCCAAGAAAACATCATCTGCAACCTGTAGAACAGGAGGGATAGCTAGAGGCCTGTGTTGAGGCAGGTTTAAAAATTCCCTAAGTCTCTTTTTGGACTGGGAAAAGTCCTGGCTCTTTCCCAGCGGAAATGCTCACTAAGGTTATGCAAGGTTTCACCAAAAGAAAAACCTTCTGGAGGGGAAGGAGAGGGAATGGAATCCTCTGCATCAGAATCCTCATAAGTAGATAAGGGTAAATCCTGGTAGTCAGAAGGAAGAGAGATATCAAATTCCTCATCAGAAGAATCGGAGAGAAAATCAGTTCTAGGTCTCGGGGGGGGGGGGGGGCTGCTTCCCCTAATTAAGGTAACAAGGTCTTTAGCCATTCTAATCATTTGTTTTTGAGGCATATGGGCCTGAGAATGCGCTTTGGTAATCTGTTTTCTAGGCTTAGTGCGAGCTTTAGGCCTGAGGAATTTAGTATTCTTAGCTTGAAATGAAGTCGGTTTAATATGAAAATTGGTAGGCCTGAATACACCCTCAGAAGCCGGTGCCTACCCATCCAAGGTAGAGACATCTGCAGGTTCCATAGTCGAAGAAGCATCTCGTGGCATACCAGACTCCGAATGGGTCTCAGTAGAGGCCTGCAAATCTGTAGTAGCGGGTATCAGGGGCTGCGAAAGCACCTCACTGAGTACAGGTGGGCTGGTGACTAGCTTAACGGTAGTGTCGTTGGCAGTTTTGGACCTAAGCGGTCTGTCTCTATCTTTATCCTTGCGTTTTTTCGGAAGATCGGTAGTCGGATGGCTTAACGAAGCCATTTCGGAGTACGGAGATAGAGAACGAAAGTATTTAGCTAAAAAATTGCCCGAAGGCACAAAACTGACAGCGAGGGACGTTGTGGTCTGGGCCTAAACAGGTGACGCAGTAAAAATGGAAATCTCTATGAGGTATTTGCTTTCCACAGGCAAGACAATTGTTAATTTTTTCTGACATCGGTTAGAACAAGAAAAAAGGATCCCCAACGGGGTACTTCGCTTTTTGAAGACTTCAGGTCTGAAACTCGAAAACGAAAATTTCACGAGACGACCGACTGGCACTTGCAAACTGCTTCTGCTTCGGGCACCGCATGGCAAGAAAGACTGATGTAATGACGTCGGCTGCATGTTTTATACCCGTGACGACCCGCCGTCATGGAAGAAGTGACAGCATCCGACACAGAAATCCGAAGACTTTGGTATTCAGGCCGGCTGAGGGCTACCTACAGGCAGATAACCCAAATGTGATGACTGCAACAGTGAAACACGAAGAACATCCTGTTATTCTATCAACTTTCTATGCAACAGCAATAATTAAAAATTGTTCCTAGTTTTAGGCATTTGTCCCACTTTTATTCATTGTTTTGCAAAGATTTCTTTCTCTAATAGGTTGAGAGGTATGCACTGTATTCTGAGGTCTGGCATGTGGTACATTCTGAATGAAAGCTGCCGTTAAGTCCTAGCACATTCAGGACTGTAGCTACACTGGGAGTTTGATTCTTTTGAAAGATCCTAGGACTGCCTGAACAGTGGTGGATATTCCTTCTGGTCAGACTGGCTTTTGTGGTTCACTGCAACCAACTAGCAGCTGACTGTCAACTCAGAGTCTCATCTGGAACTATGACCCTCAAGGATAGGCAAAGGTCCAGCAAATACCCTGCTGTGACACACCTTTCTTTAGCATATGCGGCAATAAGCCATTCAGGTAAGAAGAGGATATTCTTATCCCTAGTAAAGCATGTGAGTTACGACTCGTGCTGTACATGTGGTGAACGACAGTCTTCCACTTGACATCCTGACAGCATGGTAATCTGAAGGACTTGGATGGGATATTTTGGTGTGTATGTACATATCCTGGAGATGAGAAAAGCACATCCAGTTTCTTGCATGTAAACAAGGCAGGATGGACTGCAACATGTCCAGGACCTACTACATACTGATTCAAATGACCGAGTCGAGAACTGGTCTGAGGTCCTGTGTCTTTAGACACTTTGAAGAAATGGGGATAAAACACGCATCCTCTCTGGTCTGGTGGGACCTCCCGGATGGCTATTTTTTTTTTTTGTCGAAGGTTATACACCTCTTGCTCCAATGCCCTCCTCTGAGGGTGTTGTACTAGTGTAAGTCATAAATGGTATGGAAAAGTCCCTGTACACAAATTTTCCAAATTTATTTTCCTGCATTATAGTCAACCAAGCAAGAAGATGCAAAGGAAAGTCGTTCCCCCAAATCCCTCCAGAGGTGGATATTTGGCAATCCTACATGTCATTATCAGCATTAGTATGGGTGCATGGATGTCACTGACTTTTTTTTTTTTTTTTTTAAGAAAAATAAATAAAGTTTGATTGTTGGAGAATAAATGCCCAATCATGGACCGATCAAGGAGGGTTCTCAACATTACATCAGTACAAACTCTCGTCCAAGCTGTAGCCTGGCCACTCAGTTTGGAACATTTGACCTTTCTCCTCTTCCCTGTCCACATGAATTCCCCTACAAATTGTCCACTTAGCTGAAATCACCCTTTCCATCTAACGTCCAAGAAGAGCCAGTATGTCTCATTTTCCTTGTATAACTTCTCCTCTGCCCTACTTCCCTTAAAGTGGCCTTTACTCTGCATACACTTGTTCTACAATTTTTGGTTCCCTTTCCATAAAAGATCCCCAAAACTGGAAAAAATATCACAGCTGACAAATCAACACTAATCTGAACAGTGGCAAGGATTAAACTCCTTACTGTTGGCCTTGACTGCTACCTTTGCGTGCTACTCTTACTTTTCACTGTTTAAGTTATCCAGGTCTGCGTCTTTAAGCTGTATACTATATACATGATTACTGCTGTTAAGGTGCACAATTTGCCATTCCCAGTATGGTACTGATGTGAGATTGACCTGTAGCTGTGTGGATCCCCCCCCCTACCTTACACACATGCAAGGGCACTGATTACATACATCAGAACTTCGGGGATCTCCAGTGAGGCTGAAGCTTCCTAACAATCATTCAGGACTTTTATAGACTCGTGTAGTGCCCGTCGTAGTTAACTCATCTGAATGCAGGCTCTCTTTTTCCTTTAGACAAAGCTCCTTCTCTACTTCTTCACTCTTTCTCTAACTTTCTCGTACAAGCACCATTCTCTTCTGGTATTTCATTAATAGTGATACAAAAATTTTATTCAGCATTCCCACCTATCCCAACCCCAATCTTTTCATGCTTTTCTTTTGTACAAGACTCCACCTTAAAAGTTATCCACAGGCAGGGTCTACTACACTATCCATAATTAAATTAAAAAAACAAAAACAAAATGATCTTAGCACTTCTACACAGAACCCATCAATGAGTTCTGATGGTAAATATGGCAATTAATGCAGACAGCTATTAAACTGCAAAAATCCAAATTTCTGACAACACAAAACAATTGAAAATACCTGGCTCAGATCTAAGGTACATCTGTATATTAAAGCAGCTTGCAAGTTGGCTTTTTCGCAGGTTTTCCAGGTTGTGGAGTTTTTCTGTTTATTTGTCGAACCAAGTCATAAAAGATCTGTAAAAATATTTGGTACAAAAAAAGATTCTGAAATATTTCATTTTCAAGGGCCGCACTACAATTCAATACCATACATTTAATATAAATGTACTGTTTAAATCACATAGCTAATGAAAAGTGAATTTAAGAAATGAAAGCATGTCCGAGTAGTGATCCCACTGGCTGACCTTAGGGAAGGTCTCCTGTTCTGAAGATACTCTCCTAATAAAGTTCTTGTAATCTCTAGGTTTTGAACTAAAGTTTGAGCACAAACTCCCCAGGGGGACAAACTGGAATGTTACATACAAGATGTAGGACACAAGCAGTTCCGGGCCCCATACAAACTGAATAAGCATACCTGTAAGTGAAATGCCAATAAATAAATAAGGCAAAACTATAAACGTATGACGTGATAGGACATCAATCTGCACATGAGTGTAGGACTGTCAAAACAATGGAAATGCTAAATGGTAAAAAAATATTAAAATTTGCACATATATCTTTAAGATGTTGGCCTCCTCTTCATCTTGTCAATGACCTATATGAATACCATGTGGTCTGGTTTCTGGTACAGCTTCATGTAGTTTGAAGGTAAATACGGATGAAAATCACAGCATGCAATCCACAGTCTCCTTTACTGCATCTTTTCACACCAACTAAATGTTACATGGTGTGAAAAGTGCCAAGTTGTTGCATCTTTCACTGTTACAACACTGCAGCTACAGCCACAGGAAAACTTGCTCCACAGTACATTACATGAAAATATGAAACTGTAGATTGACAATATTAACATCGCTCCTGACTATGAAATGTATGGCAAGGAAGCTTGAAAATGTACAAAGTACTACATTTTTGCATGGCACTCTGAAGGTTTACAATACATTTGAGCCTTGAGAAATAGAAAGTACAGTTGTGTACACTTACCATAAATGTACATGTTAGAGTGTATTCACTGCTGCAGTCATTACATTTGGGTAATCCTGCTGGCAGGTTGCCCTCAGCCGGCCTGAATTCCAAAGTCTAGGGTCCTGCGTCGGCTGCTGTTGCCCCCTCCCTGACATCAGGTCGTCAGGGGTATAAAAGAAGCTGCGACGCAGTTTTCTTCAGTTTTTCTTGTCCCAGATGTCAGGTGCCCCTTAAAAGGGTAGCCAAATTTATATATATATATATATATATATATATATATATATATATATATATATATATATAAAATAATAAATGCACCAATATAATTTTTACCTTCATCTATAAGCAAATACACCACATAGGTTGTATAAATCAGAGAAGGAAAGATAAGATCCATTGAAAAAAGGGGGACAGTGGGTAGGTAAACCTGGACTGCAACAGTGAATACACTCGAACATCTACATTAATGGTAAGTGTACACAATTGCACTATGTTCTTCGTGTTTCACTGTTGCAGTCATTACATTTGGGTAGAGTCCCAAAGCTATGGCTGGGAGGCTTGAGCTACACAGCATTAGGAGCGGCTATGAGTCCCTGCAGAACTGCAGTGGCAAAGCCTGCTCTGGATTTAGCATAGAATGGCAGATGGTAATGCTTTGTAAAGGTGTGCACTGAACTCCAAGTAGCTGCCTCTAAAATGTCTCTGGTTGGAACTCCCCTGAGAAAAACTGTGGCTGCAGCTCTGGTGGAATGTGGCCTAATGCCCTTAGGCACTGGCTTGCCATGGTGTGAATAGCACAAACGAATGCAGTGGCCTATCCACTTTGAGATAGTCTGCTTTGAAATAGCCTTTCCTTGTGAACCTGCAGCATATGCCACTAGCAATTGCTCTGTCATCCTGAAAGCTTTGGTCCTGTCCAAGTAGAATCTAAGCTGTCTGTGTACGTCCAAAGAGTGTAGAATGCTCTCCCCCTTGTTCTGTGGATTTGGATAAAAAGTTGGCAGATGAATAGTTTGGTTGAGCCACACTGGACACCACTTTAGGCATAAATGTTGGGTTTGTTCTCAGAGAGACACTGTCTGGATAAAAAATTATAAAAGGCTCCAAAGCCATGAGTGCCTGTAGCTCTGAAACTCTTCTTGCTGAAGTAATTGCTAGGAGCAGAGCTGTTTTCCAAGATAAAAACTTTATATCAACAGTAGCCGCTGGCTCAAAAGTAGGCAGGGTGAGCTTTTCCAAGACAGAGTTGAGAACCCATGCAGGTATTGATGATCTCTTTGGAGGCCTTAAATCTTTGGCTCCTCTGAGGTACTGCTTTAATAAAGGGTGAGAAAAAATTGGTGGCTCTGTATTGTAATGAGCCGAAATGGCAGGGGCATGAATTTTAATTGATGAAAAGGATAGGCCTTTGTCCAGCATCTCAGTTAAGTACTGCAAAATCCGAGGAATATTTGGTACAGTTGTATCAGTTCCTTGTGCCTGGTTCCAAGCACAGAATATCTTCCATTTTCCAGCATAACACTTTCTTGTACTAGGCCTTCTGGCTTCCAGAATGACATCCATCACAGCTTTGCTGAGAGGGCGTCCACTTTCCATGCTTGTCTGTGATGAGTCCTTGTGCAGAATCTTTTTAGTTGGTAGTTGTGAGGGGAGGCAAATAGGTCTATGTCCGGGCGTCCCCATTTCCTTATGCTGAAGACTTGTGGATCCAGCTGCCACTTGTGCGGATCCATGAGGTTTCTGCTTAGTTCGTCTGCCAGAGTATTTTCCTTTCCTGGCAGGAATTGTGCTTGCAAATGTACTTGGTAAGTCAAAGCTGTGTCCCACAATGTCATAGCTAGTCTGCAAATGGGGTAAGAATGTGTGCCCCCCTGCTTCTTTATGTACCACATGACCATGGTGCTGTCTGTCTTTATCAGCAGTTGTCCCGGTTGAAGTAGGTCCTTGAAGGCTGTTAGGGAATTTTGAACAGCTAGCATATCTTTTTGACTGATATGTAGATGCATTTGGTTTGAGGTCCATGTGCCCTGAATGCATCTTCCTGTCATGTGGGCCCCCCAGGCATAATCTGATGCATCCGTTGTTAGTGTCTGCCTGGCTGGGGGTAATGTGAATGGCTGTCCCTTGTTCTGGTGACAAGCCTTTGCCCACCATCGAAACTCCTGTTGCAGGCAGGGAATTAGAGTAATCATTGTTTCCAGGCTGTGGCAATGTTGAGTCCAAACACTTTTTAGGTACCATTGAAGTTTCCTCATATGCAGTCTTGCATATGGAATTAGTAGGATGCGGGATGCCATGAAGCCCAAAGCCTGCAGAATTTTTCTTGCAGATAACTGGGCCTTTGTTGCCAACATTGTGAAACAGGTAGTCAGTTGCCTTTGTTTGCCTGGTGTGAGATGCACCATCTGGGCAGTTATATTCAAGCTTGCACCCAGGAATGTTATATCTTGAGACGGTACTAGTTTTGATTTCTTTTCGTTGACTGTGTACCCTAGGCATGTTAGTAGTTTTTTCACAAACGCCAGATGTTGAAGAAGAATGTCCTTGTTCTCTGCTTGAATTAGACAGTTGTCCAAGTAAGGGTATATTTGTATTCCTCTTTGTCTGCAGAATGCAATTACTGGTGACAGGCACTTTGTAAAGACCCTGGGCGCAGTAGATAAGCCAAAGGGCAGTGCAGAGAATTGGTAATGTATTGAACCAGCCTTGAATCTGAGGTGTCTTCTGCACGATTGTCTGATTGGAACATGCAGGTATGCCTCTTTTAGGTCTAAAGTCACAAGCCAAGCGTTCTTGCCCAGCATGGGCAGAAGCTGCTGCAAAGTCAGCATTTTGAATTTTGAGATATCCAGGAATGTGTTCAGAATAGATAGGTCCAGTATTGGCCTCCAGGCCTTGTCCTTTCTTGGTACCAAGAACAGTCTTGAGTAAAATCCTTGTCCCCACTCTTGCTCTAGTACTTGCTGAATGGCCCCCATGTCCATGAGGGATGAAACTTTTTTGTGCCTCTGCCCATTGATTTTTTGGCAGATCTGGCCAGCCGTTTGCCCTTGGCAGAGTATGGAAATGGAATTTGTAGCCTTGTGACACTATATTTAGAACACATTTGTCCTGGGTTATAATGTGCCAATTTTGAGCAAAAAGTGCTAGTTTCCCCCCTAAGGATGTTGCCAGAAGATAAGTGCTTGGTGCAGGCAGGGGAAAGTCATTGGGACTGCTTTCTGTATATGTTTGTGCTTTATCTTCTCCAGCTTTCGAGGTAGAAGCACCCCATTGTTTTGACCTATAAGAACCTTGCGCCTGGGATCTGCCCCTTGGGCGTCTGAATTTGCCCCTTTGAGGTCTGTCTGACACAGGAAAGGACCAATTTTTTGTAGGCCAGTGTCTACTACACCTAGGTGGCTGTACTTGTAAAATCTCTAACAGTTTGCATAGATTTAGCTTTGTCTTCCATTTTCTTTAACACCTCTTCTGCCTTAGCACCAAAGTATCATGCTGTAAAGGTGCATCTAGTAACTTAACCTTAACATGATCAGGCAGATTTTGTTCCTTTAACCAAGCATGCCTCCTAATTACAGAACCCGTAACTGCAGCCCTGCAGAAGGCCTCCAAAGAATCAAAACCCCATTGCAAAGTATGCTTTCCAGCTTGTTCAGCTGCATGCAATAAATTCTGCATTTCCTTGTTTTCAGCACATTCAGAATTTAACATCATTTTCTGTTTAAGCAATCCCATGAGATGTTGCTGATACTTGAGCATATGAAACTGACAGTTTAAGGCCCTTATAGCCAAAGTTGCAGATGTGTAAACCTTTTTTTCCCCATCTATCCACTGCCCTTGAATCCCTGTCAGAGGGGTTTGGGTTTTTTGCTGTAGTGGCCTTAACTCCCTTGGGACCCTGTGAAATAGTTTCTGGGTCAGCAGCAGGGTTTTGGAAAATAAATTTGTGTGAGTCAGGAACCCTGTAATATCAGTCAGGCTTAACAGGAGCTGGAGGTAAGGAGTCAGGGGTCAAACTAGACTCCGAAAACACATCTACAATGTCTAACACAGGAGGAATGGCTTAGAGGCCTGTGCTGTGGTAGTAAGAGGAAATCCCTGAGCCTCTTTTTTGATTCTGAAAAATCTTGGTTCTCCCAGTGAAAATGCTCCCTCATGGTATGCAAGGTTTCCCCAAAGGAATAATCCTCAGGAGGGGATGCTGAAGGTATAGATTCGTCAGCATCAGTATCCTCATAGGGGGTTAAAGAATATCCCTGATCAGAAGAAATAGAAACCTGATATGAAGATTCAGTCAGTCTCATGCATAGGCCTTTTATCAGGAGGGGGATGGGAAACCCTGATCGAAGTAATCAGGTCTTCGGCCATCTTGATAATCCGTTTTTTGGGCATAGAGGCCTGTAAACGTGGCTCTTGAGTTTGTCTCTCCGCTTTAGAAGCTGCTTTAGTCTTTGTCTTTGAAGCTGAAGTCGTTTTAATGTAAAGATGTTGTGGTCTGAATACACCCTCAGAAGCTGGTACCTGCTCAGCGACTCCAGACCCATCTGAGGGATTAGCGTCCGAGGCTCCAATACTTTGAGTATCCAGCGGCATGGCCGACTCCATGTGGGAGTCGGTAGCGGCCTGCGACTCTAAAGTAGCGGGTGTCAGGGGCTGCGAAAGCGCCTCACTGAGAACCCGACTGGCTTATGAGAAGCTTCGTCGTCAGTTTTGGACCTTGGTTGTTTTTCTTTATCATTTTCTGTGCGTTTTTTTGTAAACTCCGGTAGTCGGATGGCTATCCGACGACATTTTAGGATAATTAAACCTGCTACCAAAATACTTTAAAGCAAAAGAATACTGACGCTTAATAGTGTGTTGGCTAAATCTAGCACAAAACTGACAACCAGAAACGTTGTGATCAGGGCCTAGGCAAGGAATACAGTAAGAATGAAAATCCTTATGAGGTATTTGCTTTCCACAAGTAATACAATTATTAACTTTTTCTGACATCGGTCTGGAGCAAGAAAAAAGTTTCCCCCAACGGGGGTACTTAGCTTTATTGAAGACTTCGGTTCTGAAACTCAAACATGAAAATTTCAGGAGCCGGCCAACAGGCACTTGCGAACTGCTTCTGCTTCGGGTACCGCGTGGCAAGAAAGACTGGAGAAAAGGGCGTTGGTCGCTTCTTTTATACCCCCTGATGACCTGATGTCACGGAGGGGGCGACAGCAGCCGCAGGACCCAAGACTTTGGAATTCAGGCCGGCTGAGGGCAACCTGCCAGTAGGATTACTCAAATGTAATGACTGCAACAGTGAAACACGAAGAACATCTAACCTGATGAGACAGAACATTCTGTGTTACGGTGGGTTGAACTGTCTGTTATTTACTCTTCAAGGCACATGACGGCTGAATTTACAGATACTTACATTAGGGAATTAAAGAATCAGGCCAAATATATGCATATGAGTTATGCGATTTATCAGCATTAGAGAGAATCTTATATGGCATAAGAAATTATCAGACAAGGGACATTTTGAAAAGAATTGGATTTAACATTAAACAAACATGGCTGATGTGTGCAGACAGAGTGAAATTTACTACACTTAACTGAAAAGTCTAAAGTAAAGTTACTTGCAAAACAGAAAAAATTAAAAGGGTAAGTCATGACAGCTTTAGGAGGCAAGCAAAGCATGATAGACGTTTTACATTGTTGATGAGCTGTGGTAGAACACATTATACAAACACACTCCTTGTGATCATTCAAGTGCGTACAAGCCATCAAAGAACACCAAAACAATGAAACATGAAAGTTTGTCTGTGTGCACAATTTGCGTTGTATTCAGTTTAGTTTGCAAGAAATGGGTAAAGGAAACCGGATACTAGCGAATCAGTTGGAAACCTGGGGAAAAAAGATTAATAAAAAAATAAAAAAAATTAATAAACCCTTTAGATACTAGTATAGATTGTAATATATCACATGCTCACCCACCTGAAGCACAAAATTTGAGAGAGATTATTAAACCTCTAGAAAAACTAAAGTGAACGAAGAGATGATACCAGAGTGTATGGATGTGATGCTATCAACTCTTTCCTAAAACCAGGCAAAACTACCACTCCTAACTCCACCAAGGACAATACAGACATAGCCTCCCAATTTAATCACCACTTCACTGAATCCATCCTAACTTTATCCTCCCAACTATCCAAAAACAACCCTACACATAACCCAACCAAATGCCCTGAGAATATCCCACATTTTTCTCTCTCATCCATACCAAGCTCCAAA
Source organism: Protopterus annectens (assembly GCF_019279795.1). NCBI lineage: Eukaryota > Metazoa > Chordata > Ceratodontiformes > Protopteridae > Protopterus > Protopterus annectens. The sequence continues at coordinate 523,577,982 of NC_056745.1, forward strand.
ATTAAGAAACCCCTCCTAAAACTAAAACCAACCACCCTTGCCGCTGACAACCTACCAACCAACTTCCTAAAAATAGCTGATCAATCCTTATCCTACCCTACTTCTATTCTTATCAACCGCTCCAAACAAGAATCTTACATCTCACAACTATGGAAGGCATCATATATTATTCCACTTCATAAAGGTGGTAATTCTTATGAATACTCAAATTACCACCCCACTGCCATTCTATCTCCCCTTATCTAAAATACTTGAGAAATATATACATTCTCAAGTGATGCATTTCCTAAATTCACAATCTCCTCCCCCACACACAGCATGGTTTCAGGCAACACCACAGCACAACTGCTTTGCTCTCTTTTACCAATCTAGTCAACCAACAGAAAAATAACTTTTTATCTGCAATATGTTTAAACCTCTCCAAAGCATCTGACATGGTCTCACATTCCTCGATACCCTGGCTTCCCTACCCTTTGTCCCATCCACTATAGCATGGTTTAAAAGCTATCTGAAAGAAAACAATCTGTCCAATGGCAAGGTGTACTATCCCCCCTTACTCCCAACTACCATAGGCATACCACAAGGCTCAATATTAGGGCCACTTCTTTTCTTCATATAGACCAGTAATCTCCATACCAACACACAGCATGTTTCACTTATACAATACAAAGACGATTCAACTCTACTTGTTTGGCAGCATCAATCACCACTCTACAACAACTCACTCAGGAATCTTTTAGCTCTGTCTAATATTGTTAAGGGGCAATTCGTGAGAGGTAGTCGTATGACAAGTGCAGAAAGTGAATTTATTAAGGAATGTGATTTACTGCAAAGGATGTTTTTGGAGAGAGGGTATCCTTTGAATTTTATTACTATGTTTAGAGATGAAGTGGGAAAAGGAAGGTTAACCAAGTTTAAACCTATTTTGAACAATTGTATTCATCTGGAAGAAGGTACTAGTGAAAAACAAAAAGGAAGATATGAACAAGCCCTAATACTAGACTATAATGGAGTAAATAATTATGTCAAAAGGATATTTTTGAAAGAATGGGAAAGATTTGAGTATTTCTGACATAGAAAATATAGCCAATATTTCACATAAAATTATTTATAAAAATTCTAGTAGTATTAAGGGTATTTTAGAGAATAAACATGGTGTAGTGACTAATAAAGACAGGCAGGGTACTTACAAGTGTGGCCGATGTAATCAATGTCCTTATATTCTTAATATTGAGAAGTATTATTTAGAAGGCAGGGACAGATGGATTAGTAGTGTAGAATTTTATAATTGTGACACCAAAGGGATAATATATTTAGTTCTTTGTAAAATCTGTGGTTCCTTTTATGTGGGTAAGTCAGAGAGAAAGCTTAAAAAGAGAATATACAAACACATATATGAAATATCTGTAAGGAAAGAAACCAATGCCCTATTTAAACAGTGTAGAATGCAAGGGTGCTACATATGGATTTATGGTTTTAGAACAGGTTAAAGTTAATGTCAGGGGTGGCCCTTGGGAAGATATGATTGAATTCAGAGAGTTATGGTGGCAAATAACTCTCCAAGCGGAACAACCCCCTGGTTTAAATGAATAAAGGTTTTACAGAAATAAATTCATGGTTTATGGAAAACATAATATATGAAAGCATTCCATATTATGGGATGAATCTAGATATATGAATGTTTTTCTAAATGAGATTAACATTGCTTATAGTAAAATAGATCTCAGCTTAAAAGAACTGTTACATGAAGAATTGATAGATTATAACACCTATCTTTATTTAAAAGCTGACAAACCCAAAACACCTACCATTTTTGGTATACCCAAGATTCATAAATGTGAAACGGATCCCCCCCTTAGACCTATTGTTTCAGCGGAAGGGTCTAAAACTTATGGTATGGCTAAATATGTAGATCTAAAATTAAAAAGCCTTTGGTTTAACAACAAAATAGTGTTAAGGAATTCTTGGAATTTATTTAAAGAAATTTCAGATGATTTGTATCACAACAATCTTTTATTTGTAACAGTGGACATTATTGACCTCTTTTCATCGATACCCTATAAAGAAGGGATGGAACTGTTGGAAGAAGTTGTATATGAAGACAGGGGTTTATCACAAAATGAAAAGTTAGCTTGTATATGGTTGATGGACCTGATTTTAAACAACAACTGTATACATTTCAATGGTGAATTTTATAAACAAACGCAGGGGGTAGCAATGGGAGCAGCTTGTGCTCCCACCTATGCCAACTTAGTTTTGATTAAATGGGAGGAAAAGTACATTTTCAATACAAGATATAAAGATTGTTGGACACTATTTCGTAGGTTTATTGATGATATAGTGATATTTTGGACAGCAGGTGAAGAGAGATTGAAAGAATTTATGACTTATATCAATAATACTACTAATTTCTTAAAATTTACCTATAATATTTCTGAACACAAAATGGTATATCTAGACATAGAAATATATAAAGAAGGCCAACACTTTGAAAGTAAAACATATAGAAAACCAACATTTTGTAATTCCTTTCTCCATTATGACAGTGCACATCCTATACACTGTAAAAAGAATATTGTTAAGGGGCAATTCGTGAGAGGTAGTCGTATGAAAAGTGCAGAAAGTGAATTTATTAAGGAATGTGATTTACTGCAAAGGATGTTTTTGGAGAGAGGGTATCCTTTGAATTTTATTACTATATTTAGAGATGAAGTAGGAAAAGGAAGGTTAACCAAGTTTAAACTTATTTTGAACAATTGTATTCATCTGGAAGAAGGTACTAGTGAAAAACAAAAAGGAAGATATGAACAAGCCCTAATACTAGAATATTATAGCAATAACCCACGCCTGGGTGTGGGTAATGCTGGATTTACCCACGGTTGGCGTGGTTTGGTCCCGAAGGCGAAAATTATACACTGAAATATATTTTTGTTTTATTTGGTATTTAAATGTTATGAGATTTATATAAGAGAACATGTCTATGTCCATTCGTTCTTTTTATGCTATTGTTCCTTTAAATTTTAATCAATTAAAGCAATTAGTCCTTAATTAGGCTGTTTTTACTATATATATATGGCATTATATTGCACTGTTATTTATCTGATGAAGTCTGTGAAATAAGACGAAAACGCTGTGATTTATGTTAAATGCGTTTATGAACTTTTCGTTGGACTGGTTTGTGGCTTTTCTTTGGCTAATAAAATTACACTGTGGACTTTTCGTCTTTCGCATTGCACCTTTTAGGATCTTTTAGCTCCTTCAAAACATGGATCACTCAAATCCAACTTATCCTAAACCCTAATAAAACTAAATTGTTACTTTTCACCCCCAACAAAACCATGCCTACCTCTCTATCCTTCACTATCTCCTCCAAAAAAATGGCACTATTATCTCTCCCTCTGACCACACCAAACTCCTGGGCACTGAAATTGACAAAAGCCTACTTTTCGAAATCCACATTTCACAAACAATCAAAAAGGTACCTAAATAAATGGGAACACTATATAGACACAGTAAAGCTCTTACAAGACCAGCTCGGATTACCCTTGCCCAAACTCACCTACTGTCCACTCTAATTTATGCCGTACCTATCCTTACCCAAGTCAACAAACTTGACCTCGCCAGACTTGAGTCATGTGATAACAAAAATCGCCAAAATTTGCAAACTACACCTTCAGAACCCACCACTGCCAGGCTCTAAGGGAACTACAATGGTTAGAAAGTACAGCTGTGTACACTTACCATAAATGTAGTTGTTAAGAGTGCATTCACTGTTGCAGTCATCACACTTGGGTTATTTGCCTGCAGGTAGCCCTCAAGTCAGCCCGAATACCAGTGTCTTGGGATTTCTGCATCAGATGCTGTCGTCTCTTCCATGACGTCAGGTCATCAGGAGTGTAAAACATGCAGATGACGCCATTACATCATTTTTTCTTGCCAGAGATGTCAGGAGCCCCCAAAATAGGAAGCAATCACATGGTGTGGAACACCTCCAGTAAAAAGTAAATACCATTTCCATAAGATATGGCCAAAAAAGAGGATAGGTAGAAAGTACAGAAAAGACAGGGGGCTGGAGGGAGGGTAACCAGGACTGCAACAGTGAATACACTCGAACATCTACATTTATGGTAAGTGTACACAACTGTAATATGTTTGTCGTGTTTCACTGTTGCAGTCACCACACTTGGTTTGATTCCCAAAGCTGAGGAAGGGTGGACGCAGTCAAGAAGTATTAGGGCTGGCTAGCAGGCCTTGTAAGACTGCTGTGGCAAATCCAGCTCTGGATTTAGAAAAGACAGTTAAGTGGTAATGTTTGGTGAAAGTGTGCACAGAACTCCAGGATGCAGCTTCCAGGATGTCCCTGGTAGGGACTCCCATGAGAAATGCTGTAGAGGTTGAGGTAGCCCTAGTGGAATGAGGTCTGATCCCCTGTGGGGTAGGTTTTCCATGGTGTTTGTAGCAGAAATGGATGCAATGTGCTATCCATTTGGAAATAGTTTGCTTTGAAATTACCTTGCCCTCTGCCCCTGTAGCAAAGCTGGCTAGCAGCTGGTCAGATTTTCTGAAAGGTTTAGTCCTGTCAAGGTCGAACCTGAACTGTCTGTGCACGTCCAAGGAGTGCAGGATCCTTTTCCCTTTATTCTGAGGATTAGAAAAAAAGGTTGGCAAATGGATGGATTGGTTTAAAGCCACACTGGATACCACCTTGGGCATAAATGATGGGTTAGTCCTGAGGGAAACCCTGTCCGCATAGAAGATAATGAAGGGTTCCACAGCCTTAAGGGCATGTAACTCGGACACTCTTCTTGCTGAAGTGATGGCTAGAAGCAAGGCTGTTTTCCAAGACAGGAATTTAATTCTGCTGTAGCAGCAGGCTCAAAGGGGGGGGGGGGTGCGTGAGCTTCTCTAGTACAAAGTTATGGTCCCAGGCAGGAGTGGGAGCTCTCCTTGGGGGTCTTAAATTGTTAGCTCATCTCAGGAACTGTTTGATCAGAGGGTGAGAGAAGAGGGGTGGCTCAGTATTGTAATGAGCTGAGATGGCTGAGGCATGAATCTTAACTGATGAGAAGGATAGGCCTTTGTGGAGCAGCGCAGTTAGATAATATAGGATTTGAGGTAAGGTGGGCACAGCTGTGTCCTTTCCTTGAGAATGGCTCCAAGAACAGTATATTTTCCACTTTTCTGAATAGGATTTCCTAGTACTAGGCTTCCTGGCCTCAAGGACAACATCCAGCACCTGTTTGATGAGGGTTGCTGGTTATGTATTCAGGGAATAAAGCCAGGTTGCCAGGTTCAGGGTTTGCAGCTGAGGATGCAAAATCTGTCCCTCCTGAGAGGGGGTCTGATGTATGTGCCAGGGTGGCACTGCTGTCAGACTGCATAGGAGTGGGTACCAGTGCTGGCGTGGCCAGTCTGGTGCAATAAGGATGGTCCCTGGCCTGTCCTGTTTGATCTTGAGTAGTACTTTTGAAAGGAGGGGCAGAGGGAGAAAGGCATAGATTGGGAGAAAGGCATAGACTGAGAGGTTTCCCATGTAAAGGATAGGGCATCCACTTTCCATGCTTGGCTGTGGGGATTTCTGGTGCAAAATTTGCTCAGTAGATGATTTTCAGGGGAAGCAGAGAGGTCCACCTCTGGTGTCCCCCTCCTGTGTATTAGCAGTTTGAATGAGTTGGTTTCCAATTTCCACTCATGTGGGTCCATTAGATTTCTGCTTAAGTCGTCTGCCAGTGAATTGTGTTTGCCTGGTAGGAATTGAGCTTGCAGGTGCACTTGATTGCTCAAGGCTGTGTTCCCACAGAGCCATGGCTAACCTGCAGACTGGGTAGGAATGGGTTCCCCCCTTCTTATGTACCACATAACTGTGGTTGTCGGTCTTTATCAAGAGTTGTCCTGGCAGGATAAGCTATTTGAAGGCTGTCAGAGCATTCTGTACAGCTAACATTTCTTTTTGATTGATATGCAGGTTAATTTGTCCTGGGCTCCATTTGCCTTGAATGCATTTGCCTGCCATGTGAGCCCCCCATGCATAGTGTGTTGTCAGGGTTTGGGTGGCAGGGTGTTGAGTGAAAGAGTCCATTGTTGTGGTTGCAAGCCTCTGCCCAGCAAAGGAACTCTGTCCTTAGGCAAGGAATGATAGGAATCACTGTTTCCAGGTCCTGAGAATGTTGACACCAGAGACTTTTTAAGTACCTCTGAAGTTTCCTCATATGCAGTCTTGCATATGGAATTAGTAGAATGCATGAGGCCATGAACCCTAGGGCTTGCAGTATTTTTTTTGCAGACAGCTGGGTTTGGGTGGCCAGTAGTTTGAAGTAATTTGTCAAATAAACCTGCTTTTCTGGAGTGAGGAATTCCATCTGGGAAGTTGTGTTCAAGCTTGTTCCCAGGAATGCAATGTTTTGGCTGAGTACCAGATGTTATTTATTTTCGTTGATGGTATACCCCAGAGAAGATGGGAGTCTCTCTATAAATGTCAGGTGCTGAAGTAGCAATTTTTGACTGCCCGCCTGAATCAGGCAATCGTCCAAGTATGGGTAAATTTGAATATTTCTCTGCCTGCAGTATGCAATGGCTGGAGCCAGGCACTTTGTGAAGACCCTGGGTGCAGTAGATAAGCCAAAGGGAAGTGCAGAGAACTGATAGCGCACAGAGCCTGCCCTGAAACGTAGATATTTCCTGCAAGACTCCCTTTATGGGGATGTGCAGATAAGCTTCTTTTAAGTCTAGGGTGACTAGCCAGGAGTCCTTGGCTAGAATAGGAAGCAGCTGGAGTGTAAGCATTTTGAATTTTGGTACCACCAGGAAGGTGTTGAGAGATCCAGAATAGGGCACCAAGAGTTCTCTTTTCTGGGCACCAGGAACAGTCTGGAGTAGAAACCCTGTCCCCCCTTTGCTCTGTTGGAACAGGTTGAATAGCCCTGACACTGAGAAGAGAAAGTACTTGCTTTTGGGCTTCTGCCCACTGGTTTGGAGGAAGGTCTGTCAATCCAGTTGGGGTTGGTAGTGAGTGGAAGTAGAATTTATATCCCTGGGATACAAGGTTTTAAGACCCATCAGTCCATACCTCTCAACCTGGAATAATCAAAAATCTGGACAAGGCCCATGAAAAATAGGTACAAATCTGTACGCTAACAAAATTTGCATACATAATTATGTAACCCCACCCACTGCAATGGAACTGTGGGATACCAACGTTCAAATGCAAACTGAACAGACAACCAAATATAGCTCCAGAATCCGCCTGCACCCTGCAGCCATCCAATGTCCCATTACCTGGCTATTTCACCCCAATTACCATAAACACTAATGTGTGCATACTGCTTTACTTCTACAATGATTATTTGGATTTTATTTTTTACATTTTATAGCACAATGCACAAACGCTAACAGACATCTGCTAAACAAACCAATACTGTCTCACAATGAAAATAGACTTAGCATTAAAACTTCTCTGCCCTTGAAACTCTCATTCATTGAAAGAGTATTGAAACCCACACTACATCCAAAGAAAATGTATCTGGCCAGTGGTGGACAAAGATTAACTTTGCCTGTTTTCAAAGCATAGGCCCCTTGCACACAAAACACAAAACATACGTGTGCTCTTAGATACACCTTTCTGACTTTATAATATATTCCTTGTATAATACAGCACACTTCTTAGACTTCAAACAATAAATTTAAAATGTGCTCTAACATTTTTCCAGTAGGCAATGAAACAAAATGCATGAACCAGTAAGGACAAAACTGCCCAATTCAAAACATTTCCATCTACACACACACACACACACACACACACACACACACACACACACACACACACACACACACACGCACAAAAAAAAACCAGAATGACAGTGTAAGCCATAGGCATCTTGCACAGCTTCTCACACTTTTTTTTTGGGGGGGGCAAAAGGCCGAAAACCAGGGACACATTTTAAACATTACTTGTATAATTTCGGAAAGCTGCTAGAATAAAATGCTATGTTACCACCATGCATTTCGCTGTCAAGTCTTAAACCCAGGATCCTGTGCACTACAGTCAGAGCAACATACTTCTATGCCAAATCAGCAGTTTCCTGAAGGATAGGAAAACTGAAACTTAAATGGCTATCATTTAGTGAATTTTTCTCACTTCTCACCATAGCTCTCAAACTCTTAGCACAAAAAACCTGGACAAAGCCAATAATGGGGGAAATACAGAATTCAGTTCTCACTTCTCACAATAGCTCTCAACGTCTTCCATATCCCAAAAACATTACTCTGTACTGTCCATATACAATGCATTTCCCATTTCCTTTGTAGCCGGGTTCTGAATGAACAGAAGATGAGACCCTTTGTTCACTTACCCAGTTAAACAAGAACTATAAAATGGTTAAGCCTACTTTTATTGAACAACGTCACTTCTGGGGAAAAACACAGGACAACAACATTAGAGAAAGCCCATCCAGTTATCAGATTCTCAACATGAATAGCTGCATACAACAGAGTAATAAATGGGATAACTGTCCGCCCAACCTCAAGTATTTGTTTTACATAGTTTAACAGACATAAAATGATCTGCTAAAAACAAGTACTGCACTTACTATTTGCTTACAAAATATGGCATCACTTTGTTGAATATTACCTTTATAGAGCTTCAATAAATTCCACGCTGAAGCTTTTATCCCAGCCACAATCCAAAAGAAATCTAAACTTGTCTACTGTAAAAAGTAACAGAGGGCAGACTCATCATGCACCCCTGAGATGGCAGTCAGCTTGATGATGGAAGTCATGATGAGATAACTAGTGATCAGCAAAATGGCACTAACAAGATAATACAATAAATACAGACATATTACACTGAAATGAACCATATAAAAAACATATAGACAATCAAATAATCCATACTAAATCAGCAAATGTAAAACATTTTAATTCAATTACTGTGTGAACAAAAAACTATCTACCCTTTTACATTTATTAATAAATTACAAAATGCAGGAGACGCTATGAGGACTAAACTCTAAATTATGTACCAAAACCGTTTATCACAAAAAAGGATTGTAACATTCATTGTTTTATTCACTGTCAAAGTACTTGTAATTTTAATTACACAAATGGTTCTGCTCTTCAGCAGAAATGAACAATTTCGTGATTTGGGGCTATAAAAACTAAAACATGTTTTTGTACGTTAAAATTAATATAACAAAGTAACAATAAAACTAATACAAGAAAAGCTCAGTGACTCTGTTGCAACTTGTTATGTCTGTAATATGCAAACAAAGAAGAAGACAAAAATAAAACAAATTATAGGAAAAATAAATGGGTATGAGTTTTGTGCAATTAAACCGTGAAGGCGAAATCCCATTTGTTTTTCTTAACATTTAAATTTCCATTTCCCTTCCATTAATAAAAAAATTAACCCTAGTGTGAGTTTCGTGCTTTTTATAAAGTTGAACTTTCATACTGACAACAGAGGGTCCTTCTCAGATCAGAACCAAACCCATTCAGAATAAATAGATAATATAAATCAAATATCATACGTCTAACGCCCTCCCAAGTCAGTTCAACGCAGTCGAACCTTTTGAACAGGCAGTAAAGAGAGAGGCGAAAACCCAGCAGCTAGCCTCATGATTCTGTTTTTAATCGCTCTACAGATTATTCGTGTTTATTCTCTTTTTTCAATATCTGCAAGGGGAAGGATTTACATTTTCTTCTGATTCTATGCTATGACAGTAGTTTAGCTGGTAGCTAGCAATATGCGACTACTGTGACGTCTATATCTATAAAACAGTTGACGTTTCTAGCTTAGCTTGTATTTGTATAACTAAACTAGAGTCAATAGATGTACCTCGCATGTTTTAAACTTTTGCCAACACTGATTTCTAAACAAACAACCTTACCCCAGGGCTGTGTAGAGGGAACAAGTATATCACAAACGATGTTCAGAACTTCACGTGAACACACTGCACGTATGTGAAACCCAGATGCTCGCAAATAAATGTTTCCAACAGGCCTTCCTGGTTCCCATTGTCGCTCGTAGATCCAATTCAGGCAGAAAGCAACCGGAAGCCCTTGAGCTCCGGAAGCCCTTGAGCTCAATTCCGACAGGCTGATGGAGCTGATGTCATCACGCATGTGATGACGTCAGCTCAAAAAGCGAAAAAAAAAAAAATTAAAATAAAAGCTAGGAAAAAACGAGTAATTCGGGACAGTTGAGAGGTCTGCATCGGTCCTGGGTAATATACTCCCAGTTTTTTGCATCCAGGGCGAGTTTTCCTCCTAGGGGTGCAAGTACTCGGGCATGGCTGGAAAGGATGAAGGACAAGTCATTGTGCACTTTTTCCATAAGGGGGTGGCTTACCACTCCCTGTTTTTGAGGAGGGAGCACTCCATTGTTTAGATCTGTGCATACACTGAGATTGTAGTCTTGGTGGTCTGTTGCCCCTGGGCTTGGGCTGAGAAGGTCTGGGTGGGACAGGAAAGGACCATTTTTTTTGAAGGCCGATGCCTACTAAATCTAGGTGGCTGTACCTATAAGAAATCTTTAACAGTTTGCATAGATTTAGCTTTTTCCTCCATCTTTTTAGGAACGTCTGCTTTTGAGCCAAACATACATTCTAGGTCTAATGGAGCATCTAGTAATTTTGCTTTGACATGGTCTGGCAAGACTTGTTCCTTCAGCCAAGCATGCCTTCTCAGAACAGACCCAGTGACAGCAGCCCTGCAAGATGCTTCTATGGCATCAAAAACCACACTGCAAAGTATGTTTACCAACTTGGTTTGCAGAATGCATTAACTCTTGTAAGTCTTTATTTTCTGCACAATCAGGAATCAACAACATTTTTTGTTTAATTAGTTCCATAATATGGTGCTGGTACTTCAACATGTGAAACTGGCAATTTAAAGCCCTGATGTTGAGTTGCAGAGGTATACACCTTCTTACCCCATCTGTCTAGAGCCCTAGAATCCTTGTCCGAAGGGGTAGGGTTTTGGCTGTAGTAGCCTTAATACCTTTAGGTCCCTGGGAAATGGTCTCTGGATCCACACGGGGATTTTTAAAGAGAAATTTGTGAGAGTTATGTACTCTGTCATACCGGTCAGGCTTTCTAAGAGCTGGTGGTAAAGTATCAGGGTTAAGACTGGATTCCATGAAGACATCATCTACAATATCCAGGACAGGGGTTATAGCTAGAGGCCTATATTGAGACAAGTCTAAAAATTCCCAGAGTCTCTTTTTGGACTGTGGGTAGTCCTGGCATTCCCAGCGGAAATGCTCTTAAGGTATATGCAAGTTTTCACCAAAAGAAAAGTCCTCTGGGGGAGAGGCAGAGGGAATGGAATCCTCTGCATCTGAATCCTCATAGGTAGATAAGGGTATGCCCTCTAATCACAGGGGTCAGAGTCATCGGAATCCTGGTTTGTAGAATCAGAAGGAAAATCAATTCTTTGTCTTTTAGAGGGGGAAGGCTGGCTACCCCTAATTAAAGTAATAAGGTCTTCAGCCATTCTAATCATTTGCTTCTGTGGCATGGGAGCTTGAGAATGTACTTTGGTCGTCTGTTTCCTAGGCGTAGTGTGAACTCTGGGCCTGAGAAAATCGGTAGTTTTAGTCATTAACGAAGTAGTCGGTTTAATATGAACATTGGAAGGTCTGAATACATCCTCAGAAGCTGGTGCCTGCACAGCGGCTCCGGACCCATCCAAGGTAGAGACATCTGCAGGTTCCATACTCGAAGAAGCATCAAACAGCATACCAGACTCCGAATGGGTCTCAGTAGAGGCCTGTGAATCTGTAGAAGCAGGTTAACAGGGGCTGCAAGAGTGCCTCACTGAGGATGGCGACTAGCTTAACGGAAGCGTCGTCGTTAGTTTTGGACCTATGCAGTCTGTCTTTATCCTTGCGTTTTTTCACTAGTTCAGTAGTTGGTGGCTTATCGAAGCCATTTCGGAATACGGAGAATGGGAGAGAAAGAATTTACAGATAAAAATAGCCCGACGACGAATAGTTTGAGCGTTGAACAAGGCACACAACTGACAGCAAGGGACGTCGTGGTCTGGGCCTAAACAGGTGACGCAGTAAGAATGAAAATCTCTGAGGTATTTGCTTTCCACAGGCAAGACAATTGTTAACTTTGTCTGACATCGGTTAGAGCAAGAAAAAAGAAGGATTCCCAATGGGGTACTTAGCTTTAGAAGACTTCAGGTTTGAAACCTGAAAAACGAAAATTTCAGGTAGTGGCCGACCGGCACTTGCAAACTGCTTCGGGCTCCCGCACGGCAAGAGAAATTTATGTAATAGCGTCAGCTGCATGTTTTATACCCCTGACGTCATGGAAGAGGCGACAGCATCCGAAGCAGAAATTCCAAGACTCTGGTATTCAGGCCAACTGAGGGCTACCTGCAGGTAGATAACCCATGTGTGATGAATGCAACAGTGAAACACGAAGAACATCTTCCCCTACTACTAAATTACTACCAGCTAGTCATTGCCTACAATGTTGTAAGACATCCTGAAAAAAAACCAGCACTAGGCCAACTTCTCACCCACTATAATACAAATCGTCCTCTCCGCTCATCCGACAAATCTTTACTCTGCATCTCAAAGGCTAACAATACCGCAGGAGAAGTTGCGCTCTCTCACACCATAGCTAGAACCTGGAATAACCTCCCTTCTGCTCTGATTTCTGCCTCAACTCTTATCCATTTTAAAAACTCACTTAAATCACACTTAATGGAAAAATGGCTATGCTCTTGCATCACATAATTCATTCTGTTCATTCACTCCATAAAACTCACTGTCTACTTTAACCACTGTGTAACTTTTTACAGTCTTATGAACCTCTAACTGCTTATGGTACTTGTAGACTTATTGCATGAATATCTATGGTTAACTATGTTTTATTCTCTGTACGTATATCTCTTGTTCTTCTGTATTTGCTTATACAGTACTTTTTCATACTGTTTTTTATGGTATTTTTTCTCATATTTGCTTCTTCAAAATTGTTAATCATATTGTTTAATTTTGGTACTTATTATGGAGCTTTTCTCCCTGGGCCTCTGCCGAAAATGGACCTGTGTCCAGTCGGACTATCCCAGTAAACAAATGTTAAATAAAAATAAAATACAAATAAAAATTTGCGTTCTATACAGAATGAGGTTTATGCATTGTTGAATACAGCTGCCATGGGACCCTGTATTGGATTAAACAGGTAGCCTGTGAACAAGTAAGAAGCCAACATGTTAAGACCTATTTACCCACGTCATTAAGTAAAACTACTGGGGATCAGAAAGCACCTGCATGTGAAAATAAGAACAAAAAGGATTCAGTTCCAGACAGCTGATACAGCTAGATCTCCATCTGTTTTAGGATGGACAGCAAAGTAAAATGTATTTGAATACACACAGTAAGAATCTGGTCTTTTTTTTTCCCCCCTTAAACAGCCAAGTGAAATTGACCACAAGGTCTCTTTTCAGTCATGACTTTAATACACACAGAAGACACTACACTTTATAATACAGTTACAAAAAAAAATAGATTAGACAAATGTCACAACACTGACATAATAAGATACAACTAAAATTAACAGTTATGAGACAAAAGGCATCTTGGAGAACTGATGACAAAACAGTTTTGATTGAGCTAACTGATGTGCATCACCTCAACAAGCAGCCCAATTTGCACTGCAGAAATGGCAAAGACCAGTGTGAAATTGTGTGACAGGCTCTTGTGCAATTTATTTACTGGCATTAGTACATCATACATAGATTCTGCACTGTTACTACTTGTGCTCCAAGGAAAGTTACAACAGAAATGAGCAAACTAAAGGAAAAGATGAACAGAGTACTGGGATATGAGCAAGAAATAGGTTCTGCATACTGAATATGTCAACAAACAGGGTCACTTTCGTGAAACTAAACACTTCACACTTAAATACAGCCAAAAAGCTACGAAAAAGACTACATTCTGGACAACTGAAACAGTGATGTCTGTCATGTTTGAAGAAAAATTTTTCCATGTCCTTGATGGCAATCAGGGATTATGGCAAATTAAGCTTGATGCAGAACATTCTAAGACAAGACAAAATCTGCCTATGGGAGGATACATATTCTTCACACTTTCATTTGGTGTGTCACAAGCACCTATAGTGTATCGCACAGCTGTTGTGCTGACTGAAGTTGATGTCAACATTACTGATGATATATTAGCAGGAGGGGGGTCAGATCACATAAAATGATGTGAAACAATTATCACAGAAACTGACAAAAATCAATCTCAAACCGAATACAAGTGTAAAATTAGTTACAGAATGAGATGTACAATACCTTGATGGCTGAAAGCTTGAATTCAGAGAGAAACTTAGAGCTGTAGTGCAAAATGCCTCTACCAGAAGACAATTTGACATGAGGTTTCTTGATGAGATGGAATATTTTTTTTTTTTTCCCCCTGAATGTCAGAAATGTGTTTGCAATTAAGGAAATGAATGGAACAAGCCGTGGAACAAGCTGTGGAATGGCAATGAAGTACACGGCAAGAAAAGTGCTTTGAAATGCTTACACACGATAACAAAAATGTAAGCAATGAATTAAAGTGAATAAGTCAGACACATTACAACCACAGGCCAGGCAGAAAAAAAATGTGCAATACTGCTAGAAAAAAAAATAGTTTACGGGTCCAAAATTTTTAAGTACTTCCAGAAAAAAAGTATAATAAACATAGAAAACGACCTACTAGCCATAATACAGGACTGAAAAAGTTCATGAACATACTTATGGGCAATATGTATCGGCAAAAACACACCACAACCCATTAACAGCATATTTAAAAAGTAGCTGCATACCTTACTTGTGAAACATCAGATGGGGAAAGAGATTCATAAAGCAGATACACAGGGTCTATATTAAATCAATGAATGCTTAAAACAGCAAATGCTGATTTATCGACCCTGAAAGAGTGAAACCTGACAATCTCGAAGACATGGAACAGCGATTTTTTTTCCAGGGGAAAAAATTGCTGTTCCACAAAAAAAAAATTCAAAACACAAAATAAAGTGGGGGGCTGTGATCCCCCCCCCCACTTAAAATTTACCACCCCGAGATCATACCACAGTGGAGGAAATGGCAAAGTCCCGAAAACGGCCCAGCAATTTTTTTTCCTGGGGGGAAAAAAAAAAATCGGCGCTCGTGTCTTCGAGATTGTCAGACTTTGTGCTTAAAGGGTCAATAAATCAGCATTCGCTGTTTTGAGCATTCGCTGATTTAATACAGACCCAATACACATAGTCATGCATATCTACCAGAGTTGCAAGACTTGCTTACTGATAACCTGGAAGCAAAGTGGTAACTCTACAGTTGCCCATGACTGAAGTCTATTATAAAGAATTTCAGCAGTGTAATGAGAATGATCACAAAATGCAACCTGAAAAATGTCTCTAAGAGGGTGGCTAGAACACAAAAGTGATGGGTAGTATGAAATGCAGCCACATTTTTTTTTTCAAAGAAATAACTTGCCTACAAGGATGGAAGTACTAAGGCAGATTAATTAAACCCATAGCTAAAGGTGATTAATTTAGCACCTGCAGACATGGTAACTGTAAGTGTTTCAAAAAGGTACAGTTGTACAAGTAACCTTACCAGGACAGCAGATGTTCGAATCACTGTTGCAGCTGTCTGTGGTATATGGATTATATCCTGCTACGGATACAACAGCCATCCAGCTTCCAAAGCTTTCAAGGCACATTCCACATGTCCAAAACATTAAGTAGGCAAAGTCCTTCAGATCTTTTACACTAACATAGAAAGGGAAGCTAAACCCCTGACAGGACAATGCTAGGAATAACACAATTTACACCCTGGGAAAAAAAACATACAAAAATAAAGGGAGGATGACTGCAAGGATCATTTAAACATCTACTGTTACGGTAAGATTACTCAATGTAACTGTACTATGTTCTTTAAAAAGGATTACTGCTGCAGTAGTCCAAGCTATATGGGTAGATCACCATAGCGTAACATGATTGGGAAGACAAAGAATGAGGATCCAGGAGCTTGTCCCTGACTTGAGGAAGGAATCCAGTTTATGGTGCTTTGGCTCTTGACATAGTCATTTAACCTATGTGGATGAAAGTGCTCAACTGTGTTTTTGACTTTATTAAAACTTTTGAATTCATTTTACTTTGGAAGTCCTCGGGTGGGTGTTTCGGCATCACAATTTTTTTTGTGCACGATCCTTTGGCGGGCACAAGCTCTTTTTTCAGTTTTTGTGCTTGGACGGACGCTGAACTTTCCTTTCTGCCTTGTAGAAGTGTGCAAGGAGGACCAAACTGCAGCTTCTAGAACATGTCTAGAATCCAACTCTTTCCAAAAAGCTACAGATGATGCCAAGAGCCTGATTGAGTAAATGTTGACACTACTGGGAATATTTTTTGTTGTGGTGGGTATAACAAAGTAATACCATGAGACAACTGTTTTGAATTTTTTTTTTTTTAACACAGGCTGCTCTTTACAAGAAAGGAAGGACTATTAGAAGTTCCGAGCCATTTTGGTCAGGATAGTAAGAGTTGTTTACTGACATCCAAGGTATGAATCATCCTTTCTCCCTCATTTTTAGGTTCTTGAAAGACACATGGATAACTTTGCTTAAGGTAAACTCAGCCACACTTCAGACGTAAATGACGGATTAGTTCTTAAGGAAACTTTCTCATTGGAAAATGAGGCAAGATTGACGACACTATAAGAACTCAGATACTAACTGCACTAATCTCAGGAAGAGGAGTAAGACTGCTGTTCATGTTAAGAACCTCAAGTTAGCTTGATGACCTGGTTCAAAACAGAGCAAGGGTTAGTTTTTTTTTTTTTTTTTTTTAAACACGCAATTAAGATCCCAAGGAGAAGCCACATTTTTATGGTGGCTTCTTATGTAACCTTTCAAAAGCATTTTCACTTGAGGCTGCTGTGAGACGGCAAAAATGGTGAAATGTATGACAAAGCGAACCTGGTTTGAGGAGCAAGACAGTACACAGGACAGTAACTCACAAAGTGCAGAACCAGAAAAACACTAGGATTGAATGGGTGCTTTTTCTTTTCTTGGCACCAACTAGAAAAGCTTTTCCATTTACTAATATATGATTTGCCAGTTGCAGGCTTTCTTGCTTCCAACTAATACTGGTTCAGAAAAAAGAAGAACGGTTATTAAAATTTTACCATCCAGGTAGGCAGTTATATACTTTTGGAGTCTAGATGTATTTTCTTTCTTTGGCACTAGGAATATCCTGGAATAAAACTTTTCCCCTAACTGAGAAGGGCAGCTTGCATCACCCCGTTATGTGCATATGCTAAATGATAGGAACAGAAAGAAAAGATTGCTCTGACGGTTGACGAGAAACTTCCCAGAAAAGGAGGGAGAGAGAGACTCCCACTGCCATCTGTAACTTTGATTACTTGTACAACCCATCTAACCGAAACTGTTACCAAAGAGAAACTGTGGTTAAGAGTTTCTCTAAGGATTAAAAGACTGTCATTGTTTTTGTTGGGGGTGGTGGAAATCGACTGCCCTTTGCTCTGGTGGTTCCCACTTTCATTTTGGAAGTCCCCTTCCATTGCTTTTTACAAGTCTGCTTACCAGCAGATTGCTAGAAAGAAAAGGGGACATGGACTTAGCAAACTTGGTGCGCTGAAAAATGAGATCCCTTGAATCAGCTTTCTTTTCTCCCCACACATGGACATCTACAGCAGAAGGTCCAAAAACTAGTTCTCTATCCAAAGAAGAATTCAAAACTTTTTTGACATCCTTTGGGAGGTTTTGAGAATGCAGCCAGGCAAGTCTTCTCATAACAGTTCCAGTGGAAGCAGCGGAACCATATGCACATTTCAAACAGTGGGTAGTCACCTAAGACATGATTAAGTTACACAAAGCAGATTTTTCCTCATAAGAGGAAACGCATGCAAAAATACTCTCCATATTCTCACAAGAGGCAAGCATAAACGTCAACATAAGAGACAGACACTTGAGAATTCTAAAAACAAGTGTTTCAGACAAATATACTGTGGAAGGTTGGGCGCCGGGCTGGCAACTCGACACTGTAAAACTCCACTGCCAATCATGAGTGGACAGGTGATCCGCTGTGGCGACCCCTAACCAGGAAAAGCCGAAAAGAAGAAGACACTGTTTTTCCAAATCTGTCAATAAGACTTTCCCATCCTTATTAGAGCAGTATTAACCAAACGTTTAGCAGCAGCAGCTGGATTCACTAAAGCAACAATTGCTTGGTCTGATTTGGGATGAGTGGTATAAAAACTTGGGTATTTTATATAGTCTATCTACTTTTTGTGGGGCCAAAAGGCTGTTTGGGAAATTGGAGGCTGTGACAAACATCCTCCAAAGCAGACAGAACAGAAGGAAAAGGAGTAGGTTCTGGAAATACCAGTTGTAAAGTATACTGTTGCAGTATTCTTTACTGAAGGTATCTCCTGCCAAGGACATCCCAACATCAGGCCAGTATACCAAAGCCTTTAGATTTTATAGGCTCTGTATGTCATATGTATGCTGCCTGTGTAGAGCATAAAGGTGATGTTTGGATACAAAAACTCAGAAATGAATTGTCCAAGAGGAATAAACCACCACCAGGGACAAAGAACATCATTGCACTACCAGAAGAAATAAGCTCAGAAGAAGGAATTGAGAGCTCCTCAACAGAAGGAGAACAAAACACAGGGAAAATCACTACAACAGAGGGGGTAAGGAGGCAGGTACTGAATACTGCATCAGTAAAGAGAAGGATTTTTACTGTTATAGTAAGACTTTACACAACTGTGCTGTAAGATTTTACACAACCGTACTATGTCCTTCCATATCACTGTTGCAGTATATTCTTCACTGGAGGGACAGTACAAGAGCAAAGAGGAAAGGCTGGGAGGAGGAAGGCACAGATGTACCCTCTGCAAACCTATGCAGAATAGCCCTGGCAAAACTTGCCTTGGAAACATCATCCAATTTATAATGCTTAGTAGTAAAAGTATGAACAGAAGGCCAAGTAGCAGCCTCAAGGATGAAATTGGTGTCCAAACCTTGAAAAACACCAGGAGAGTCAACTGCCCTAGTAGAATGTGCCTTAACAGATGAAGACTTTTGACATAAAAAAGAACAAAAGGAAATTACCTTAGAAATCCAAGAGGAGATGGTTTCCTTGGAAACAGCTAAACCCAAAATCATGGGATGAAAAGAAACAAATAGCTTCTCAGACTTGTATATAATCATTTTGTCCAAATAATATCTTGGAATGGTCTATGGAGGTCCTTCCTTCTCTGTAGTTTCCCAGTGAAGGAACGAAAGAAGGAAGATTAACATACTGATTAAGGGACAACTCATTAACTACCTTCAACATAAAAAGGATTAGTACGAAGAGATATCCTCTCTCAGAAAAATAAAAAAAGAGGAACGGCCCATACGAACCTGAAGTTCAGATACCCTCTTGGCAGAAGCAAGAGTCAATAACAGAACAGTATTCCAAGTACAAAGCTGCAAAGAAGCTGAACTAGCAGGTTTAAATAAACCTGAATTAATTTTTCAAAAACAAAATTAAGGCTCCAAGAAGGCGGAATAGCCTTTCTCAGGGACCTGATATGAAGATGTCTCAAACAGAGAGGCCAAAGGGGGTGGGGGTTCAAGGTCAGATGAGGAGAGACTGTTGACAAGTGGGCTTTAATTGAAGAATAAGCCAAGCCAGCATGGAGCAGATCACATAACAGAACTAATGGAACCCCTACTGAAAATGGATCCTGATGGTGACAGAGGCACCAAACAGATAATCTTTTCCATTTAGACATGTATGACTTTCTGGTGGGTTTCTTTGCCTCCTGCAGTACTCGTTGCACTTCCTCAGAAAACAGCTGCCCAACGGGAATCAAAACCCTATCACTCATCGTGTCATTTAAAGGTGGACAATACATCCCCTTTTGTGAGAAGATCCACCCAGTGAGGTAATCTGTGGTGACTGCTCCAGGCCACACAAAAAAGGGGGAAGCCAATGCTTCCTTGACCAAAAAAGAGTCACTAAAGTACAGTTGTGTACACTTACCATAAATGTAGAAGTTCGAGTGTATTCACTGTTGCAGTTATCACATTTGAGTTATCTGCCTGCAGCTAGCACTCACCTGGCCTGAATACCAGAGTCTTCGGATTTCTGCGTCAGATGCTGTCTCTTCTTCCATGATGTCAGGTCGTTAGGGGTATAAAACATGCAGTGAATGCCATTACATCAGTTTTTCGTGCCCCAGATCTCAGGTGCCCCCACAATAGGAAGCAATTATACGGTACGGTACACCCCCATCAAAAAGCAAATTATACCAGAAAAAATAAATATACCAAACAAGAAGGAAAGGCAGAGCCAAGAGAACTAAGGAGGCTGGAGGGAGGGTAACCAGGACTGCAACAGTGAATACACTCGAACATCTACATTTAAGGTAAGTGTACACAACTGTACTATGTTCTTCGTGTTTCACTGTTGCAGTCATCACATTTGGGCTGATTCCCAAAGCTAAGGAAGGGAGGAGGAAGTTAAAGAACAATAGGGCCAGCTATTAAGCCCTGCAAGACTGGAGTGGCAAATCCAGCTCTGGATTTAGAAAAGATAGGCATGTGATAATGTTTGGTGAAGGTATGTACAGAGCTCCAGGTAGCAGCTTCTAAGATGTCCCTGGTAGGGACTCCTCTGAGAAAAGTCGCAGAGGTAGATGCAGCCCTGGTGGAATGTGATCTTATCCCCAGTGGGGTAGGTTTTTCATGGTGCTTGTAGCAGAAATGAAAGCAATGGGCTATCCATTTGGAAATGGTTTGCTTTGAAATGGCCTTCCCCTCTGCCCCTGCAGTCCTGTCCAAATAAAATTTAAGTTGTCTGTGCACGTCCAGAGTGCAGTATTCATTCCCCTTTGTTTTGTGGATTAAGGAAAAGTAGGCAAATGAATGGACAGATTTAGGGCCACACTAGACACTACCTTGGGCATAAAGGAAGGATTAGTTCTGAGGGAAACCCTGTCCGCATGGAAGATAATGAAGGGTTCCACTACCATGAGGGCCTGTAATTCCGACACTCTTCTTGCTGAAGTGATGGCTAGAAGGAAGGCTGTTTTCCAAGAAAGGAATTTCAAATCTGCTGTTGCAGTTAGCTCAAAGGGGTGAAGAGTGACCTTTTCCAATATGAAGCTAAGGTCCCAGGATGGAGTGGGAGATCTCCTGGGGGGGGGTCTTAAATTTTTGGCCCCACTAAGGATTTGTTTTAGCAAGGGGTGAGAGAAAGTACAGTTGTGTACACTTACCATTAATGTAGATGTTCGAGTGTCTTCACTGTTGCAGTCATTACATTTGGGTTACCTGCTTGCAGGTAGCTCTCAGTCAGTCCGATTGACAGTCGTGGGTCCTGCATTAGTTGCTGTCCCTTCTTCCATGATGTCAGGACATCAGGTGTATAAACATGCAGCTGACACCATTCCATCAGTTTTTCTTGCCCCAGATGTCAGGTGCCCCCCTAATGGGAAGAAATTAAATATAAAAGTACAATGATATACCTCCAACAAAAAAGCAAATACACCAAAAAGGCTTTTAAGCATAGTAAAGGAAAGTAGAGGTATAGCCAAAAGAAGTTAGGGGGCTGGAGGGAGGGTAACCAGGACTGCAACAGTGAATGCACTCAAACATCTACATTTATTGTAAGTGTACACAACAGTGTGCTAATCGAAGGAAGGACACTCAGCAAACTCGGAGCTATAATATATAACATTAAGTATCCTGTTTTTTGTTTATTTTGTTCTTTATTTCTTTGTTGTTTATAGCACTTTGTGTACTGTGTATTTTTTCTAGCTAGTTTCACTGTGTGTGAGGTATTAACTGGAAATTGTCCACTCTTATTAAGCATCTGTTGGGTTGTTTGTTTATGATAACTTGTTGCAGTTAAACTCTTTTTTCTAGTGGCTCCTTTAGCTGTTTAAAACTTTCATTTAAAGGCTCACTGCTGCTTTTCAGCTGTGAGTAACATTTCTGCAGTTTGTTCCAAGTAGTGGGGATATTTTTAGCATTTCCATATTCAGGCTTGTATTTGGGCCTAGTGTTTGTGGAGGCTGTGTGTCTAAGCACATAATTCAGGGACATCTTGTTTTAGCCAAAGCCATCAGGCATTTCAGTGAGAGAGAATTGTTTGAGGTCATTGGCTGACTGAGGTCTCCTGGACTACAGCTTAGACTAAGCACCTCATTGGTTCTTTTGAGATTTCTTTCTTAAAAGCTGTCTCAGGTTTCAACTTTCTGTTACCTAAGAAGCTCAGTTGTGAGTGTTCAGCCATTTTACAGTGTGCTAATCGAAGGAAGGACATTCAGCAAACTTGGAGCTATAATATATAACATTAAGTATCCTGTTTTTTGTTTATTTTGTTCTTTATTTCTTTGTTGTTTATAGCACTTTGTGTACTGTGTATTTTTTCTAGCTAGTTTCATTGTGTGTGAGGTATTAACTGGATTAAACTGAATTTTCTAGTGGCTCCTTTAGCTGTTTAAAACTTTCATTTAAAGGCTCACTGCTGCTTTTCAGCTGTGAGTAACATTTCTGCAGTTTGTTCCAAGTAGTGGGGATATTTTTAGCATTTCCATATTCAGGCTTGTATTTGGGCCTAGTGTTTGTGGAGGCTGTGTGTCTAAGCACATAATTCAGGGACATCTTGTTTTAGCCAAAGCCATCAGGCATTTCAGTGAGAGAGAATTGTTTGAGGTCATTGGCTGACTGAGGTCTCCTGGACTACAGCTTAGACTAAGCACCTCATTGGTTCTTTTGAGATTTCTTTCTTAAAAGCTGTCTCAGGTTTCAACTTTCTGTTACCTAAGAAGCTCAGTTGTGAGTGTTCAGCCATTTTACAGTGTGCTAATCGAAGGAAGGACATTCAGCAAACTTGGAGCTATAATATATAACATTAAGTATCCTGTTTTTTGTTTATTTTGTTCTTTATTTCTTTGTTGTTTATAGCACTTTGTGTACTGTGTATTTTTTCTAGCTAGTTTCATTGTGTGTGAGGTATTAACTGGATTAAACTGAATTTTCTAGTGGCTCCTTTAGCTGTTTAAAACTTTCATTTAAAGGCTCACTGCTGCTTTTCAGCTGTGAGTAACATTTCTGCAGTTTGTTCCAAGTAGTGGGGATATTTTTAGCATTTCCATATTCAGGCTTGTATTTGGGCCTAGTGTTTGTGGAGGCTGTGTGTCTAAGCACATAATTCAGGGACATCTTGTTTTAGCCAAAGCCATCAGGCATTTCAGTGAGAGAGAATTGTTAGAGGTCATTGGCTGACTGAGGTCTCCTGGACTACAGCTTAGACTAAGCACCTCATTGGTTCTTTTGAGATTTCTTTCTTAAAAGCTGTCTCAGGTTTCAACTTTCTGTTACCTAAGAAGCTCAGTTGTGAGTGTTCAGCCATTTTACAGTGTGCTAATCGAAGGAAGGACATTCAGCAAACTCGGAGCTATAATATATAACATTAAGTATCCTGTTTTTTGTTTATTTTGTTCTTTATTTCTTTGTTGTTTATAGCACTTTGTGTACTGTGTATTTTTTCTAGCTAGTTTCACTGTGTGTGAGGTATTAACTGGATTAAACTGAATTTTCTAGTGGCTCCTTTAGCTGTTTAAAACTTTCATTTAAAGGCTCACTGCTGCTTTTCAGCTGTGAGTAACATTTCTGCAGTTTGTTTCCCAACCTCTCTCCCTGTTGGTATAGTGTTTTTATAGTTGGTGGCTTTGCAGTTGCCCGCCCCTAGTGTAAATTTGATCTGGGACCCTCCTCCCAGTCTAGTGTCATTACCTCATTCTACCCAGTACAGGGAGAGCATTTGAGGCGGCCAATCAACTTAGTTTCTGCTACTCCTTTCTCTCTTTCCTTTCTTTCCAAAAAAAAAAATTATCTGCTTTTACTGTATTTATGTTTTTTCCTACTTTATTTTGCTTTTGCGTCATCTTAAAAGTACTCAATTGTATTTATTACTGCTTGGTGTAACTCATTCTAAGCCTTTTAGTTTAAGCACCTGGGCTTCAGACCAGTTTTACATTAAGAAGGTTTGTGGTCTGCACTGTAGTGGCAGAACAGGTAGCTTACATCCTTCTAAGTTGGGAACTGCTGATTGAGGGCTCAGTGTCTGTTGTTCTAAAAGTGTATTAATTCTGGTTTAAGTACTTGGGCTTGAGGCCAGTTATTTTACATTAAGAGGGTTCGTGTTCTGCACTCTTGTGGGAGGAGAGGCTGGACTCTGTCCTTCTGAGCTGGGAATTTCTGGTTAAAGCTTATAGTGTCTGCATATTTGAACTGCTTCTTACTGAAATTGGTACACCTTGTTTGCTGTAGCATAGACTAGATCCAGGCCTGCTGAATCTAGCTTTGTTTGTATAACTTGAACACTAATCCAGGCATTCTTTAAAGTATTCAGTTGTATTTATTACTGCTGGTAGTAACTTGATTAAAGTGTAGCTATCATTTCTAAGTCTTTTGGATTAAGCACTTGGGCTTCAGACCAGTTGTTTTACATTAGGAAGGTTTGTGGCCTGCACTGTGGTGGCAGGACAGGTAGCTTACATCCATCTAAGTTGGGAACTGCTGATTGAGAGCTCAGTGTCTGTTATTCTAAAAGTGTATTAGTTTTAGTTTAAGCACTTGGGCTTCAGGCCAGTTATTTTACGTTAAGGAGGATTGCGGTCTGCACTCTTGTGGGAGGAGAGGCTGGACTCTGCCCTTCTGAGCAGGGAATTTCTGGTTAAAGGCTTATAGTGCCTGCATATTCTAACTGTTTCTTACTGGAATTGGTACACCTTGTTTGCTGTAGCATAGACTAGATCCAGGCCTGTTGATTCTAGCTTTATTTGTATGCTTGTTGTTTGTTTATTTCCCTGAAACGCTAATTCCACCTAAAACGCAGCCTTTTAGCACTTCTGTGGATCCCTAGTGATATCTGCATTGCTTACTGTACTTATTTCCTTGTTTCACTTGAAAGAAAGCTACTGTTTGTCGTTTTTGCATTTAAGTTACCTGTAACACATTGCATTTAAGTTACCTGGCACTTGCTCACTAAAGCAATTATATAAAAGTCAGCTCTAAAAAATTAAAAACACTACACCCTTACAAACTCCCCTTGAGTAACTTGTTCCCCATTGGCCCTTTTTTTCAATTATAAAGGAATTCCCAATACTATTCTAGCATGTCCAAAGGTCAGTTGTCAATCTCCTCTCCGGTCCAGCTGGTGAATCTGGGAATCTTGAGGCAATGTTACAAATGCCTCATGTACACAGACAACCCTCTCCTCCTCCCAACAAATTCCAACACATGCGAGAGATGCAACCATATAGCCAAACTGGAGGCTAAGCTCTCTCAACTCAGTACTGGCGTAACCAGTCAGGAGGAGAAGGAAACCACACTCACTACAATTCCAGTCTCACATAGACCTACCACGACAACAAAACCAAACACATAAACACACAAAAACATACTCGGAGGCTCTAAAAAAAAACTGCCTAAGCAGCAGAGACCTCCAAAGCAGACACCCAAGCAACCGCTACCCCAAAACAAAACACGTGCAACACATAGCTCACAAAGCCAGTGTGCCGAACAGTCACAGCCCTGAAGGCTAAACAACACACCTGATACACTTGTAATAGGTGACTATTGTCAGGCACACTGACGTCCCGCTCACCAGGCTGAACAAGGAGAAGGTCACGGTGAGCTGCCTGTCGGGCGCTAGGATCCGCCACATAACACAAGCACTCAGGTCACTCCAAGCCAAGTACAAATATGACTCAGTCATTGTCCATGCTGGTGTGAATGACCTGAGACGTATCTCCCTGGACTACATTAAAAGACACATAGAGGAGTTCTCTGAGCATGTAGCCCAGGCCGGTATGACCCTGACCTTGAGTAGCATCTTACCCTCACCAAGAATGATGCCACAATATGAAGACAAGATGATCAATTTCAACAATTGGCTTAAGTGTTGGTGTCATTCAAAGGGGATCCAATGCCTGTCTGCCTGGGATGACATGCTCGACAAGCCACGATGCTTCGCTAGGGACGGCTTGCACCTGTCACCCCTGGGCTTTCGGATATTGGCAAAGGCTCTTGCTACCCCCATAGTGCCTTTTTTAGGCAAGGCTCAAAAGACAAACCCACCTCCATAGGTATCACAAGGGATAAGAAACTAACAGTAATGCTACTCAACGCCAGAAGTCTAAACCTCAAGATGCATGCACTCGAAACTCTCATTAGCATGGAGAACATAGATATCTGTGCAGTAACAGAAACCTGGTTCAAGGCTCCCGAGAGCACCCCAGCACTACCAGGTTATACCTCATACCATGCTTTTCGGCCCCAAAACTTGGACCGAACCACAAAAGGAGGAGGAGTATCAATATTCATCAAAGATACCCACACCTCCAGGTTGGTGGCACAGCACGAAGCATCAGAGACAATCCATGTGCAACTAACTGTGGGTAAAACTGCCTTCCAGTTTATAGCCTGCTACAGACCACCCTCCCAAACACAGGAACTCCACTCGGCCTTCCTGAGAATACTGGAAAATATGAAGGTCTCTCCAAACACCATTATATTCGGCGACTTCAACTACCCAAACATAGACTGGGAGCATTACTCTAGCTCCAACACCCTAGCCCAAAGGTTCCTAGAATTTATAAACTCAAATGCTATGGAACAACTTGGTTACCACTCCCACAAGAGGGGAAAACATACTGGACCTGATCATCACCAACATGGGGACACTATGCTCCAGACCAGAAGTGTATCCCTCACTGGTAAGATCAGACCATAAACTAATCTCACTGGATATTCACATCCCGACCCCACCCCTGCCCAGAAAACCACAGTGAAAAACTTCTCTAAAGCAAATTTCACACGCCTCAAAACCGAGGCGAAATCCTTCAAAGCCCCTGGGCCTGTGGAAAATACGGCCCAGACCGCAGAATCCTTTATAAACGCATTCTATGAACGCCTTCAGGAATGCATGGATCATGCAATCCCAAATAAAACCAAGACCCAATCCTCCAAAGGCAGACGTCCTGTCTGGTGGACCCCAGTCATAAACAAACTATACAATAGAAGGAGGAAGCTACTACATGACAGAGCAAAATCCCAAAAAGGGAAGGCATCTCTGATCAGTATTAGCAAAAAACTACGGGCACTCATAAAATCGTCTAAGGCCAGCTTCGAGAGAAAAATTACACAGGACACTAAGGATAATCACAAGGCTTTCTTTAGTTGTTAGGAACCTGGGTGGGAATTCCCAGATATGCTCAGAATTAGTCCAAAATGACAAAAAATACACAGAGCCCACAGACATTGCCAACATCCTAGCTGACAGGTTTCAGTGCAAACTTCTCCCCCCCCTCCCCACCAAAAGGGCAAATATCTATCCCAACAGAGTGCTGCCCCCCTGACATCTCAGATGCTCAGGTAAGAGCCGCCCTCTCCAAAGCAAAAAACACAGCATCAATGGGACCAGAAGGTGTCCCGGGCTGCGTCCTACATGAACTCCAAGAAGAGCTAAACCCAAACATAAAACTACTGTTCAATCTTAGCCTTACTACAGGATATGTACCCAAAGAGTGGCGTACAGCAACAGTGGTCCTCGTCCACAAAAGTGGTGCCTCAACGGATCCTGGAAACTATCGCCCCATAAGCCTGACTAGCTTGGTCTGCAAAGCTATGGAAAGGATCATCATGGACCTCATAAATAAAGATATTGGGGACCTACAGACACTGGATCCTACCCAGTTTGGCTTTGTTAAGGGCAGATCCTGCCTCTTAAACCTGGTCGATTTCTTTGAAACAGTCACCAAGGCCATTGACGAGGGGAAGGTGGTCCACACAGCCTACCTGGACCTCGCAAAAGCCTTCGATACAATACCCCACTCGGGCATTATAGATAAGCTCACCAGCTTAAATATAAACCCCTATGTCACTAGATGGGTTGCAAACTGGCTCAAGGACAGAACCCACATGGTTAGAATTGCTGGAGCCATGTCAGACTCCAAACCAGTTACAAGTGGTGTCCCACAAGGCTCAGTCCTGGGACCTGTCTTGTTCGGTATATATTTCTCGGCGGTACAGACCAACATGGAAGGACTGTGGCTGACCAAGTTCGCAGATGACTGCAAACTGGGCGCCATAATCAACTCTCCAGCCGACACAAGCATCCTCCAAAAGGGTCTCATAGAAACAGACAACTGGTGCCAAAGCCATGGCCTCAAGCTAAACGCCAAAAAGTGTATAGTCATCCCCTTTGGCAAAAACAAAGTGCCCACCAATTACGACATAGGTGGTAATCCATTAAGTACAGAAGAAGTCATTAGGGACCTGGGGACCCAAGTTGATAGCAATCTCTCATTTGACAACCACGTGGCCAAAGTGGTTAGAAAAACATTTTATATAGCCCACCTAATCATGAAGGGATTCACATCTAGATCAGGGGAGGTCATCGTGCCTCTTTACTCATCCCTCATCAGGCCCATAATTGAGTACAATGCCCCTTTTGGGATGTACCTTACCAGACACCTGCAGCAACTGGAAAGACCCCAAAAGTACCTCACCAAGAGGATCAAAGGGCTCAAACAGATGCCATATGCTGCTCGGTTAAAGAAACTCCAGCTCTACTCAGTGGCATACCGCCTGCTCAGAGGCGATCTGTGCCTGATGTATAAAGCCATGTCCAACCCGGAATTAATGGACATGCTGCACCTCAGAAAATCCAAATCCCATCGAGCTACGCGCTCGAGAGACTTGAACCTCAGCACTGAAATAAATAGGACATGCTGGAGGGACAGATTCATAACCCAGAGGCTCCCTTCACTCTGGAATAAAATCCCAGTCCAGGTTAGGCAGAGTCCCACATTGACTCTCTTCAAGAGGAATCTTGATGAGTGGATGGGAGATCATAGGTTTACCCCGGCTATCACTTCTGTGTCACTGTTAGACAGAGGCACAGTATACTAACCTCAAAAAAGGCATAATAAAATTTATTTAAAATGGGTGGCGAAAGCCAAACACACTCTGGCTAGGCTTATAAATGCCCTAGGGCAGATAGCCTAGTATGAACCTATGAACCTATGTACTATGTTCTTCATGTTTCACTGTTGCAGTCATTACATTTGGGTCGATTCCCAAAGCTATAGTTGGGAGGAGGAATTTAAATAACATCAGGGCCAGCTAAAAGGCCCTGAAAGGCTGCAGTGGCAAAACCAGCTTTGGATTTACATAAAATTGGTAAATGATAATGCTTGGTGAAAGTATGTACAGAACTCCAGGTAGCAGCTTCTAGGCTGTGCCTGGTAGGGACGCCTCTGAGAAAGGCTGTAGAGGTAGATGCAGCCCTGGTGGAGTGAGGTCTAATCCCCTGGGGGATAGGTTTTCCATGGTGCTTATAGCAGAAAAGAATGCAATGACTTATCCATTTAAAAATGGTTTGCTTTGAAGTAGCATTCCCCTCTGCCCCTGCAGCAAATGCCACCAGCAGTTGTTCAGAATTCCTTTGAGGTTTAGTCCTGTCCAAGTAGGTGCAAATCTAAGGAATGCAGTATCCGTTCCCCTTTACTCTGTGGACTGGGAAAGAAGGTTGGCAAATGAATGGACTGATTAAGAGCCACACTGGATACCACCGTGGGCATGAAGGATGGATTGGTTCGTAGGGACACCCTGTCTGCATGAAAGATGATGAAATGCTTCACTGTCATAAGGGCCTGTAATTCAGATACCCTTCTAGCTGAACCGATTGCTAAAAGGAAAGCTGTTTTCCAAGAAAGAAATTTTAAGTCTACAGAAGCAGCTGACTCGAAAGGAGGTAGAGTGAGTTTCTCCAAGACAAAGTTAAGGTCCCAGGTTGGCGTTGGACCTCTCCTGGGCGGTCTCAAATATTTGGCCCCACTGAGGAACTGCTTGAGCAGTGGATGAGAAAAGAAGGGAGGTTCTGTGTTATTATAAGCTGAAATGGCTGAGGCGTGGATTTTAATGGAGGAAAAAGACAGGCCCTTGTGAAGCATCTCAGTTAAGTATTGTAAAATCTGAGGTAAATTGGGCGCTGCTGTGCTCATCCCTTGAGATTGGTTCCAGGCACAGAATCTCTTCCATTTTTCAGCATACGATTTTCTAGTACTAGGCCTCCTTGCCTCTAAAATGATATCCATCACAGGTTTACTGAAGGATGGTAAAGGACAGATTATGTAATTAGCCAGGCTGCAAGGTTCAGTGTTAGAAGCTGAGGGTGCAGAATACGGTTCTCCTGCTGAGACAACAAGGAAGGAGTCTGAGGCAGGTGCCATGGAGATAACCATGACACATTGCGCAGGAGGGGGTACCAGTGTTGGCGAGGCCAGTCTGGAGCAATCAAAATCATCCTTGGTTTGTCCTGTTTGATTTTTAGTAGTACTTTGGAGAGCAGAGGCAGAGGGGGGGAAGGCATAGACTGATTTCCAGCTGAAGGACAGAGAATCCACTTTCCAGGCTTGTTTGTGGGGAATCCTTATGCAAAATTTGTCCAATTGGTAGTTCTGGGGAGAGGCAAACAGGTTTATATCTGGGCTCCCACATTTGCTTGTCAACATGTTGAAAATCCTTGGTTCCAGTTTCCAATCGTGTGGGTCCATGAGGTTTCTGCTTAGTCCGTCTGCCAGTGTATTTAATTTTCCTGGCAGGAATTGAGCCTGTAGGTGCACTTGGTAGCTCAAGGCTGTGTTCCATAATGCCATGGCTAGTTTGCAGAGGGGGTACCCCCGCTTGTTTACGTACCACATAACAGTGGTGTTGTCCGTCTTTACCATTAGTTGTCCTGGAAGAATGTGGTCCTTGAAGGCTGCCAGAGCATTCTTTACAGCTAACATTTCTTTCTGATTGATATGCAGGTGCATTTGACTTGGGTTCCATTTGCCCTGAATGCACTTCCCTGCCAGGTGAGCCCCCCATGCATAGTCTGATGAGTCTGTTAGGGTTTGGGTTGCAGAGGGTGGTGTGAAAGGGTTCTATAGGACTACACCGAAAGATCAGAACAGTGAATGTATGTACATAGACACATTTACTTCGATGTACATACAGAGCAAAACACCTAAATGGCGAAAACCGGAACGACGAACGTGTTTCATAGCTAGCAGCACAATGGTGGGGATAAGGAAATATATCCTTTTCCCCACTGTAGTGCAGTCTCGGAGTTGGTATATTTAAGTAGGGGGGTGTGGGGGGCAAAGCCCCCCACATGGAGGGTGCGGGGGGCAAGTTAATGTAATATTTTAGTTTAGATTTTACCTACCTGTGTGGTGCATTATGATGATGAAACACGTTCGACGTTCTGGTTTTCGCTGTTTAGGTGTTTCGCTCAGTATGTACATAGACGTAAATGTGTCGATGTATATACATTTGCTGTTCTGATCTTTCGGTGTAGTCATATAGACCCATGTGAAAGGCAGTCCCCTTGTTTTGGTGGCAGGCCTCTGCCCACCAGAGGACCTCTAGGCGTAGGCAAGGTATGATAGGAATCACTGTTACTAGGTCCTGAGAATGTTGACACCATAGGCGTTTTAAATACCACTGTAGTTTCCTCATATGCAGTTTTGCAGTAGTTGTCTTGCAGACACAGCAGGGTTTTTGTGGCCACTTGTTTGAAGTAGGTTGTCAAATGAATTTCTCTCTGGCATGAGGTAAGCCATCTGGGAAGTTGTATTCAAGCTTACTCCCAGGAATATAATTTGTTGACAGGTTACCAGGTGTGATTTCTTTTCGTTTATGGTGTACCCCAGACAAGTTAGAATCCTTTGTACAAAGGCCAGATGATTCAAAAGTATGTCCTGGTTTTCTGCCTGAATTAGACAATCATCCAGGAATGGGTAATATTTGAATATTTGCCTGCAAAACGCAATAACTGGAGCTAGGCACTTTGTGAATACCCTGGGCGCAGTAGATAAGCCAAAGGGCAGTGCAGAGAACTGATAGTGCATGTAGCCTGCTTTGAGGTGTAGGTATCTTCTGCAAGATTCCCCGAATAGGATGTGCAGGTATGCTTCTTTTAAATCTAGTGTTGCCAACCAGGCATCTTTGCCTAAAATAGGAAGTAATTGGTGAAGAGTCAGCATCTTGAATTTTGGAATCTCCAAAAAGGTGTTTAGAGTAGACAGGTCCAGGATAGGATGCCATGAATCATCTTTTCTGGGTATCAGGAAAAGTCTCAAGTAGAAACCTTGTCCCTATTCCTCTTCCGGTACCAGATGAATAGCCCCCATGCTTAAGAGAGAAAGTACTTGTTTTTGGGCCTCTGCCCACTGATTTGGGGGTAGGTCCGGCCACCCGCTTGGTGCTGGCAACGTGTGGAAGTGAAATCTTTATCCCTGGGACACTATTTACAACCCATTTGTCCTGGGTAATGAGTTCCCAATTCTTTACATGAAGAGCAACCCCCCCCCCCCCCCAAAACGGGCAGTCAGTTGATAAGTGCTTGGAAATTTTAAAAGGAAGTCACTTAGCCAGTTTACCATAGGGGAATTCTTATTATTCCCAGATTTGTAAGTGGATGCCCCACTGCTTAGTTCTGTGTGTCCCCTGGGACTGAAACCTGGGGTTTTTGCTGTGTCTGGGTTTGGCTTGAGAAGACCCGGAAGGGGCTGGAAAGGACCAATTCTTAGAGGACCAGTGCCTACTAAATCTAAGAGGCTGAACTTGTAAAAAATCTTTAACAATTTGCATTGATTTAGCTTTATCTTCCATCTTTTTAAGAACTTCCTCAGCCTTGTTGCCAAACAGGCGGTCCTGATTAAAAGCAGCATCCAACAATTTAGCTTCAACATGATCAGGAAAGATTGCTCGTTAAGCCCAGCATGCCTTCTGAGCACAGACCCAGTAACAGCAGCCCTGCAAGAGGCCCTTAATGAATTAAAACCACATTGCAAAGTATGTTTTCCAACTTGTTCAGCAGAATGCATTAAATCCTGTAATTCTTTATTTTCCACACAGTCAGGAAATCAACATAATTTTCTGTTTAAGCAGTCTAATAACATGTTGCTGATACTTTTAACATATGAAACTGGCAGTTTAAAGCCCTAATGGCCAAGGATGCAGAAGTGTAAACTTTCTTACCCCATCTATCCAGCACCCTGGAGTCTCTATCAGAAGGGGTAGGATTTTTAGCAGCAGCCCTTGGGCCCCTGTGAAAGTGTCTCTGGATCTGCAATAGGATTTTTAAAAAGGAACTTGTAGGACCCAGGAACCCTGTAATATCGGTCAGGTTTTCTGGGAGCAGGAGGCAGGGAATCAGGAGCCAAACTAGATTCCGAAAAAGCATCAACAATGTCTAGTAGAGGAGGAATAGCTAAAGGCCTATGCTGAGGTAGGAAAAGGAAATCCCTAAGCCTCTTTTTTGAATCAGAAAAATAGTGGCTTTCCCAGTGGAATGCTCCCTTAGAATATGTAAGGTTTCTCCAACAGAAAAATCCTCAGGAGGGGAAGCAGAGGGAATGGAGTCCTCTGCATCAGAATCTTCATAAGTAGATAAGGGCAAATCCAGATAACCAGAAAAAACAGAATCTTGATCAGAAGATTCATAATCAACTTCAGTCCTAGGCCTCTTAGAAGTGGGGGGGGGGCTAACCCTGATTAGAGTTATTAGATCTTCAGCCATTCTTATTTGTTTTTTAGGCATAGAGGCCTGAGCATGTGGCCTGGGCGTCAGTTTTTTAGGCATGGAATGAGATTTAGGCCTAAGTAAAGAAGGAGGCGTTCGTTTAATATGCAAGTCCATAGGCCTGAGTACACCCTCAGTAGCCAGTGCCTGCACAGTGGCTCCGGACCCATCCAAGGTAGAGACATCCAGGGGTTCCATAGTTGAAGCATCTCATGGCATACCGGGCTTCGAATGGGTCTCAGTAGAGGCCTGCGAATCAGAGGTAGCGGGTATCAGGGGCTGCGAAAGTGCCTCACTGAGTACCGGCGAACTGGCGACTAGCTTAGAAGCGTCACTGGCAGCTTTGGACCTAGGCGGCCTGTCTCTGTATTGCAGCTTTGGACCTAGGCGGCCTGTCTCTGTATTGCAGCTTTGGACCTAGGCGGCCTGTCTCTGTATTTATCTTTGAGTTTTTTCGGAATGTCGGTAATCGGGTGGCTTACCGAAGCCATATCTGGGTAATTGAACAGAGTACCAAAATAAGCATAAATACACAAACGATGAATAGTTTGTTGTTTAAATAAGGCACAAAACTGACAGCGAGGTATGTCGTGGTCAGGGCCTAGGCAAGGAATACAGTACGAATTAAAATCTTAATGAGGTTATTTGCTTTCCACAAGTAATGCAATTATTCACATTTACTGACATCGGTTTACAGCAAGAAAA
Organism: Protopterus annectens; assembly: GCF_019279795.1. Taxonomy (NCBI): domain Eukaryota; kingdom Metazoa; phylum Chordata; order Ceratodontiformes; family Protopteridae; genus Protopterus; species Protopterus annectens. The sequence goes on from NC_056745.1 coordinate 523,612,352, forward strand.
AGTTTCCCCAATGGGGTACTTAGCTTTAATTGAAGACTTCGGTTCTGAAACTCTAAAACAAAAATTTCAGGAGTCGGCCGACCGGCACTTGCGAATTGCTTCTGCTTCGGGCACAGCAAGAAAGACTGATGTAATGGCGTCGGCTGCATGCGTTAACCCCTGACTACCTGACATCATGGAAGATGAGACAGCAACCGACACAGGACCCAAGACTTTGATAATCAGGCCGACTGAGGGCTACTGCAAGCAGATAACCCAAATGTGATGACTGCAACAGTGAAACACGAAGAGCATCTGATAGTGCATGGAGCCTGCCCTGAAGCCTAGGTATTTCCTGCAAGATTCCCTTATTGGGATGTGCAGGTAAGCTTCATTTAAGTCTAGGGTTGCCAGCCAGGCCATCCTTGGCTAGCATCGGAAGAAGCTGTTGAAGAGTTGGCATTCTGAATTTTGGAACTACCAGGAAGGTGTTGAGAATAGAGAGGTCCAGGATAGGACAGCAGGAGTTGTCTTTTCTGGGTACCAGAAAATGTCTTGAATAAAAACCTTGTCCCCTTTGTTCTGCTGGGACAGGTTGAATAGCCCTGATACTGAGAAGAGAGAGAACCTGCTGCTGGGCCTCCGCCCATTGATTTGGGGGTAGGTCTGGCCAACCATTTGGGGTTGGTAGGGTGTGGAAGTGGAAACTGTATCCTTGGGAAACAGTGTTCAAAACCCATTTGTCCTGGGTAATTAGTTCACAGTTTTTTGCATGCAGGGTGAACTTTTCTCAGAAGGGAGCAGGTAGTTGAGCAAGGCTCGGAAGGGTTAAGGTTAAGTCATTGTGCCATTTTTCCATAGGGGGGTGGCTTACTACCTGCTTTGGAAGTGGGAGCCCCCCCCACTGCTTAGGTCTGTGCGTAGCCTGAGACTGTAGCCTAGGTGGTCTGCTGTTCCTGGGTTTGGACTGAGAAGGTCTGGAAGGGACTGGAAAGGACCAGTTCTTTGAAGGCCAATGCCTACTGAATACGGGAGGCTGTACTTGTAGGAAATCTAACAGTTTGCACAGACTTAGCTTTTTCTTCCATTCTTTTGAGGACTTCTGCTTTGTTGCCAAAAAGGCGGTCTTGGTTTAGGGGAGCATCCAGTAACTTAGCTTTAATATGATCTGGCAAATTTTGGTCCTTAAGCCAAGCATGCCTTCTAAGTACAGACCTAGTGACAGCAGCCCTGCAAGATGCTTCTAAAGTGTCAAAACCACACTGCAACGTATGTTTAGCTACTTGTTCTGCAGAATGCATTAAATCTTGCAATTCTGTGTGTTCAGCACAGTCAGGAATCAACATAATTTTCTGTTTAAGCAGTTTAATAACATGTTGCTGATACTTTAACATATGAAACTGGCACTTTAAATTCCTACTTGCCAAGGTTGCAGAAGTGTAAACCTTCTTACCCCATCTATCCAGCGCCCTGGAGTCTCTATCAGAAGGGGTAGGATTTTTAGCAGTAGAAGCCTTGATGCCCTTGGGCCCCTGTGAAATAGTCTCTGGATCTGCAATAAGATTTTTAAAAAGGAACTTGTAGGACTCGGGGACCCTGTAGTATGTCAGGTTTTCTGGGAGCAGGAGGCAGGGAACCAGGGGCCAAACTAGATACCGAAAAAGCATCAACAATGTTTAGTACAGGAGGAACAGCTAAAGGCCTATGCTGAGGTAGGAAAAGGAAATCCCTAAGCCTCTTTTTTGAAAAAGAAAAATCTTGGCTTTCCCAGTGGAAATGCTCCCTTAGAGTATGTAAGGTTTCCCCAAAAGAAAAATCCTCAGGAGGGGAAGCAGAGGGAATGGAGTCCTCTGCATCAGAATCTTCATAAGTAGATAAGGGCAAATCCAGATAATCAGAAAAAATAAAATCTTGATCAGAAGATTCATAATCAACTTCAGTCCTAGGCCTCTTAGAAGGGGGGGTGGGCTACCCCTGATTAGAGTTATTAGATCTTCAGCCATTCTTATTTGTTTTTTAGGCACAGAGGCCTGAGCATGTGGCCTGGGCGTCAGTTTTTAGGCATGGAACGAGATTTAGTCTTAAGTAAAGAAGGAGGCATTGGTTTAATATGCAAGTTCGTAGGCCTGAATACACCCTCAGAAGTCGGTGCCTGCACAGCGGCTCCGGACCCATCCAAGGTACAGACATCCGTGGGTTCCATAGTTGAAGCATCTCATGGCATACCAGACTCTGAATGGGACTCAGTAGAAGCCTGCGAATCAGAAGTAGCTGGTATCAGGGGCTGCGAAAGTGTCTCACTGAGTACCGGTGAACTGGCAACTAGCTTAGGAGAAACGTCATCGGCAGCTTTGGACCTAGACGGCCTGTCTCTTTCTTTATCGTTGAGTTTTTTTGGAATGTCGGTAGTCGGGTGGCTTACCGAAGCCATATCTGGGTAATTGAACAGAGTACCAAAATATTTAGAATCGTAAATATACAAACGACGAACAGTTCGTTGTTTAAATAAGGCACAAAACCGACAGCAATGTATGTCGTGGTCAGGGCCTAGGCAAGGAATACAGTACGAATTAAAATCTTAATGAGGTATTTGCTTTCCACAAGTAATGCAATTATTAACTTTTACTGACATCGGTTTAGAGCAAGAAAATTTCCCCAATGGGGTACTTAGCTTTAGTTGAAGACTTCGGTTCTGAAACTCGAAAACAAAAATTTCAGGAGTCGGCCGACCGGCACTTGAGAACTGCTTCTGCTTCAGGCACCGCACAGCAAGAAAGACTGATATAATGGCGTCAGCTGCATGCTTTATACCCCTGACGTCATGGAAGATGAGACAGCAACCAACACAGGACCCAAGACTTTGATAATCAGGCCGACTGAGGGCTACTGCAAGCAGATAACCCAAATGTGATAACTGCAACAGTGAAACACGAAGAACATCTGATAGTGCATGGAGCCTACCCTGAAGCTTAGGTATTTCCTGCAAGATTCCCTTATTGGAATGTGCAGGTAAGCTTTAAGTCTAGGATTGCCAGCCAGGCATCCTTGGCTAGCACAGGAAGAAGCTGTTGAAGAGTTAGCATTTTGAAACTACCAGGAAGGTGTTGAGACTAGAGATGTCCAGGATAGGATGCCAGGAGTTGTCTTTTCTGGGTACCAGAAAAAGTCTTGAATAAAAACCTTGTCCCCTTTGTTCTGCTGGGACAGGTTGAATAGCCCTGATACTGAGAAGAGAGAGAACTTGCTGCTGGGCCTCCTCCCACTGGTTTGGGGGTAGGTCTGGCCAATCATTTGGGGTTGGTAGGGTGTTGAAGTGGAATCTGTATCCTTGGGAAACTATGTTCAAAACCCATTTGTCCTGGGTAATGAGTTCACAGTTTTTTGCATGCAGGGCGAACTTTCCTCAGAAGGGAGCAGGTAGTTGAACAAGGCTCGGAAGGGTTAAGGTTCAGTCATTGTGCCATTTTTCCGTAGAGGGGTGGCTTACTACTCCCTGCTTTGGAAGTGGGAGCCCCCCACTGCTTAGGTCTGTGCGTAGCCCGCGACTGTAGCCTAGGTGGTCTGCTGTTACTGGGTTTGGACTGAGAAGGTCTGGAAGGGACTGGAAAGGACCAGTTCTTCGAAGGCCAATGCCTACTGAATATGGGAGGCTGTACTTGTAGGAAATCTTTAACAGTTTGCACAGATTTAGCTTTTCCTCCATCCTTTTGAGGACTTCTGCTTTGTTGCCAAAAAGACGGTCTTGGTTTAGGGGAGCATCCAGTAACTTAGCTTTAATATGATCTGTCAAATTTCGTTCCTTAAGCCAAGCATGCCTTCTAAGTACAGACCCAGTGACAGCAGCCCTGCAAGATGCTTCTAAAGTGTCAAAACCACATTGCAAAGTATGTTTAGCAACTTGTTCTGCAGAATGCATTCAATCTTGCAATTCTTTGTGTTTAGCACAGTCAGGAATCAACATCATTTTCTGTTTAAATAGTCCCATAATATGCTGCTGATACTTTAACATATGAAACTGGCAATTTAAAACCCTAATGGCCAAAGTAGCAGAAGTGTATACCTTCTTATCCCATCTGTCTAAGGCTCTAGAATCCCTATCATAAAGGGTAGGATTTTTGGCAGCAGTAGCCTTAATGCCTTGTGGACCTTGGGAAATGGTCTCTGGATCCACTGAAGGATTCTTGAAGAGGAACTTGTGAGAGTCAGGTACTCTGTAGTACCTCTGCCAGGTTTTCTGGGAGCTGGAGGTAAAGTGTCTGGGGTAAGGTTAGATTCCAAGAAAGCATCATCTACAATGTCCAGAACCGGAGGGAAAGCTAAAGGCCTGTTTTGAGGCAGGAGTAAGAATTCCCTAAGTCTCTTTTTGGACTCAGAGTAATCCTGGATTTCCCAGTAGAAATACTCCCTAAGAGTATGCAAGGTTTCACTGAAAGAAAGATCTTCTGGAGGGGAAGCAGAGGGAATGGAATCCTCTGTATCAGAATCCTCATAAGTAGATAAGGGCAAATATCAGATTCTTGATCAGAAGAATCAGAAAAATTCAATTCTAGGTTTTTTTAATTAGGGGAAGCCAGCCTTCCCCTCTAAGGTAATAAGGTATTCAACCACTCTAAGTATTTGTTTTTGAGGCATATGGGCCTGAGCCTGTGGTTTGGTCGTCGGTTTTCTAGGCGTAGTGCGAGTTTTTGGCCTGAGGGATTCGGAACTTTTGGATGAAAACGATGGCGTTGGTTTAATATGAATGTCTGCAGGCCTGAATACACCCTCAGAAGCTAGTGCTTGCACAGTGGTTCTGGACCCATCCAAAGTACAGACATCCGCAGGTTCCACAGTCGAAGAAGCATCTCATGGCATACTGGACTCCGAATGGGTCTCCGTAGAGGCCTGTGAATCAGAAGTAGCGGGTATCAGGGGCTGCGAAAGCATCTCACTGAGTACCGGCATCCTGGCGACTAGCTTAATGGAAGTGTCATCGGCAGTTTTGGACCTATGCGGTCAGTCTCTGTCTTTCTCCTTTAATTTTTTCAGAAGATCGGTAGTCGGATGGCTTAACGAAGCCATTTCGGAGTACTGAGATAGAGTACAAAAGTAATTGGCTGCAAAAAATAGCCCGATGAATAGTTCAGGGGTTGAACAAGGCACAAAACTGACAGCAAGGGACATCGCGGTCTGGGACTAAACAGGGGATGCAGTAAGAATGAAAATCTCTGAGGTATTTGCTTTCCACAGGCAAGACAATTGTTAACTTTTACTAACATCGGTTGGAGCAAGAAAAAGGATCCCCAGCGGGGTACTTATCTTAAGACTTCTGGTCTGAAACTCAAAAATTTCAGGAGACGGCTGACCGGCACTTGCAAACTGCTTCTGCTTTGGGCACCACACGGCAAGAAAGACTGATGTAATGGTGTTGGGCTGCATGTTTTATACCCCTGACAACCTGACGTCATGGAAGAAGAGACAGCATCCGATGCAGAAATCCGAAGACTATGGTATTCAGGCCGGCTAAGGTCTACCTACATAACCCAAATGTGATGACTGCAACAGTGAAACATGAAGAACATCAGGACTTTGGTAGAGTCCTGCTCGATCTGGTGCAGAACATTTGGCAAAAGAGTAAGGGGAGGAAAGGGGAAAGCATACAGAAAAATTCCCTTCCAAGGAAAAATAGGACACACACTTTTCAAGTCAGAGGACTTGGTACTCTCTAACAGAATACATGAAGTTGTCTGTTCAGAGGGGAACCAAAAAAATTTACCTAAGGAATACCCCACCAATGGACTATGCCCAGAAACATCTCTGTGAATCATTCACTTGTGAGCTTGTGCTCTGGACCTGCTCAGAGTCTGCCACTAGATTGGATTCTGAAGGAATGCAAATCGCCTGAAGAGTCACCTGATAACTGACAGCCAGATCCTAGGCCTGAATATCAAGTCTGCAAAGGAGACTTCAAACCACCCTGCCTGTTGACATACCACAGTGGTATTGTCCATGTAGACAATTAGGGGCCAAGGGAGAAACATGGAAAGAAAAGCCTGTAGAGCAAGTAGTAGAGCCCTCATCTCTTATGTTGATGCAGTCTGACCTCTGATGAGGCAAGAGATGCTGGACTTTCAGAGGGACACAAAAAGCACCCCCCACCCCAGGTCTGAGGGTCCATAAACAGTTCTTGGTAAGGAACTGGAGCATTTAAGGACTGAGAAAAACTTGCCAAATCCACTAGTGGAGCACGAGTTGGAGAGAAGGAAGCAGAGGAAGAAGGAACTCCAGGGAATGGCAGTGTTGAAGCCACACTGATTTGAGTTACCACTGGAGCTTCCTCATATGAAGCTTGGCAAGAGGAAGCACAGGGATGGGGGGGGGCATAAACTCCAGAACCCTGGAAAATTTCCTGGCCATGACAGAGAGACTGGAAGAAGGTTGTCACAGACAAAAGAAGAGAAGCTAAAGCAATTAAGTGCGTTTGCCATGAAAAAATCCTGAAATTGGGGTAAAATATGATCTTGGAAGGGTGTCAGAAAAACTTGAGACTGATGGTGAACCTGAGACTTTGCAAAAGAAAGGTAAAGTGGAGAGACTGTTTCAAGAAAGAGCCTGAATACGCATGTCATCTAGACAGGGAAATATCTGACCCCCTGAAACCTGCAAAAAAATAAATGACTGGAACAAGGCATTTGGTGAATACATTTGGGCCAGTAGAAAGTCCAAAGGGCAAATCAGAGAAATTAATATGAAAGGAAGAGACAGAGAAATGTAAAAACTTCCTGAACAGAGGACGAATGGGAATATAAAGACAAGCATCCTTGAGAGAGATCAAGCCAGCCTGAGGAGCAGGAGAGTTACCAAGGTCCAGAGAGGACATCCTGAAAGATGAGACCTTGAGGAAAATGTTGAGTAGGGAAAGATAAAAAATTGGTCTCCAAATTCCATCCTTCTGAAAAACAAAAGATATCTTGGATATCTTGGAGTAAAAAAAATCTTCCCACTTAGATGGGTCATGTGCCCTTATTAAAAAGTTGTGGAGTTTCCATAAATAAACAATATATGTTTTTAAGTTTTAAGCTACAATACATATGATGATATAGTTTATATAGTATATAGCATGTAATTAGACCTGTACAACTATATGAGAAGGCGAATCAAATGTTGAATATTGATTATAATATATCCAGCAATGAAATAGAAATGAAAAATGCAATGTGTTCAATTGAAAAGGCATATCATGTAAACATTAGGCTATTTTAGTTTTGCTTTGTATTTATATTTTGACCAGTAGGGGTGATATTAGATTGAGCACTGAATGGCTAATGACTGCTGAAAACTGGGAACTGACAGGACACAGGAGCAGGGAGGGAATGATGTGGTTCCTCTCAAGCCAGTAAAAACCAGTACTCAGTAAAGGCCTCTGAATTGAACTGAATTGAGATTGGTTGTGTAATATTTAAATAACAGCAATATGTAATGTTGTATTTATCTAATGAAGGACTTAACCAGCGTATTGTTGTATTTTGTTGCCAAATAAATTGTTTTAACTGTTTTATACACCAGCAGCATCCAGCTACGCTTTTTTTACTTTTTGTGCATTTTGTTACGGACAGCTGGATTTGGCAGAGCAACGACCCTTTTGTCTTTCACTTAGATGGGTGGAACAGGCTGAATGGTGACTTGATCCTAAAGGGACTGCAAAACCTCTGGGAAATGAGAGAGCTGGTCTGGCGCAGGTTGCAGAATGCCTGAAAAGGGGGAAGGTGCTTCTATACCACGAAATATCCCTGCTGAATGATAAAAAGCACCCAAAAATCCAAAGTGATTTGTTGCCAATTTGGGAAGGACAGAGGGCCAAGAGGACTTAACTGAGGGGGGGGGAGGAAGCAAAATCTCAGACAAGTTTGCCCTGAAAAGGCTTCTGAGAGGTAGGAGTCTAAGCAGACTTAGGAGATATACGCCTAGACTCCTCCCTACCTTTGGAAGGCTGATGAGTCTACCTATGGACAAAGGTGGATTTAGAAGGGTAATGCCTTTGGAATTTACGTAAAGGGGAGACAAAATATGCTTAATTCCTGCATGGCCTTACCCTCATCATGCAGGAACTTGAACAGGTCAGCCGCTGCTGTCTCAAATGTATTTTTATTATTCAGAGGAACATCTAGGCAGGGCCTGAAGGCAAGCAGACAGTATCACCTCATCACAGAAACAAAAGCAGCAGCCCTGGAAGAGGCATCAACAGCATCATAACTGATTTTGCGGACTGACAAGCAACCTGGGAAGTGGACCAAAACAAGGAAAGCGATAAAGCTTTCCCTTTAGAATCAGGAAGATCAGACACAACTTTAGCTACCTGAAAAATGGGCTAACACATGCCTAGTCATATGGGTTTGATAATTAATAGCTGAAATGACAAGGTGGAAGCAGTATATATTTACTCAATATTTCCACAGCTCTACTGTTCTTATTTGAAGGAAAGAAGGAGCTTGGAGGAAGGAAAAAGTTTAGACAGCTCATCAGTTTTACTGAAACCTCAAAATGATCAGAAGGATATAGACAAAAACTTACAGTCCTCAGGCACCTTGTAGAACCTATCAGGGGTCTTAAGGGCCGGAGTCAGAGTCTAGTGCTACAGATGCAGCACCAAGGAGAGATTAAAAAACTGTATCTGGAATCTGCTTCTGGACTAAGATTTGAGGAACCCCCCTCGGCAATCAAGTAGTGACTCCCCTTCAACATCCAGAGCAGACGTTTGAAAAGCCTTTGATGACTGAGAATTCAAATCTATGCTGGCCTCTGAAGGAGTCGCAGCAGAGGAATCCTATGTAAGCACCAGACGGTCTTTGGGGCTTTCACTAGCTTCTAAGAGACATCCAGTGGAGGCTGGGCAGCAACCTGATCAGGCTTAGACTTCTTGACCTTATTCTTACAGGACGACTGTCCCTCAGTAAGGCAGGAGTCTGTCATCACCCTGAGCTAACAATTTAAGACTTTGGCTCTTGAGGTATATGGAGGCAGTAGATAAGCAACTACAGTCTTGGGGACAAACGTCTGACAGAGCACTACATACTGGTCACAGGAAGCACTCTGATAATGGCATTTGGACTGGCAGCAAAGAAGTTCTGAGCATTTGCATCCCTACGTTACCTTTATGCCTTATGCAGGGAGCATGTGCGACATATGGTGCCTAGCCAGACACTGGGCTTTCCTTGGCAGGAGATCCCTTCAATAAAGAATACTGCAACATCATAATACCTTTTGTGAGACTGAGAAACATCACGGTTTTCCAACTGAAACAACTGCTTCATTCTGGAAATAGTTTCAAAGAATCCTTCAAAAGTCCATAAAAAAGAAGTTATGCACTCACCATAACGTTCCATCTGAGTAGGTAACTTCATTTGTCAGCAACCTGTGGGTATCGGATCTGAGCCGGCAGCTTTATTCAGCTAAGATCCAAGCTCCTCCCCTTACCCATAACCCCCTGCCATCCCTCTCTGTCCTCAGATCAAGTTTGCTATAGTATCATAGAATACTACAAAACAAAGGATCAGCTAAACATCCTAATCTGATGTCATCTGGAAAAGGAAGCACAAAGATCCTAAAAGGACGAACTACAGGTTAGGAGGACAGAAGGGGGGGTTGGTTGCTGACAAATGAAGTTACCTACTCAGATGGAATGTTATGGTGAGTACATAACTTCTTTATCTGAAGTAGTTAACTTCATTTGTTCATCAACCTGTTGGACAGAGTCCCCAGCTAGCAAAAACTTGGGAGGTCCTCATGGAAGAATATTCCAGAGCACTGCAGAGCCAAAGGACGCCCTCCCTCTGGAAATTATATCCAACTTGTAATGGGTAACAAAAGTATGGGATGAAGCTCAAGTGGCTGCTGAATAAATGTCATCCAAGGACACTCTGGACCAAAAAGCAGCAGAAGTAGAAATCGATCGAGTAGAATGGGCGTGAACTCCGACAGGTTCAGGTCGGCCAGAAAGTACAGTTGTGTACACTTACCATAAATGTAGATGTTAGAGTGTCTTCACTGTTGCAGTCATGACTGTAGGGTTCTCCCCTGCCGGCAGGCAGTCCTCGGTCGGCCAGAATCCCAAAAGTCTGGGTCCGGTGTCGGCTGCTCAGACATGCTCCCCGACGTCAGAGTGCCAGGAGTACAAAGCTGACAGCCGACGCCATGTTCTCCAGTTTTTCTTGCCCCAGATGTCAGGTGTTCCAAAATGAGTAAGATCCCATACCCTTTGCAAATACACCTCAAAAGAAGGGAGAAGAAGGGAAACACACAAAAGAAAAAAATAAGAGGGGACAGGAGGGAGGGTAACCTAGACTGCAACAGTGAAGACACTCGAACATCTACATTTATGGTAAGTGTACACAACTGTACTATGTTCATTGTGTTTCACTGTTGCAGTCATGACTGTAGGGTTGAATCCCAAAGCAGAATAAAAGGGAGGTGGTCATGAAGTAGAGGGGGCGGCTAAAAGGCCCTGCAAGACAGCAGAAGCAAAGCCTGCCCTAGACTTAGAGTAGAGAGGTAGATTGTAGTGCTTGGAAAAAGTATGCACTGAACTCCAAGTTGCAGCTTCCAAAATGTCTTTGGTAGGAACTCCCCTGAGGAAGGCAGCTGAAGTGGCAGCGGCTCTGGTACAGTGAGTCCTTATACTCCCCCTGGGATTTGCTTTCCATGGTGTGAACAGCAAAATCTGATTCCATGAGCAATCCATTTAGAAATGGTCTGTTTTGAAATGGCTTTACCTTGGGAACTTGAAGCATAAGAAACAAACAATTGCTCTGATTTCCTGATGTCCTTGGGTTCTGTTCAGGTAAAAACGTAGTTGTCTGTGTACATCCAAGGAATGCAAGATCCTTTCCCCCTTATTTTGAGGACTGGGGAAAAAAGTTGGCAAGTGAATAGTTTGATTTAAAGCCACTTTGGAAACCACCTTAGGCATGAAAGTAGGATTAGTCCTTAAAAACACCCTGTCTTGATGAAAAATAACATAAGGTTCCACAGCCATGAGAGCTTGCAACTCCGAAACTCTCCTGACAGAGGTAAGAGCTAACAGGATGGCTGTCTTCCAAGATAAAAACTTGATGTCAGATGTGGCAGCAGGCTCAAAAGGAGGTAAGGTGAGTTTTTCCAAAACATAGTTGAGATCCTAAGCAGGAATGGGTGGAGATCTAGGGGGCCTTAAGTTCTTAGCTCCTCTGAGAAACTGTCTCATGAGCTGGTGGGAAAAGATTGGAGGGTCTGTATTATAATAAGCAGAAATAGCAGAGGCATGGATCTTTATGGAAGAGAGACACCCTTATGTAAGAGGTCTGTCAGGTAAAGTAAAATCAGAGGAATGTTAGGAATAAGAGGATCAGAATCCTGAGCCTGCATCCAGGAGCAAAATCATTTCCATTTTCCTGCGTAAGATTTTCTAGTGCTAGGACGTCTAGCTTCTAAAATGATATCCATAACCTGCTTGGGTAGGAGAGAATGAATCAAAGACCCTGGATTAACCAGGCCGCCAGGCTGAGAGTTTTGACATTGGAGTGCAGAACCTGACCCTGGTGTTGGGACAGAAGGTTCGGAGTCTGTGGTAATACCCAAGGGGGCTCCAGACAAAGGTTTTTCAGTGTTGGGTACCAAAACTGTCGAGGCCAATTTGGGGCCAGCAAAATTATCATCTTGGGCTTGTCCTGTTTGATCTTTAATAACACCCATGGAAGAAGAGGTAGAGGCGGGAAGGCATACCCGGAAAGGTTTCTCCAACTGAATGATAGTGCATCCACTTTCCAAGCTAGTTCGTGGAATGTCCTGGTGCAAAAAATCTGTAGTTGATGATTGAGGTGGGATGCAAAGAGGTCTATGTGAGGACATCCCCAGACTGCTGTAATCATCCTGAATATTTCGGTGTCCAGCATCCATTCGTGTCGGTCCGACAGGTTTCTGCTCAGACTGTCTGCCAGGCAGTTTTGCTTCCCTGGTAGAAACTGAGCTTGACGGTCCAGTTTGCAAGCTAGAGCTGTGTTCCATAGATTCATGGCTAGTCTGCAAAGGGTATAGGAATGAGATCCCCCTTGCTTGTTTGTGTACCACATAACTGTGGTGTTGTCTGTCCGTATCAGTAGCTGACCTGGTTGTAGAAGATTCCTGAAAGCCCAAAGGGCGTTCTGAATGGCTAACATTTCCTTTAAATTGATATGCAGGTGCTTCTGATCCTCTGTCCAAAGGCCCTGCAAACAGTTGCCCTGAAAATGGGCTCCCCATGCATAATCTGAAGCATCCGTGGTTAGTATCTGAGTGGCTGGAGGCAGACTGAAAGGTTTTCCTATGTTTAGAGTACATGCCTTGGACCACCACAGGAATTCCTTTTGAAGACAAGGCAGGACGGTGATCTGTATGTCTAAACTGTGGCAATGCTGAGACCATACACTTTTTAGGTACCACTGTATTTTCCTCATATGTAGTCTTGCATATGGTACGAGAAGGATGCAGGAGGCCATGTAACCCAAAGCCTGCAGGAATTTCCTTGCAGATAGCCGAGTTAAAGTTGCCAAGGTTTTGAAAGTTGAAGCCAGCTGTAATTGTTTTTCAGATGTCAGAAATGCCATCTGGGTTGTGGTGTTTAGAAGAGCACCCAGAAAGGTTATCTGTTGTGAGGGTATCAAAATTGACTTTTTTATGTTTACAGTGAATCCCAGGAACTTAAGAAGATTTTGAACAAATTCTAGATGCTGGAGTAAGACCATCCTTGCTGTCTGCTTGAATAAGACAGTCGTCCAGATAAGGGTAAATCTGAATTCCCTTGAGTCTGCAATAAGCTACTACTGGGGCCAGGCATTTGGTGAAGACCCTGGGAGCAGCAGATCCAAAGGGCAGTGCAGAGAATTGATAGTGCCTCGATCCGGCCTTAAACCTGAGGTATTTTCTGCATTCCAAGACAAGGCCTGAGGTATTTTCTGCATTCCTGCCTGATGTGCATGTGTAAATATGCCTCCTTTAAATCCAGAGTTACCATCCATGCATTTTTGGTCAGCATTGGAAGTAGCTGCTGTACAGTAAGCATCTTGAATTTTGGTATTTCGAGAAAGGTGTTCAAGGCTAACAGATCCAGAATGGGTCTCCATGAATTTTGCTTTCTGGGGACTAGAAAGAGCCTTGAGTAAAAACCTTGTCCCATCTCTGAAAGTGGAACCAGTTATATGGCTTTCATAGCCAAGACAGTTTCCACCTGGTTTAAGGCCTCTAACCATTGATGTTTTGGAAGATCCGGCCATCTGCTTGGTCTTGGTAGGGTATGAAAATGCAATTTGAAACCACATCCAGAACCCACTTGTCTTGGGTTATACGAGTCCAATTTAGGTGAAATAGAGAAAGTTTTCATCCGAGAGGGGCTTCCAGGCAAGAAGTTCCTGCAGCCCAACAAAGGGGGTCATTGAGCCTGTTTTCTATGAGCTTGCGACCTGTCCTCTCCTCCCCTAGGGGTGGAAGCAGTCCACTGTCTTGGTCTATAAGAGGCTTGCGTTTGAGGCCTTCCTCGGGAGCGTCTGTATCTACCCCTCTGAGGCCTGTCTGAATTGGGAAAGGACCAATTTTTTGTAGGCCAATTCCTACTAAATCTGGGTGGCTGTACTTGCAAGAAATCTTTAACCGTTTGCATGGATTTTGCCTTGTCCTCCACCTTCTTCATCACCTCTTCAGCCTTAGGTCCAAACAAAACATTATGCTCAACAGGAGCATCCAATAACTTAGCTTTTACTTGATCTGGCAAGTTTTGTTCCTTTAACCAAGCATGCCTTCTAATGACTGTACCAGAGGCAGCAGCCCTACAAGAAGCCTCCAAGGCATCAAATCCACAGTGTAAACCATGCTTCCCAACTTGTTCAGTGGCATGCATTAAATCATGTAATTCCTTATCATCTGCACAGACGGAAATGGTAGTTAGCTTTTGTTTCAAAACAGAGAAGAAATTGCTGGTATTTCAGCATATGAAATTAACGGTTTAAAGCCCTAACAGATAAAGTAGCAGAAGTGTACACTTTTTTGCCCCATCTTTCTAAAGATCTGGAATCCTTCTCAATGGGAATGGGGTTTTTAGCAGTAGCGGCCTTAACCCCCTTAGGACCCTGAGAAATGGTTTCAGGATCAGCAGTAGGATTCTTGTATAAAAACTGGTGGGAATCCGGAACCCTATAATATCTGTCTGGCTTAACAAGAGCTGGAGGAAGAGTCAGGAGTTAAGTTAGCCTCTGAAAAAGCATCATCCACAATATCCAAAATAGGGGGGATAGCCAGGGGTCTATGTTGGGGAAGAAGAAGAAAATCCTCAAGTCTTTTCTTAGATTCCGAGTACTCCTGTCCTTCCCAGTGAAAATGTTCCCTCATTTCATGTAAAGTTTCCCCGAAAGAGAAATCCTCAGGGGGAGAAGCTGAAAGAATGGATTCCTCAGCATCAGAATCCTCATGAGGGAAAGAATATTCCTGGTCAGAAGAAGAAACAGAAGCCTGATCAGAGGAGTCATAATACACTTCCTGCCTTGGCCTTTTATCTGGAGGGGGATGTGAACCCCTAATCATAGTAAGTAAGTCCTCCGCCATCTTAAGTAATTGTTTCTGAGACTTGGGAGCCGGATCAGAAGAGGCCTGGGCTGTAGTCTTTGATTTGGAAGGAGTCTTTGGCTTTGCCTTTATTAGAAGATGATTAGGCCTGAAAACCCCTTCGGAAGCCGGTACCTGCACAGCGGCTCCGGACCCATCCGAAGGAGCATTGTTCGAAGGTCCTGCAACAGAAATATTCAAAGGCCTAGTTGGCTCCTCATGGGAGTCCGATTCGGCCATCGGTTCCGAAATGACCGACAACAGGGGCTGCAAAAGTGCCTCACTGATGACGGCCGAACCTGAAGCTGGCTCTGCTTGTACAATATCATCCGATTTGGACCTCGGAGGCCTGTCTTTATCCTTGCGTCGTTTGTGAACTCCGCTAGCCAGAACCGAATCAGACGACATTTTGTAATTAAAAAGCCTACCGAAGTAATGAAATGCAAAATCGTACCTTCGTTTAATCGTACGTTGATTGAATCTAGCACAAAACCGACAACTAGCTATGTCGTGGTCAGGGCCTAAGCAAGGAATACAGTAAGAATGAAAATCCTTATGAGGTATTTGCTTCCCACAAGAAATACAGTTATTAACTTTTTCTGACATCGGACTGGAGCAAGAAAAAAGTTTCCCCAATGGGGTACTTAGCTTTGAGTAGGAGAAGAAAGTCTTCGGACTGAAGTTGTTTAGAAAAAAACTGTCAGGAGTCAGCCGACCGGCAAATGCGAACTGCTATCACCGCACGGCAAGAAAGACTGGAGAACATGGCGTCGGCTGTCAGCTTTGTACTCCTGGCGCTCTGACGTCAGGGAGCATGTCTGAGGAGCCGACGCCGGACCCAGACTTTGGGATTCTGGCCGACCGAGGACTGCCTGCCGGCAGGGGAGAACCCTACAGTCATGACTGCAACAGTGAAACACGATGAGCATCTCTTATATGCGAGAAGTATACATTGGGAAATCCATCTGGACAATGTAGCTTTTGACACAGGTTTACCCAAAAAGGGTTTAGCAAAGGATACGAGGAGTTGCTCAAATTTCCTATGTTCAGCAGTCCTGTGTAAGAAGAACCTCAATTGTCTGTGCACGTCCAAAGAATGTAATTTGTATTCACCTTTGTTATGATAATTTGGGGGAAAAAATGGTAAACTGATAGATTAATGTTGGACTCAAGAGGAAACTTTAGGCAAAAAGGAGGGATTGGTCCTGAGGGAACCTCTGTCTTTATGAAAGACCAGGTATAGAGGTTTGGCACAAAGGGCTTGAAGCTCCGAAACCCTTCTAGCCGAAGTGATAGCAATGAGAAAGGCCGTTTTCCAAGATAAATATTTTAGATCCACTGAAGCTGCAGGTTCAAAGGGAGGGCCAGTAAGAGCCTGGAGAACAAGGGTTAAATCCCACGGAGGGACTGCATCCTTAACAGGAGGCCTTAACAAGAAAGTACCCTTTAAGAAAGTCTTGCAGATCTTAGAAGCTAAAGGACCGAGATCACTTCCCACATGAAAGTGGGAAATCGCTGCTAATTGGACTTTGACCGTAGAGGAGCTGGCACCTTGGTCAAATAAATATGACAAAAAATCTAATACAGCTGGTATCGGGGCTGTAAAGGGATCCAAATTTCTATGTTCCGCCCAGATCGAAAAAACGATTCAATTTGCTCTTATAGACCTTTCTAGTAGAAGGTTTATGAGCGGCTACTAAAATAGACTCAACAGAAGAGGAAATGCCGGGAGTCCTAGCTATTATTGGAACTGGATCAACCAAGCTGTGAGCTTGAGATTATCCAGGTTTGCAGTTGTCAACCCTAGCGGGTGAGATATCAGATCCGTACTGGGATCCAAAATCCATGGAGAATTCACTAGATGAGACGATAGGCAAGGGAACCACGTTTGACGAGGCCAGAATGTGGCTATGAGGATCACTCTGCTCCTCAACCGACGAGCTTTCTGCAAGAATTTTACCATCAGAGGAAGAGGCGGATAAGCATAAAGTAGACCGGATGGCCAAACATGCACTAGAGCATCTCTGGGGGATTCCCCTGGTGGGGGAAGTAGAGCAAAGTACTCGCTGCACTTTGCGTTCGAAGGCAACGCGAAGAGATCGCAGCAAGGTTGACCCCACTTGAGGAAGATTTGCTTCGCTACTCTCGGGTTCCGAGACCACTCGTATGGTGAGAGGATGGTTCGACACAGCCTGTCTGCCAAAATGTTCGACCGACCCAGAGATGTGCATTGCTATGAGAAAGCGGTTGGTGGCGATCGCCCATTCCCAAACTCTCATGGCCTCTCGACAAAGCGGATAGGATCTGGTTCCCCCCTGTTTGTTGATATACCAGACTACTGACATGTTGTCTGTTTGAATTGCAATTGTCCCTAAGGGAAGAAGGGCCTGGAGTGCTTGCAATGCTAAAAGCACCACCCTCATCTCTGGGACACTGATGTGCAACAAGGTCTCCGAGTGGGTCCACGTGCCTTGGACGGTTTTGCCCATGCAGTGCCCCCCCCCACCCGAGGCAAGAAGCATCCATGGTCACTGTGGCTTGGGGTGGGGACATTGAGTAGGGATTTCCTGCAAACCTTGCTGAGGGGGATAGATGCACTTAGCGGATGTTGCAGGATGGACCATTGAACCTGCAAGGTCCATTGTAGGACCTTCATGTTTAGATGAGCTAGAGGTGACAGATTGATGGCCGCAGCCATGGAACCTAGCGCCCTCAGGACCAATTCCGCTGGAGGAGCCGGGGATTGTAGGAGGGCCAGCATGTGGAGTGTCAAAGTTCGAAGCCTGTCCGGAGTTAGGAAGACCCTCAACAGGTTTGTGTCTAACCTGGCCCCTATGAAATCCAATATTTGAGTTGGTTGAAGGGAGGATATCTTGAGATTGATTGAGATTCCCAGATAAGAGGCCAAGTGAAGGAAGTAACTCCTGGCTCAACTTAGTAGATGCCTGGTGTGGGCGGTCAGGAGCCAGTCGTCTAGGTACGGAAAGACCTGTATTCCCTGAAGCCTCAGGTGGGCCGCTACAACTGCCATAACTTTGGTGAACACCCTGGGGGCTGTGGTGAGACCAAAGGGGAGGACCCTGAACTGATAGTGGCTGGCTCCCAGCCGGAAGCGGAGAAACCTTCTGGATCGTCTGTCCATCAAAATGTGGTAGTACGCATCCTTGAGGTCTATAGAGCACATCCAGTCGTTCTCCTGCAGGAGTGGGAGAATGGATTGAATGGTGACCATCCAGAACTTTTCTTTGGCAGCCGACAGGTTTAGTGAACTTTTTTGTTGTTGTTGTCTCAATGTTTTGATGATTTATTAATTTGGGGGGAGGGGTGGTGGTGGTGAGTAGCCTAAGCTTCACACACCAAGGTCCTATTGATGGATTCTGAACTAAATTTCCATGAGTTTTTTTTTCTTCTGCTCTACTCACTCACTCTACTGCTTTATACCTTACCCACCGCCCACACACTCATCAGCAAGCAAAGTACAGTTGTGTACACTTACCATAAATGTAGATGTTTGGGTGTACTCACTGTTGCAGTCATTACATGTGGGTTATCTGCTTGCAGGTAGCCCTCAGTTGGCTTGATTATCAGTCTTGGGTCCTGCGTTGGTTGCTGTCTCATCTTCCATGATGTCAGGTAGTCAGGGGTATAAAGCATGCATCATACACCATTACATCAGTTTTTCTTGTCCCAGATGTCAGGTGCCCCCATAATGTGAAGCAATTAAATATATAGTTACAACTCCAACAAAAAGCAAATACACCAGAAAGCTTAGGTATAGTAAACAAGAAGAGAGGTACAGCCAGTAGAAGTCAAGGGGCTGGAGGAAGGTAACCAGGACTGCAAAACTGAATATACTCGAACATCTACATTTATGCTAAGTGTACACAACTGTACTATGTTCTTCGTGTTTCACTGTTGCAGTCATTACATTTGGGTAGATTCCCAAAACTAAGGAAGGGAGGAGGCAGTTATTGAGCATTAGGAGTAGCTATTAGGCCCTGCAAGACTGCAGTGGCAAAACCAGTTCTGGATTTAGAGAAAATTGGCAAGTGGTAATGCTTGGTGAAGGTATGTACAGAACTCCAGGTAGCAGCTTCTAGGATGTCCCTGGTAGGAAAACCTCTGAGAAAGGCTGCAGACCTAGATGCAGCCCTGGTGGAATGGGGTCTTATCCCCTTGTGGGGTAGGTTTTTCATGGTGCTTATAGTTCAGGGTTGTAGGGTTCATAGATTATTACACTAGCTAAGCTCCCATGCCATTTTAAGCCTAGCCATTTATCCTTTGTGAGACTCAAACCCTGCACCTTTTGCTTGCAAGGCAAACACCTTAACCATTAGGCCACCCTCCCAACCCTGTAGTAGAAAAGAATGCAATGACCTATCCACTTAGAAATGGTTGGCTTTGAAATGGCCTTCCCCTCTGCCCCTGCAGCAAAGGCAACTAGCAGCTGTTCAGATTTCCTGAGAGGCTTGGTCCTGTCCAAGTAAAATCTAAGTTGTCTGTGCACGTCCAAGCAGTGCAGTATTCGTTCCCCTTTGTTCTGTGGATTAGAAAAGAAGGTTGGCAAATGAATGGACTGATTAAGGGCCACACTGGATACCACCTTGGGCATAAAGGAAGGATTGGTCCTGAGGACACCCTGCCCACATGAAAGATGATGAAAGGCTCCACTGCCACGAGGGCCTGTAATTCAGACACCCTTCTTGCTGAGGTGATGGCTAGGAGGAAGGCTGTTTTCCAAGAAAGGAATTTCAACTCTGCAGTTGTAGCTGGCTCAAAAAGAGGTAGAGTGAGCTTTTCCAATACAAAGTTAAGGTCCCAGACAGGAGTAGGCGCTCTCCTGGATGGTCTTAAATTTTTGGCCCCTCTGAGGAATTGTTTCAGCAGGGGGTGAGAGAAGAGGAGTGGCTCAGTATTATAATGTGTTGAAATGGCCGAGGCATGAATTTTAATGGAAGAGAACGAAAGGCCCTTGTGAAGCATCTCTGTTAAGTATTGAAGAATATGGGGTAAATTGGGCACTAGTGCCCATCCCCCGAGTCTGGCTCCAGGAACAGAATCTTTTCCACTTTTCAGCATAGGATTTTCTAGTACTAGGTCTCCTTGCCTCCAGGATGACATCCAGCACTTGTTTGCTGAGTGATGGTATAGGATAACTCAGGTAATTAGCCAGGCTGCCAGGTTTAGGGTTTGAAGCTGGGGGTACAGAATATGGCCCTCCTGTTGGGACAGTAGGAAAGGAGTCTGAGGCAGGTGCCATGGTTCCAGTAGTGACATAATGCACAGGAGGGGTTACCAGTGTTGGCGTGGCCAGTCTGGTGCAATGAGTATTGTCCTTGATTTGCCTTGTTTGAGGAGAGGCAGAGGGGGTTAAGGCATAAACTGAGAGGCTTTCCCAGGTAATGGACAGGGCATCCACTTTCAAAGCTCGTCTGTGGGGAGTCCTTGTGCAGAATTTGTCCAATTGGTAGTTCTAAGGGGAGGCAAACAGGTCTACCTCTGGGCTCCCCCATTTGTTTCTCAGAAGGTTGAATATCTTTGGCTCCAGTTTCCACTTGTGTGGGTCCATGAGATTTCTGCTTAGGTCGTCTGCCAGTGTATTTAGCTAGCCTGGCAGGAATTGAGCTTGTAGGTGCACTTGGTAGTGCAAGGCTGTGTTCCACAGAGCCATGGCTAGTCTGCAGAGGGGGTACTGTACCACATAACAGTGGTGTTATCCATCTTTACCAATAATTGTCCTGGAAGAATGTGGTCCTTGAAGGCTGTCAGAGAATTCTGTACAGCTAACATTTCTTTTTGATTGATATGCAGGTGCATTTTGACTCTGGTTCCATTTCCCCTTTATGCACTGCCCTGCCAAGTGAGCCCCCATGCATAATCTGTTAGGGTTTGGGCGGCAGGGGGTAGAGTGAATGGCAGCCCCTTGTGGTGGCAGGCCTCTGCCCACCAAAGGAACTCTGTCTTTATACAAGGAATGATGGGAATCATTGACTCCAGGTCCTGAGAATGTGGACACAATAGGCTTTTTAGATACCATTGTAGCTTCCTCATATGCAGTCTTGCATATGGAATTAACAGAATGCAAGAGGCCATGAATACCAGGGCTTGCAGAATTTTCCTTGCCGATAGTTGGGTTTTTGTGGCCAGCAGTTTGAAGTAGGCTGTCAAACTTGTTTATCTGGCGTGAGGTAGGCCATCTGAGAAGTTGTATTCAAGCTTGCTCCCCAGGAATACAATTTGTTGGCAGGGTACTAGGTGAGATTTCTTTTTGTTTATGGTGTACTCCAGTGAGGTTAGCAGTTTCTTTACAAATGCCAGATGATTTAATAGTATGTCCTGGCTTTCTGCCTGAATTAGACAATCATCCAGGTATGGGTATATTTGAATATTTATTTACCTGCAGAATGCAATGACTGGAGCTAGGCACTTTGTGAATACCCTGGATGCAGTAGATAATCCAAAGGGCAGTGCATAGAACTGATTAACCTGCTCTGAAGAGTAGGTATTTTCTGCAAGATTCCCTTATTGGGATGTGCAGGTAAGCTTCCTTTAAATCTAGTGTTGCCAATCAGGCATTATTGCCTAGCATGGGAAGCAGCTGATGAAGAGTTAGCATTTTGAATTTTGAGATTACCAAAAAGGTGTTTAGGATAGACAGGTCCAGGATAGGACACCAGGTATTGTCTTTTCTGGGTACCAGGAAAAGTCTTGAGTAAAATCCTTGTCCCCATTCCTCTTTTGGGACAGGCTGAATAGCCCTGATACATAGAAGATTGAGAACCTGCTGTTGAGCCTCTGCCCTCTGATTTGGGGGGTAGGTCTGGCCAACCGTTTGGGGTTGGTAAGGAGTGGAAGTGGAATCTGTATCCTTGGGAAACTATTTAGAACCCATTTGTCTTGGGTAATGAGTTCCCAGTTTTTTGCATGCAGGGCGATCTTTCCCTCTACAGGAACAGTCAGTTGAGCTGGGCTTGGAAGGTTTAAGGTTAAGTCATTGTGACAGTTTACTATGGGGGTGCCTTACCACTTCCAGCTTTGGAAGAGGGAGCCCCCCCACTGCTTAGGCCTGTGAGTCCCTTGAGACTGAAGCCTGGGTGGTCTGCTGGTCCTAGGTTTGGACTGAGAAGGCCTGGAAGAGACAGGAAAGGACCAATTCTTCGAAGGCCAGTGCCTACTAAATCTGGGAGGCTGTACTTACAGGAACTCTAACAGTTTGCATAGATTTAGCTTTTTCCTCCATCTTTTTAAGTACTACTACTGCTTTGTTACCAAACAGGCGGTCTTGGTTTAAGGGAGCATCGAGTAATTTAGCTTTAACATGATCTGGCAAAGTTTGCTCCTTAAGCCAAGCATGCCTTCCAAGTACAGACCCAGTGACAGCAGCCCTGCAAGATGCCTCTAAGGAATCAAAACCACATTGCAAAGTATGTTTACCAACTTTTTCAGCAGAATGCATTAAATCCTGTAATTCTTTATTTTCAGCACAGTCAGGAATCAACATAATTTTCTGTTTAAGTAATCCTGTAATATGCTGCTGGTACTTTAAAATATGAAACTGGCAGTTTAAGGCCTTAACGGCCAAAGTAGCAGAAGTGTATACCTTCTTACCCCATCTATCCAGGGCCCTGGAATCTCTATCAGAGGGGGTAGGGATTTTGGCAGTAGTATCCTTTGGGTCCCTGTGAAATGGTCTCTGGATCCGCAGCAGGATTCTTAAAGAGGAACTTGTGAGAGTCAGGTACTCTGTAATACTTGTCAGGTTTCCTGGGAGGCAGAGGTGAAGTGTCTGGGGCCAGGCTAGAATCCATGAAGGCATCATCTACAATGTCCAGTACAGGAGGGATAGCTAAAGGCCTATGTTGAGGTAGGAGTAAGAATTCCCTAAGCCTCTTTTTAGAGTCAGTGTAATCCTGGCATTCCCAGTGGAAATGCTCCCTAAGAGTATGCAAAGTTTCACCAAAAGAGAAATCTTCTGGAGGGGAATCAGAGGGAATGGCGTCCTCTGCATTAGAATCCTCATAAGTAGATAAGGGTAAATCCTGGTCATCAGAAGAAACAGAAATATCAGAATCCTGATCCGAAGAATCAGGAGGAAAATCAGTTTTAGGTCTCAGAGGGAGAAGGGTGGCTTCCCCTGATTAGAGTAATAAGGTCTTCAGCCATTCTTATTTGTTTTTTAGGCACAGGGGCATGACCATGCAGTCTGGGCATCGGTTTTCTAGGAGTGGATAGAGTTTTAGGCCTTGAAGAAGAAGACGGCATCGGTTTGATATGCAAGTCAGTAGGCATGAATACAACTTCAGAAGCCGGTGCCTGCACAGCAGCTCTAGACCCATCCAAGGTAGAGACATCCGCAGGTTCCATAGTCCACAAAGCATCTCTTGGCATGATGGACAATGAATGGGTCTCAGTAGAGGCCTGCGAATCTGAAGTAGCAGGTATCAGGGGCTGTGAAAGCGCCTCACTGAGTACCGGCGAACTGGTGACTAGCTTAACGGAAGCGTCGTCGGCAGCTTTGGACCTATGAGGTCTGTCTTTTTCTTTACATTTTTTCGGAATGTTGGTAGTCGGATGGCTTACCAAAGCCATTTCTGGATAATTGAACAGAGTACCAAACTAGTTAGATGTAACAATGAACCAACGGCGATAGTTCGAGGACTGAATAAGGCACAAAACCGACAGCGAGGGGTGTCGTGGTCTGGGCCTAAGCAAGGAAAGCAGTACGAATGAAAATCTTTATGAGGTATTTGCTTTCCACATGAAATACAACTGTTAACTTTTACTGACATCGGTTTAGAGCAAGAAAAAGGATCCCCAATGGGGTTACTTAGCTTTTTCGAAGACTCCGGATCTGAAACTCGAAAATGAAAATTTCAGGAGTCGACCAACCGGCACTTGCAAACTGCTTCTGGCACCGCACAGCAAGAAAGACTGATGTAATGGCATCAGCTGCATGCTTTATACCCTTGACTACCTGATGTCATGGAAGATGAGACCGCAACCGACGCAGGACCCAAGACTTTGATAATCAGGCCGACTGAGGGCCATCTGCAAGCAGATAACCCAAATGCAATGACTGCAACAGTGAAACACGAACATCCAAGAATCCAGTTCCCGGAAAGCTCACATTCACAGGCTACACTACCTACAGATCACATACCATATTTAGCTTCCTTGCCTCTACACAAATTCCCTCACATAAGCTCAACCTTATCCATTATTTTTCACCAAATTACACAGATTTCTGGAAATTTACCCTCCAGGGGGTGACTGTCCCACTTAGCCTCACACTACTCTGCTTTCCTCCACTCTCCTGCCATAACCCCAAATCCCATCCAACCATTTACTCCACATTTATTCTTTTCCCATTTTAACACTGGATCAGGGTACTTTCCACACATCTAAAATCAATCACAACCACACACTCTACCATAAGAAACTACAAGCAAACTCATTTCTATCCACAACTTCTACTCACATTACAAAGTCATACTCAAACATCTCAATTTCCATACAATACCCCTCCATACGGATACATTTTTTAAGTAAACCCCATCCATATCACTGTGGTGTACGCCTAACCATTTACACCATACTTCTCAACTACATTCTCCCATGCAACTTCACTTCTAACAAAAAATTTCCTACTCTCATCCAGTAGTGTCACTTTCTCACTTCACAGCTTAACACTCAATCCTCCATTCTCTTCATTCATCTCCCATAAGGCAATACTCACCCCCTCCCCACAGACCACCTTGTAACTCTCTCATTTCCAATTCTTAACACCTAAATATCTACCACTAAAAGTAGAAGAGACAGAATATCTCCAAAATGCCCAAACAACTTAAGCTTACTTTACTCTTCTACTTTAGCAAACAACACAGCAACACAGTGTGGGGAATGTCCACCTAAATCC
The DNA here is from genome assembly GCF_019279795.1 of Protopterus annectens. Classification (NCBI taxonomy): domain Eukaryota; kingdom Metazoa; phylum Chordata; order Ceratodontiformes; family Protopteridae; genus Protopterus; species Protopterus annectens. The sequence continues at coordinate 523,636,830 of NC_056745.1, forward strand.
AGGCCCAACACAATTTTCCCTTCAGAGCATCCTTCTACATTGCAACCAAAACTTACGAAGACCCATTAATAACATTGCATTAGAAATATTTAATCTAAGTATCCATAGCCTCTGTAGCAAAAGACCTGAACTAGTTTGCCCAACTCTCTCTCTACTCCCTGGATGTTGTTCTCTCAGAAATGTGGCTCAAACCAAACATACCCAATGAAATCTTGCCTTCTGGTCATAGCATGTTTAGACTAAACTGAGAAAATGGAAGGACTTGTGGTGTAGCAATAATACATAAAAACAAATCGCTTGTTTCATCCCTACTCAAATCATCATCCTTAAATTTAACAAGGAAATACTAATCACCCAGCTTCAACTAAACTCAAACAAAGCATTATGTAATAACCACACTACACTTGAAGAAGCTCTATCCTGGTTATAGAAAAACATTAAGCTATAAACTTTCGCATACTGTGATGTTAACTGGGCTACACTATACACCTCTATACCAGCACTTTCCTCAATCTTTACAATTTCTCAACTCATTATCACTCAAACTAGGCATTCAAGACCGACAACTCTAACGCAGTCTTAACACGTGATACTTACTACACTCCTCTACCAGATCCTCTAAGTGATCACCACCCCACCTTCATTAATAGAAAATGCAACAGACTGCAACAAATTCTCATCATTATAAGTAGTTAATAAACTTAGTAATTACAATGCTTAGTAAATACAAACTTTTATCACTAAGTAGTTAATAAACTTAGTAATTACAATACAAATTCTTTCTTCAATGCTCAAGAGGTTAACTGGCACTGCTTAAACAACTACCTTTAGATGAAGTTACTACCACTGCTGATCAGCTCTTCTTAATTTTACTAAATAAGCATATACTATATAGGAAAACACTCACCATGGCTAAGACAAACACATCCTTAGCATTTGCACCAAAAAGCTTGTTCTTTTCCAAAGGTGCATCCAGAAGTTTTGCTTTTACATGATCTGGTAGAGGTTGACCTTTTAACCAAGCATGTCTACGAATCACTGCCCCTGTCATAGCTGCCCTACATGAAGCTTCCAGTGCATCATATCCACACTGCAGGAAGTGATTGCTTACTTGCTGAGTGTTATGTACAGCTTCCTGCAAAGTCTTCCTGTCTAAAGGATCAGGAGAAGCTAATGTTTTTTGTAAATCTTCCAAGAGATAATCCTGATACTGTAACATATGAAAAAGGCAATTTAAAGCTCTCACAGATAAGGTAGTGGATGTGTAAACCTTTTTGCCCCATCTCTCTAATGACCTTGCTTCCCTGTTGGAGGGCAAAGGATTTTTTGAGGTGGAGGCTGAAACTCCTTTAGGCCCCTGTGAAATAGTTTCCAAATCAGCAGAATGGGCCCTGAATAAATGGGAATGAGTTTCTGGGACCCTGTAATACCTGTCTGGCTTGGCTGGAGCAGGAGGAAGAGAATCAGGGGTAGCACTAGAGTCAGAATACAAATCATCCAGAACATCAAGTACAGGAGGAATAGCTAAGGGCCTGTGCTGAGGCTTCTTAAGGAAAGTCCTCAGGCGTTTCCTAGAATCAGAATATTCCTGACCCTGCCACTTGAAATGTTCCCTCATGGTGTGCAGAACTTCCCCAAAAGAAATATCCTCAGGCGGGGAGGCCGAAGGGATGGAATCTTCTGCATCCGAGTCCTCATAAGTCTGGAAGAGCTCTTCCTGGCTATCAGAGTGGACAGAGCCCTCAGAGTCTTCATCTGAAGGAGTAGGGTCAGAGGGTTCAACCCGGGCCTTTATCAGGAGGAGGCTGGGATGCTCTCTCAGGATGGGCCTGTGAACCTCTAATCATGGAAATTAAATCAGCAGCCATGGACATAATTTGTGTCTCCGGAGTCGGCTGAGGTAAGGATTTAGAAGTAATATGCTTTGTTTTGCTGGCTGCCTTAGCCCTAGTGTAGGCCTTAATAGACATGGCCATAGGAGGCCTGGCAGCTCCACGTGCAGGACTGACCTTGTCTACAGCAATGGTCTCGGGCATTTCCTCGGTTTCGGTATCCGGAGGAAAGTCTATAACTGGCGTCAGAATAATGTCTGGAATCGGAGTCGTCGGTAATGCGGTGTCTTCGGTTCGGAGCGGTGGAGAGACCGTCTCAGAGGGAACCGGAGCACTCGCGCTAGGTTTTGGCGTGGAGTCAGTGGTAGACGCGGGCCGAGGATGTCGGTCCCGGTCTTTTCGTTTTTTGGGTGTTTGCGATGTCGGAAGATCCGACGGCATGTTGTAGGCAAATTTATCGCCAAAAAAATCTTCAGCAAACTCCGCCCGGCGCCTGAGAGTGCGCTTGTTGAAGCGAGCACAGGCTACACAGGCCGAGACGTCGTGGTCTGGGCCCAGGCAAGGGAGGCAGTAAGAGTGGAAATCCTTATGAGGTATTTGTTTACCACAAAAAAGACAATTGTTAACTTTTTCAGTAATTTCTGACATCGGCTGAGGCAAGAAAAAAGGTCCCCAATGGGGTACTTAGCTTTTTCGATGACTTCGGTATCGTAGAATACAGGAGCTGACCGACCGGCACTTGCGAACTGCTTCTGCTTCGGGCACCGCGGCAAGAAAGACTGAAGAAAATGGCATCGGCTGATGCTTATATACTCCAGCCGCTCTGACGTCGGAGAGAAATGCGACATCAGCCGACGTCGGACCCAGACTTTGGAATCCGGCCGACCGAGGGCTGCCTGAGGCAGGACAACCCACATGTTATGACTGCAGTTGCATTCTTGAAGGACATCCATTAAACCAGTCTTGAGACTTTGGGACAAACCTTGGAAAACCTAGCAAAACAAAACTCTTCCAAACTACCAGGCCTACCTCTTTCTAAGGAACCAAGTGAAAGCCCTTGTAAAACTGACAAGAATTACAATATAAACATTCAGAACATTTCCCATAGTAATACAAAAACATTCAGACTCATCAACAGCCTCTTATTATGGCAGAAAAACCCATCCAATACTATGAAAATTATTCTGACAGCACTTTAGCAAACTAACTCCCGACTTAAACATAGCAACCACATTAATAGATCCACTGGTTGGAGTTGTCTTATGAAAGGGGGGGGGGGGGAGTAAAAAATACAAATGTATTAAGTCACAAGAAACTTTATGATGGAATGGGTGGGTTAATTTACTTATTTAAATTATTCAAAGGACATATTAATCTAAAATGTATAATTAACTGTTTAACAGTAATTGAATATGTTATATAAAATGAATGTGGCTGTATTAGGTTGTATTCACCATGAAGGCTTGTGCCAAAACGCTATGAGAATAAATTTCTGCCACTTCCAGGTTTTGTTGAATGACAAGCTCTAGTTCATATTTGTCAGAAGTTCTATTAGTGAACATTGGTCTGTTTTGTTGACTGATAATTTTAGTGGCATGTTGAATGATATATGAGGTAACACTTTTTAGTAATGAAATATAGGATCATTACTAAATTGGTTAAGGCTAGCACCTTTAGAGGCAGTTTCTCTTGTGGACATAATTTTGCACATTACTGGTCAAGACTACAAAACATTATATTTTTACCAGTTCAATAAACATGACAACCACATATATAATCGAACGAGTGCAATGGGACAGACGAAGAGTATTGTCAAAGAATTAGTGACCCAATTAAGTGACAGATGCAAATGTGATGAAAATCAGGGAGCTCAATTCATGTTTACAGGCATTGACATTGTTTATGCTGGTTATATAAATCTTGAACGACAAAGAAAAAAGTGGAGTGTATTACTAGTAGTGCTTTTCATACCAAGGCTGTATGAAATGCTTTAAATATACAGATATCTGTCATTTGCAACATTCATACAGCATCACAAGTATGGAACAGTACTGATATAGAATGTTTATATTCACTATCAAAGTTTTTTTTCCCTGTTTAAATTATTTTGTGGTATACGATTTTCACATCAGGTGATAAGTCATGTGACTACACAGAGATTATAAATGGAAGCTTTCTTATTTATTGCACTGACAAAGCTTGTTCAGTGGAGTGAAACTGGTTTGCTGTTTCCATTCAGTTGAGCTGCTGAATGAATTTACTTTGTACCTCAGTGCTAGCCTTCTCTACGTACTTTATTGAATACTGGGTGTGCACGAGGTCAAATGGAATACCGTGCTTTTTTGTGACCGCCCTTTTGTAATTTACGTACATTTACGTTACCTTAATGATGGCTCCAATCTCTGCTTTCCCTCACTTCTGCATTCGCAATTACTGATTCCTCTTGCTTTGTCATGAAAATAAAATTAGACACTGAATTAGGTAACCTATCTGGTAGAGGTCGTTTCAAATTCATGTTAGTAGGAAACATATGCAGTACTTGTTCAACAATCTTTTCAGATTCCTACATACAACTGGCCTGTTTTTACGTGCAGTTATGCACTGCAGCTAAAACTGGCAGAAATTAACTTGTGGACTATTGAAATGTAGTACAAACACACACTCAGGGATAATTGTATCTATTTCTTTTCCTTCACATTTTATCATCTCTAATTACAGTTATGCATTTAACTCTGCTAAAGATTTATGTTGCATTACTGTTTTGCCTTCTTTCACAATTTTCTCTTTCTTTAGCTCTTTCTAGGTGCTCCCATTTCTCCACTGATCACAGCAGCTGCAATTCACAGTAAGGACCACGGGTAAAGCAGTCGAGGGCAAATTTATTTTGTGAATGATATAGCACACTAACAGACCCGTGTCTTGTAGAACTTATCCGGGAATCCACTAGGCTAATAATTTACCTGATGAACAGTCTCCTGTAAAACAATCCCAATGGAATACATAATCTTGAAACTTTTGCCCCATCACTTGGGAATCACCACTCAAACACACAACGCTAAGCAGCCACAGCTCTCTCTCCATTTAGAGAACAAAAACCTGGAAGAATTTACCAGTAGTAGTATGCAATAGGGTACTGGCTACTTGAACATTCCCCCTTCAAGCCTGAAGAAATGGACGAAAGGAAGCTTTGGTCTTTTCTCTGGCTTCCGTGCTGTCACAGCCTTTGTGCAATTCCCCCACTGTGGGCTATCTTGAAACAGGCTTTACTGCTCTCAGGACCAGACTGAGGAGTTTAATGCCTGAAGTGATGACAGATGTCCGACTGCTACTTTTCAAAAAGGAAAAAAAAGAGCACAAATTCAAACACATCCACCTCAAGGTTTACTACAGCTAAGGGAAATTAAAGTTATATAATTATTATGAAAGATCTAGGTTAACTTCTGTCCATTAAAGCCTGTGTGTTATCAGAAGCTGGAACTTAAGCATCTTTTGCTCCAAATCTCCACTGCCTTTCCCCATAATGCTCTGTCAGACAATCTTCTCAGTTTGCCTACCACACCTGACCTGTACATACAATGTCCAAAACAAAAGGCTAAGAATTAGACCAAAGGTTCTCCACAACAGACTGTGGACAAGCCCACAAGATCCATCAAGAGCACAAACAGTGACAGATTAGAAGGGGAGTGGAGGGAGAAATTGTTGTGATGGACTGAAGACTACGTGGAACTAGAGTTATGGTAAATACATAACTTTCGTAACCGATGTTGCTTTTCTGCCCACCTCAACATGTGTGACAGAGACCCAGGCAGACAGAACTGCTAGCATCTGGTGATAATATTCTGCAAAATGGTGGAGCCAAGCGAAATCCTAGATCTGGAAAGAATGTCTAGTTTATAACAGGACACAAATATACAAGTGTTACACTAGGTAACCACAGCCCAAATATCTAAAGAATAAGAGGCAGTTGAAACATAAACTGTCCTAGCAGACTGGGCCTTTGGGTTTGCTAGGTAATGAAAGTATATGCAATCAAAAAATCAACAGCACTAATTTAATTCAGAAACTAGTTTCTGGATCTTAGCACCAGAGGACGACACAAAAAACTGACCCTACTTCCTAATATGTTAGGTCCTGTACAAACAGAACCTCAAATGGAGACAGAGGTCTACTACTGAAGTCTGGAAGAAAACAAGCAACTGAATCAACTGGTTGAGGTTATAAGAGGCCACCTTAGGCATAAAAGGCTTTGTCCACAATGAGACCCTGTCTTTATGAAAAAGGTAAGGCGGGATTACAGGACAAAGCATGCAGTTCAGAAACTCATCCAGCAGAAGCTACAGCAATTAACAAGCTCTCAACAACTCCTACAGCTACCCTCACACAGCCCAACCTTGTAAGTATTGTAAATAGCATTCTACTGTCGGTGTGTATGTAAAGCTTATTTACATTTTCTCAAAAGGTTTGTATGTAAACTGTTTCCAAACCCAACGCATACCTGTTTTCCTCAAATTAAATTGTATGATCCCCACCTTCAAGCTTAATGAATTTGTTAACTATGCATGACATTGAATGCATTTATAAGCAACTACTCTACATAATATCTTTAATATCAACTATCCGTTATATCTGAATTGTATAATGCATCTTGGAGCTTTCCTCCCCAGGTCTCCACTGAAAATGGGTCAATTCAGCCCAGTGGACTTCCCCGGTAATCAAACTGCAAATAATAAATAAAATAAAATTAAGTGCATTTGCCATGACAGAAATTTTCAGTCTACAGTAGCAGCTAGTTCGAAAGGGGGCCTGTTCAAGGGTTGGAGGAGAAGAGGCAATTCCCAAGGAGAAATTGGATCCCTTACTAGAGGACTGCACAGGAAATTACCCTTCAAAAAAGCTTTGCATAGTAAGTGACTGGCAGATGGCCTTGATCCACATACATTTAAAATGCCACCACAGCTGGATCTTGATAGAGCAGATATCTCCAGATTGGGAAAAAAGATGAGAAGAAAATCGAATAATATCTACAAAGGAGTAGAAAAGGGATTCAAATCCTTTAGAATAGGTCCAATAGAAAATCTTCCCCAATTACTACCATAAACCTTTCTGGTGGATGGCTTCTGTGAAGAAGCAGAGACATACACAACTTTTAACCCAGAGCTTGGGATCTCTGGCCATCAACTGAATTGGAGGAACCAAGTGGTCAACCTCAGGGATTTCACATTGGGTGAGACTGTCCTGAAGGAGGGTGCAACAGGAATGGGGAACCAAACTGCAACAGGAAGGGTACCAAACTTATCTGGTCCAGAAGTGGACTATGAGGACTATGGTCTTTGCAACATGCTGTGTTCTGAAGAAACCTGATTATCAGGGGGCATTGAGGGGTTAAGTGTAAAGGAGACCGTGAGGTCAAGCATGCAATAGAGCATCCCTCGGAGATTGCCCCTTAGGAGGGATCAGGGCCAAAAGCTGCTGAATTTGGTATGTAAAAGGAGTCTCAAACAGACTGCAGCATGGCTGGCCCCAGCAAATGAAAATCTGTGTAGCCAGTGATGATTGACAGACCACTCATAAGGCATCAGAACGCTCCTGCTCTAATTGTCCACTAGAATTTTGGATAAGTCAGGAATGTACATTGCTATCAAAAAGTGTTGTGAAGAGTGAAGACATTGCCCACTTGACACACATTCACAGCCTCTCTACAAAGGGGGGATAGGATCAGGTTCCCCCTTGTTTATGTACTAAACCCCTGCCATTTTGTTGGTCTAGACAGAGACCACACCTTTGGGGAGGCAGTCAAGGCCTGCAATGCTAGGAGGGACTGCTCTCATCTCCAAAATGCTAATGTGTAGATGGGCCTCCGATTAGGACCAGATATCTTGCACCTTCTTCCCTTCATAATGGCCCCACTCCACCCCAGGAGAGAAGCATCCCTGGTCAGGGTGGCTGTGCACCATGGAACATCAAATGAATGTCACACAAACATGATCTGACATTAGCCATCATGAGATACGATAACAAATTTGAGTTATACAGACTGGAAAGTTCATCAGGTGAGTTGTTACAAACCACTGGACTTAAGAGGAGTCCAGTGAAGAACCTGTCTACAGAAACAAGAGTAGCCATCAAACAGACAAGATGGAGAACCAAGGAAGTGGATGGTCACTGAAACGGCAGAATTTTATTATATTTTAAGTTAGGATAGTAATCTTGAAGGAAGAAGTCTGGCAATCTGAGTAGCGGTGTCCAGATGGCAACCCGATAAACTTAAGCTTGAACAAGTTCCAGATTGGGAAATGTCCTTTACCATCAACTGCAGCGTACAGCCATGAGGGCACCACTTGCCCACATACAGGTTAGTTCGTTAATGGGACTGTCTGAAATTGAATATATTTACAAGCATAACTTTTAAAATAAATTTTTAATGCATTATTTTTGTTATATCGATGATTTGATTTTTGTCTGCTAGGTGGCCAAGACCAGATCTCTGACTGTTAGAGATCCGGGGAAAACAGATTTGGTCTGTCTTTTGACGAACCACAGTGAGGAAATAATACTGAATATCTGGATGTAAAACTAAAGGGGTGTGACAATTGTGAAGTTTTAACTTCCATACATAAAACGCTTGAAAACGGTAGGCAATTATTGCATGGCACGAACTGTCACCCCCCCCCCCAACCTGCTGTCATTACCTTATGCTGAATTTCTATGGCTGAGAAGATTATGTAAAAGTGAACTACACTTTAAGAAATTAGGTTTACTGCTCAAATGTTTTCTTTTCTAGGGGTATGACAAATCTATTATAGAGAATGCTTTACTTCCAGCTAAGGGGGCAACTGTTAATGTGGCCAACTAGATTATCAGTTTATGCCCATGAGAAAAACAGATTAAACAGAAATTGTACGACATCGTCCCTTAATAGACAGAAAATTTGTTTGTAGTTGCACAGTATTTTGTGAGAAAATGAGAACTGGTCAAATAAAACTGGAATTTTTGGTTAGAGCATCATGATTTTTCTACTGTTTTATGTTCTTTTTCTTATACATCTTATAAAAGAGGCAGAAATTTAAAAGACATGTTAGTGCACCGTAATTTTCTTGTACCGAGTATGTACTCCTACAGGACCCTTGCTGCCTTAGCTACCTTCCCTTATGGGGGCTATTTGAGTTGTATATACGTTCAGATTTTTTTTTTTTTTTTTTTTTTAAAGATCAACAGTGTTAGGTTTGTACCTACTGACAGATATACCTACAATACAGAAGGAGTAATGTACATACTTAAATGCTCATGTGACTTATTTTTATGCAGGGAAACTAAGAACATTTAAACTTAAGACTGCAGGAACAAGTAAAAGATATCACGTCATGGAGGTGATCCTTCTGGTTTGCAAGCTAGCATTCTGGAATATACCTAAAATATTGTGACAATACAGTACTTAAAAATAAACAGTACTTAAAAATAAACTTCTACATAAAGAGTATTTTTACTTTAAAGCATGACACCTTGGGGTCTTAACACCACATGTAACTCCAGGCATCTGATTTAATTATTTGGACCCATTCAGCGGCTTACTGCATAACACGGTACTAGCCCCCTCTAACCACTCGCATCCTGAACGGCACAGAAAGATAGACGAATAGCTCCCTGCCGAGAAACTAGCTGAATCCTATTCCTGCAACCTCCTGAAAAAGACCTGACAAGGTTAAATAGGTCCATCACTTATTTGTAATTTACTGTAGTGCTAAGCCGATCTTGGTCTAAAGCACCAATCAGATTCCCTTTTAAATGGTCTTGAGCCCAACTATAATTTTTGAATTTGGCTTTTTCTTCACATTTAACCTAAAGTAACTCCTTGCTTTACAGCTTTAACTTCACCTCTGCTGGCCCTAAAAGTATCAAACTTAGCAAAAAATCAGCTCACAAACACCTAGCGTTTCCTCTACAGGGCTACCAAAAAAGTACTAAGTCATAAATGCTAAACAGAATACTTAATGACTAGATAAAGTACATAATAAAATAAAGAACAGTGGCCCTAAGAACTTTATTTTTCTACATGCATAGCTCTCACAGATCTGGTGAATCTCGTGGTCTGGTTTTAGCCTATCATATGCAGTCTCTCTCCCACTTCCCAGTTACGTGAGTAAGGTTACAAACAGACATACAGTAACCTCCATTTTTAAACTAACAAAAAAAAATCCCAGTGCTCCTGGACCCAGTTGGTGGCTTCCTGCATAATGCGGTACTGAATTCTTTGATTTATATCTTCTTGCAGGTTATTGTATTCCAATCTTATTTGCGTTGCTGTGACTATATTACTGACATATGCTTGCTGAATATAAAACTTGTAGTGTTCTGACGTTGTTACATGTTAAAATATGTTGGTGAAATGCAACCAGTCCACATTATCTTGTCAGCAATATACTGATGCAACTGCTGCTTTGTCACGAAACCAAATAACTGATTAGAACCACTTTAGAATCTCTAGGAAACTGTGGACTTAAATACAGTATCCTGTGGCATTACTTGACTGATGTGTGACCTAGGATTTAACTGTTGTATTAACACAGGGACTTCTGTTGTTGACTTAAATACAGTAACCTGTGTCATTACTGGATTGTTGTTGTGCGACCTAGGATTTAACTGCTGTATTAACATAGGGACTTCTTTTTAACTAGTGTGGAAGTTTTTGCAATTTGTACTGCAATTTTCTGGATCTGCACTGCACTGCTCTGTGGGTGTGTATCTAATAATTCTTCTTCTTTACCCGGTTAGGTGTCGCCACAGCAGATCACCTGTCCACTCATGACAGGCAGTGGAGTTTTACAGTGTTGAGTTGCCAGCCTGGTGACCAACCTTCCATAGAAGGCACACACTCACACCTAGGGCCAACTTAGAGTGTCCAATCCACCTACAGCATGTCTTTGGGATGTGGGAGGAAACCCACGCGACCACAGGGAGGACATGCAGACTCTGCACAGAAGGCACTCCAGCTCAGGATCGAATAGAACAACCTCTAGCTGTAAGGCAGCAATGCTAACTGCTGCACCACTGCAGCCGCCTGGGTGTATATCTAATAATGCACATCTAAAATGTATTCTGTTGGTGGATGTACCTACTAGTTAGCACATACACTAACGCTTATGTCCATTATCCAGGTACTAGTCCCCTCTAAGCGCTCGCATCCTGAACAGCACAGAAAGATAAGACCGATACCTCCCTGCTGAGAGACCAGCTGAATCCTATTCCAGCACCCTCCTGAAAAAGACCTGACAAGGTTAATAGGTCCATCACTTATTTGTACTGTTAAGCCGCTCTGGGTCTAAAGAACCAATCAGATTCCCTTTTAAATGGTCTTGAACCAAACTATAATTTTTGAATTTGGCTTTTTCTTCACATCTTACCTAAAGTAACTCCTTGCTTTATAGCTTTAACTTTACCTCTGCTGGCCCTAAAAGTATCAAACTTAGCCAAAAATCAGCACACAAACGCCTAGCGTTTCCTCTACAGGGCTACCAAAAAAGTACTAAGTCATAAATGTTAAATAGAATACTTAATGACTAGATAAAGGACATAATAAAATAAATAGTAGTAGTCCTAAGAACTTTAATTATTTTTCTACTTGTGTAGCTCTCACAGACCTGGTGAATAACGAATGAAAAATATATAACGGTTCACGGTGAATGCAAGGAAAATGCACTGGCACTGACTTGATAAATTAAAATTTCACTTTAATATATTCACAAATTACACGTAAAGTTAAGCGCTTTCATCTACACATTAGGAGACTTCATCAGAACAATCTTACTATTTCTGAAACATCTTATATAACCCCAACATCCAATCCATTCACAGTAAATTGACAATCAATTACGTGATTATGCATTTAAAGTGCCCTGTGCTTACAACTGACGAGCCTGCATAGTTTAATGTAATGTGGAATAATAAATATGCCATTAAAATTCATAAAATTGCTAAAAACTAATTAAAAAATATTATTTTTAATAAAATAAACAATACTTGACCACATATCAATAATTCAAATATGCAATAATATTCTGTTTAAAATTGGAACAAGTGTATGCATATACAAAAATTATGTACATATACAAAATAAAAGAAATATAAAAAATGTACGTACTTATGCTAATACATTAAACATGGTTTTCCAATATGGGTTTGATAGAAATATTTTCATTTAAACCTGGGTATATAGAGGCATTCAATTTAATCTGCCACTTGACCTCTCTCTCTCTCCTAATTTATTTTTTATACTACCTCCTCTCGGATTATGGTGTATAGTTTCCAATATTCCAAAAAGAAAATTGTTACAACTATCATTACCCTTTGTTTCCATAAGGCATTCTTCTCGTCTCTTTTTCTTATACAATAACTGTGATCATAAATCCTGTTTCTAAGACATCTATCTGTTTTTCCTACATAGAAACAGGAACATTTCGTACACTTAGCTAAATACACTACATGAGAAGTTCTACAATTGCCTTTCTGGAACACAATGTCAGTCTTGTTAATATCTTACAAAACTATTTTACTAACTTTAATAATATAATTGCACTGGTTACAATTCCCACATCTATTCGTACCCATCTGTTTAAACTTGTTGCGTGTGTTCCTTGTCTTATTCTCGAATTCATTTTTCAAATTAAACCCATTCCAAAAAAGATGGTATAGGGAAATGTGTTGAGTATATAAATACTACCACTAATTTTTTAAAGTTTACACATCACATTTCCCAAAATAGTGTTAACTACCTGGATGTGACACTTACTGTGGGTGACCATGGATTTAAATCTAATGTTTACCGTAAACCTACATTTTCTAATGGTTACCTACATTACCAGAGCTCCCACCCTAGTTTTCAAAAAAAAGGGAATCCTCAAGGGACAATATGTTCGTATTTCAAGGATGACTTCCCTTGATGATGATTACCAACAAGAATGTTGTATATTGCAACACCTTTTCTTGGAAAGGGGTTACCCTCTATCATTGATTAAAATAGTTCAAGAGGAAGTTACACTGGCCAGGACATCCAGATTTGCTCCTATTCTGGGTAAAACTGAAGTTAGTACTGAAAAGGTTTCCGAACGTAACAGGACAGACCAGTTTTTTGGTAGTTTTACCTTTATCACAGAGTTCAGTGGAAATGCGTCCCATGTGAGGAATATTATTGAAAAGGAATGGGACGTGTTCAGGGAATTGACTGACTTGGATGTTTTCAAGGATAGAGATATGAAAACTATATTTAGGAAAGGTATTAATATTAAAAAGACACTTGAATTATCAGATTTTTCCAAGGTAAACCTTAGAACTAATACAGGTACCTTTAAGTGTGGCCATTGCTCTTCCTGCAAGTACATTTTACAAGCTAGTCATGTTTTTCTGGAAAGCAGAAGTAGGGACATCAAGGCAAGGGGTCACTATAACTGCAAGACGGGTGGTTTGGTTTATTTGGCATTATGCCAAACATGTCCAGCGTTTTACGTTGGAAAAACTGAAAGGTTATTTCACAGACGTATATATGAGCATATATATGACATCTCTAAGTGTAAAAATACTAGTGCCTTATATAAACATACCATTTTATGTGTAAATGCAAAATTTTTGTTTTTTGTTTTGGAAGTAGTTCCAAAAGACATTAGGGGGGGTCCATGGGAGGCTCAGCTTGCCCATAAGGAAACATACTGGCAGATTTTGTTGGAAGCCAACAAATCTCCTGGCCTTAATGAATCCATCTCCATTGTTCCATATTTGAAAATCAAGGCACAGTATATTAAGTAATACGTTCCTAAAGTGTATTCATTTTAGAATATATTCCTAAATACATATAAAATTTTTTAAATGTAAATACATTTGTATATATAGTATCAAATGTGTTATTTGGATTGTTTTGTTTTTTACAAAACTTTTAATCATTTTATGTTTTTAGGTTTTTATTTTAAGTTGTGTAATTTTGTATCATGTATTACAAGTACTTGTATTTGTGCATTCACACATCTTTTTGGAAAATGTTTGTCTGAAATTTATTTCATCTGATTCACCCTAGTTAAATGGATTAATTAATCAATTAATGTTTTGGGATTTGAGTATTTAACCTGGGTGCAAATAGCAAATTCAATGTATCTGATGAAGTCTTCCTGAAGAGACGAAAACGTGTGTGTTGCTTAGTGCTGGAGTTTTACACGTTAATAAATTGGTTTGTGGAATACTTTTGTCTGATTGTGAGCTCTTTTGGCCTCAAGCTATTGGACTGGTGTGGCTGCTTCTTTCCGTGAAACCCATTCCAAAAAACAAATAAAGGTTGTGTTCCCACAACACTGTGTATCCTGCTATCAGTTCTCATAATGTTCCAGTTTTTCTCCACTATTTTCTTTATAACTTGAACGAAAGGTGCAAACTGGAATACACATGCCCCGGTATATTTATTGTATGTCCTATTGTCATTTTTCTCCATTTCTCTGGAGTTGCTGTTAGGACCAGATCCTAAAATCGGTTTCTATCTAATGTCCCGATTATTAATAACGTATTGTTTTAACTCACTAATCATCCTCAAGGGGTACCAACTAGACCTAAACATATTACCAATGAAATTTAATTCAGTTAACAGATCTGAATAATCAGATGTCATCCTCGCTGCTCATATATTGCCCTTTAATAATGCTTCTTTTTTGGGTATATGGATGGCAAGTAGTAAATTGTAAGTAAGAATTACTGAAAGTACTTTTTCTATGTATTTTGGATTTAAACTTTCCGTTCTCCACACTAATGTGTGTATCGAGGCATGAAATAGATTCAGATTCTGTGCCGAACGTAAGACTCAAAAATTCACTTCTGGTATTTAAATAGTTCTTGAATTCACATAATTTAGTCTCTCCACCCTTCCAAATAATAAATGTCATCCAAAAAACGCGAGTAAAGACTAATATGATTATTCCATCCTGTCTGTAATATATGTTCAGTTTCCCAATCCAACAAAAATAAGTTTGCAAATATGGGAGTACAAGCTGCTCCCATAGCTACACCTTTACTTTGTCTATAATATTCCCCCTCAAACAGCACATAGTTGTGTATTAACACTACTTCCATAAACTTCATGAGTAGGGATTTTTTGTCCCATCCTAAAGTGCTGTATTTGTCTATACTGTTATTGAATCTTCTCAATTCCTTCTTCCTGGGGAATACTGGAAAAAAGATCCACTACCATCAATGGTGACTAAACATATACCAGGTCTAATTAGTTCCGGTATAAGTCTTCTTAAAAAGTCCCATGAATCAACAAGTAAGTGTGTTGTAACTTTGTATATAGGTTTTAATCATTTATCTATAACTTATCCAAAAGGAAAAGTTTTGGACTTATTTCCAGATATAACAGGACGGAAGGGGGGCTCCATGACATTTTTGTGTACCTTGGGGATCCCAACAACAGTACTAATAATGGGAAACTCTACTTTTAAATAATTGTAATAGTCCATATCTATCCTTTCATCTAACAATAGTTCTACTAAAAACATGTACATTTTATGGTACCCTATGTTAACTTCGTTAGTGGAAGAAATTTCATAATTCCCGGAATTCAATAGGATACAATTAATTCTATTGCTATATTCAAGTGGCATCATATAGTACAACCCCACCTCCTTTATCAGATTTCATTATTCGTAAATTACTATTCTTTTGAAATTCTTTCACTAGACTGTACTCAGTATAACTCAAATTATATTTCATTTTAATATATTTACATCGATTAGCATATTCATACATTTCATCTATTACAAGCTTTTCAAATGTTGCCAATGTGTTGTTCAAAGGGGGAGTGTATACATTTCTTTTCTTAAACTCGCTACTCGGTCCCTTTCCTTTTCCATCAAACTGTATGTGAAGATTCATTTTTCTTAAATACTTCTTAAAATCAACTATATATATTCTGCTATGTTGATCTATTAGGAACAAATTTCATCCCTTTTGCAAATAACTGAAAATGCCCCTTTTTAAGATCTAATTGAGTGCAATTAAAAATGCTAAATTCACCTAAACTATAGTGTATGTCATTGTGCTTAATAATGTTCAATCCTTTCTCCATCTGCTTCCCCCTTTGTTCTCCTGTTGATTTCTCCACTGGTTCCCTCTCCAATTGTGTTGCATCCTGTTCTGCCTTGTGTCCCCATTTGTCCATTTTGTGTTCTCTTCTAAAAAATCAATACCATTACCCCTACTATCCCATTTCTCTAACTTGTAATTGTCATTCTTCCTATAAATCCTTTGTACATACAGTCATTCCATTTAACACGTTTGTTACTTTCTTTGTGATTAACCCACTTGTATGCCTCTTTCTTGTCATATTGCTGCCTATCCCTTCTCATCTTCCTACATTTTCTTTCATATTGTTTTTTCACAACCTTCTCTACCCAAGTGAACTGTCTATTAAATAACATTTCATACTCTTCAAACAATAAGTCATTTGATATAACATCCAATTCCAACTCAGATAATAGACTGCAGATTTTTCTATCATTACAGGATACAATAAACTTAATGAAAGTGAAACCAAAATTGTCAAACATTTTACTGCATTCCATAATGTTTGCCTCATCCATTTCAACACCTAAGGGGTATTTGAAAAATCTTAACCCCATGGGCACTACACTCATGTCCAAACATTGTTTTAAATACATATTGTCCATTTGTACACTCTAATATTTTTAATTTTTTACCAAACAAAAGGATAAAGTCCTTTAATGTCCCATTTTCCTCTGGATTTACATTTCAATCTAAATATTTATGTCCCATATTAGATTCTTGACAAAAATCTACATAGTTGACTAAAGAACTGTTCAAATTGTAGCATTTACAATGCCCTTCCTAACTATTAACTTTTTGTAAGGGCACAGTACCTCTGTTGACGATATTTCCATTCATAGTGTATGTCTTTTTTGGCGCCACACGTTTAGGTTTTGCACCCATAGCGTTGAAATCGACCTCCGATCCGCTTCCTATCCTGTTTACACCACTATCTATATTCTCTATGTAAACTGAGCTGGAACCATGAGAGGCTCGACCATCTAATTTGCAGTTCATCCCATCAGCAGTACTTGCCGCCATGTAGCTCTTATCCTTCCGGTAAGCAAATGACGACGTCATCGTACCTCCGTTCTTACTGTGAGGTTCCGACTGGCTAAAAAGCTCCATTAGCCTCGTAAGTTCACCTTTCACAATAGCCATCTCGGATTGAAGTTTGTGGATATCATCCCTCCTTGGTGAAAAAAGCGACGGTAGCTCGTCTAAAGAATCCATGCTGACCAACTAACCACGAAATAAAACTGTATCCAGAACAGTTGTTAGCACAGGGCACTTTAAATGCATAATCACGTAATTGATTGTCGATTTACTGTGATAATGGATTGGATGTTGGGGTTATATAAGATGTTTCAGAAATAGTAAGATTGTTCTGATGAAGTCTACTAATGTGTAGATGAAAGCGCTTAACTTTACATGCAATTTGTGAATATATTAAAGTGAAATTTTAATTTATCAAGTCAGTGCCTGTGCATTTTCCTTGCATTCACCGTGAACAGTTATATATTTTTCATTTGTTATTCTACAGTTGTGACAGACCTGGTGAATCTCGTGGTCTGGTTTTAGCCTCGCTGCGCTCGGGCTAGCTTCGCGCCTCACCCTGCCCCCAAATCCCACCTGTCCCTAGATGTGCTAAATTTACAAGACAGAAACCACATCCCCTCTCTGTTTAACCAATCAAAACTCTTAAAATAGACCCCGCCTTCCTCTATTCCTCTTTACTATAACCTGTGCATAAGTTAACAGCTATACAATGCCACAGCCATCATATATGTAAAAAATTAAATTCAAAATTATCTACACCCTACTCCCAACAGCTGATTATCCCTTATCTTCTTACTGCCTATGAACATCAGATCTACCTTGGTCTCCATCATCCTCAAGCCCAAACTACTATCATGATAGCATCAAATAAAGTTAGATTATTTATTAAACCGATTCACACCTAACCCTTTACATACTAAATACCTCAATCCTGCTACCTCCAGATATGTCAAGTCCAAAACTAAAAGATACCATAAACTGATACTTAAATATCTGAAACTCATAATTAGACTACAATGCAACCTAACCACGGATGGAGACATCCACCCAAACCGCAGACCATCTTCTCTCAACAATACTACAACCAATACCACTTTTCCTACTAACCCACAAACCATAAACAAACCCACTAACTCTCTCTTGATTAGTCACCTACACATTAGAAGTTTAAACAAGATCCATCACCTTCATGCCCTCCTAGATACTCTCTCCCCAGGCATACTATGTCTTACAGAACCCTGGCTAAAACCTTCAACAATAGACAATGAGATACTCCCTCCAGGTTACAACATACTAAGGCTTGACCGCAACACTAGGAAGGGAGGTGGGGTAGCTGTTGAGTAGATAATGCACCATACACCACCCCTTCCTGCCAACAACTCTCTTAATTCTCCACCAATATTCCTTACCAAGTCCACTACTATCAAGATGAGACCAATTATTTTCCTCTCAGTTATATTGCTTGGGCTATATCTCCTCACCATCTATGAAAACCAGCCCTATCTTAGCTTTCACCACCCCATATCTTATACCATCTCTGCTCCCACCTTGAGTGAATCAGACCAACCCCTAGCTCACCACAAACCTATCCTCTCCACTTTTAACCGCCATCTAACTAGACCACGGTCCATCTCCCCCAAAACTAGATATCATAAAATAATAAGTTAAGAGCTGAAACTAATAATATTGTACAATTTACTCTGATGAGGGATGGGGACATCCACCCTAACTCTGGACCCATCCTTCCCACAACCTTCCAGCCCACCACCACCTTCAACATATGGTCAAATTCAAGGTCCCCTAACTCTCTCTTGACCTGTCACCTAAACATCAGGAGTATTAACAGGGTCCATAATCTTCATGCCCTTCTAGCTTCCTACTCACCTGATGTGCTATGTCTTACAGAAACCTGGCTAAAACCAGGAACTAAAAATGATGAGGTTATCCCACCAGGTTACAACATACTTAGACTAGACTGTAACACCAGGAAGGGTGGAGGAGTAGCAGTTCTGTTTAAAAACACAATACATGTCACACTAGCCCCACAACAACCCCCCTTGTTCAATAATGCAGAAGCCCTAGTTAGCAAACTACAGCTTAACAAAAGTAAATCTATATTCATTACCTGCATTTATATCCCCCCAAGCAACAATGCAAATACCCTAGAAGACTTCCTCCAATAGCTTTCCACACACCCCCATGAAACTATGGTGTTAGGAGACATTAATATTGACTGGAACAATTGTTTCTCTGAATCTCCCACCACTCATATAAACCTTCACGGTTATACCAAACTTGTATCCTCACCCACCAGAATAAATAAATCCAACTACAAAGGCAGTATCCTGTATTGGATTCTTATCAACAATCACCCAGACCTGTGTAACACGGGTACCCCTCCCAGATGATATAAGTGACCACCTACTCACTTACATCATTAAGCATAAAGTAGATAACCACCAAGTTCTATATAAATCTATCAGAAATAAAAAGAACTTTAACTCCACTGACTTTCAGAATGAACTCAGAGCATACAAATGGGCCATACTTAAAGAACTTCCACTAGATAATGCTGTAGCCTACTTTAATTCTAAATTCCTCTCCATTCTAGATTCCCACGCTCCTATCCACACACTCAGAGCCAAAACTAAGACCGACCCCTGGCTCTCTAAAGTAACCAAAATCATAGCAAGAAATAAAGCATGGGACAAATGGCTCATCTCCAAAGACGCATTTGACCATATTAAATTCCAACAACTAAGGAATGATACCAAGAAAGCCACTGTTAGACAAAAAAAACTTCTATCAACAACTTCAGCAAAAACACCAGAATAAACCTCAAAAATTTTGGGTAAGCATAAACAAACTGCTCCACCCTGGCCAAACCTCCACCCCCTCAACTTGCTATCTTAAAACTCCAGAGGAAACTGCTATCATCATTAACAATTTTTTTTTACCAAAAACCATCCAATCATTAGCTAGCCAACTACCCCCCAACCATCTCCTTTCAATACTCCTCCACAACCACTACCTCACTCCCTTTCGCCTTCCAAATTGTATCTACATTCACCATCCGATCTCTAATTAACAAACTACAGCCCACTACCCTGGCAGCTGATCTCCTCCCACCAGAACATTTACAAAAAGGGGCAGACGCCATTGCGTACCCTGTCTCGATCATAATACACCGCACCTTGACTAAAGCCACTATCCCCTCTCTCTGGAAGGTTTCCCATGTCATTCTCCTTCATAAAGGAGGGGAAGTCTTCAGACTTCTCAAACATCCGACCAATAGCCATACTATCACTATTGGCCAAAATTATGGAAAAGTGCGTCCACAACCAATTAATGCACTCTCTCACCCAAAATAATTGGCCAACTTGCAGCATGGTTTTAGGCCACACCACAGCACTACATCAGCCCTCCTATCCTTCTCTAACTCTATCAACATCAACCGAAACAATAGTAAACTTACCTCTGCTCTCTTCCTAGATCTCTCTAAGGCCTTTGATATGGTCAATTACCAACAGCTTCTCTGTACCCAGAAGGAAATGTCACTGAATAGTAGCTCTATTAAATGGTTCCAATCTTACCTGTCTGATAGACAACAAACAGGTTTATGGCAGAATACCCTATCTACACGTCTACCCATTACTCTAGGAGTCCCCAAGGCTCCATACTAGGACCACTACTCTTCACAGTCTATCAAATTACCTACCCACCATCACTCCCAAGGTCACCCACATCCAATATGTGGATGACTCTATTTTAATATGTACCGCCTCCTCCTAAACTGAGCTTATGACCCTAACCCAGAATACTTTCAATGATGTAGAAAAATGGTTCGCAAACCATCAGCTTCTATTAAACTGCTCATCTTTTCCCCCACCTGCAAATCCTCCTCACCATTCTTTAAGTTCCAACAATGGCACAATTATATCCTCAGATACTCACACAAAACTCCTGGGCATTACAGTTGATAACGCCCTAAAACTTGACATCCATGTCAATAAAACCATCAAATCTGTCAACAAAAAACTAGGCTCCCTATACAGTATCAAACCCTTCCTCACTCCTTTTGCAAGAACCACTATCGCTCGGTCCCACCTACTTTCTACCCTTCTCTATGCCTCCCCCTTCTTCACTAACCTGAACCAAGCCACCCTTACCAAACTTGCTAGTTGTTACAGGTGCTACCTCTAGGACCCACCACTGTATCAACCTAACTCAACTAGGATGGCTGAAGTGGCCCAGTCTTCTCTAATACAACCAACTTGTAATAACCCACAAAATACTATATCAACCCAAAAAACACCAGCACTAAATAAGATCATCAAACCATACAGCAACCTGAGGTCACTACGCTCTGCTGACAAACTGCTGGTACAAACAACTAAGAGCATAAATGTGGCTGGGGACTCTCTATTCGTCAACTCAGTAGGCAAAACATGGAATATGCTACCTGCCGAACTTACTCACCATTCCTCCTTAACCTAGTTCAAAAAAAAGCCTCAACTACACTTCCAACAGCATTGGCAATGTCCCTGCTTAAACCCCGACTAATCACCACCCACTGTTTCTGCAAACTCTTCCTAAGCATTTCAAATCCTACACTCTAATAAGTGTATGAATTCTTGATGGGACTTGGCCCATAACTGCGTGTATTACTGTCTGAAACTAAAGCCGCATAATTTTGATGTTGTCTATGTTTTACCTAAGTTTGTAACCCTACTGAAAACTGCATATTATACTTGTCTCTAAATGTTTCTATTGTTCCTAATGTATTTGTACTCTATTTTCTGGAGCTTTTCTCACCGGGCCTCCACTGAAAATGGACATATATCCAGTCGAACTTTCCCAGTAAACAAATATAAAAATAAAATAAATAAATAAATGTTGAAATCCTCATTACTAATCTACAAATTAATAAGGACAAATGCATAAATATAGTCTGTGTATATATTCCCCCAGGCAATAACACAAACGCCCTTGATGATGTTCTTTACTGGCTGTCAGACAACTACCCCCAAGAAACCATTGTTCTTGGGGATTTTAACATAGAATGGTACTCTTGCTCTACAAATCCCCTACTTTCCATGTAAACATCTATGGATCTAAGCAGGTCATATCCTCCCCCCCACTAGGATTAGTAAACTCAAAAATAAAAAAGTACCCTAGATTGGATACTCATTAATAGTGATCACTACATGTGGCCTAGGACCCTGCCTGATGACATAAGTGATAACTTTCTTACCTATACGGTCAGGCACAAAGCCCAAGTCCCTAACCAACCCACTTACAAAACAATAAGGAAAAGCAAGAAATTCAACCTCGCTAGCTTTAAAAATGAACTCAAATCATGCAATTGGTCAGCTCTAGGCTGTAACCTACTTTAATATCAAATTCCTAGCCATCCTTGACATATATGCACCAGAACAATTGATTAGAATGAAAACAAAAGTAGCCCCATGGCTTTCTAAAGAAACCAGACAAAAATGTCACTTAGAAACAAAGCCTGGATAACATGGCATACCACAAAAGCCCCCGCAGATCAACTAAGATATAGACAGCTAAGGAATGAAAAAAAAAACTACTACTGTCATCTACAAAAGAAGCACCAAAACCATCCTCAAACATTTTGGGCAGGTGTAAAACTCCTACAGCCAGGACAGCCCTCCACTCCTTCCCCTCAGCTACTGAACAAAAACCTCCAGAATTAGTGGCCAACACCTTTAATAGCTTCTTAACAGAAACCATCCAGCAGCTAGCTAGCCAACTATCTCCCGGTTTCCCACACCCTACTGATGCCTTACCTTGCTCCCAACTCTCCTTTAACTTCCAACCAGTTCCTACCTCACTTATCACCGCACTACAAGAAATTAAAACCAACCACCCTGTCCGCAGATCTCCTCCCAGCTGAGTACCTTCAAAAAGCCGCAGAAGTCATAGCTTACCCAGTCTCCATCCTGATAAAACAGAACTATATCTGAGGCTACCACCCCTTCCATCTGGAAGACATCCCATGTAATCCCTCTCCATAAAGGGGGCAGCTCCAATGAATGATCAAACTACAGACCCATAGCTATCCTGTCATCCATAGCAAAAATAATGGAAAAATGTATCCACAAACAACTCATGTGCTACCTTATCAAGAATAACCACCTGACTAACAAATCATGGTTTTAGGCCATTCCAAAGCACTACCTCAGCCCTCCTCTCCTTTGCTAATGTCATTAACCAAAATCGAAACAATAACAAACTTTCCTCTGCTCTCTTTCTGGATCTTTCCAAGGCCTTCGACATTGTTAACCACCAACTCTTCATACTGGCAATGAAAACAGTCTCCCTAGATAACCAGACTCTCAAGCGGTAGACATCAAGCGGTCTTATAGAAGGACAAATTATCTACCCTACCTATCACCCTAGGGATCCCCCCCCAGGGATATATATTAGGACCCCTCCTATTTTCTATCTTTATTGATGACTTGTACAAGATCATCCCAGATGCAATCTGTGTTCAATAAGCAAATGATTCAACTGATCGGCCATCTCCCCAAGAACCTTCAGATAGTTTCCCAAGCCACTTTCAACACAGTAGAAAACTGGCTCCTTAATAAGCGGCTCATATCAAATCCAAATAAAACAAAACTACTGATTTTCTCTCCCAACAGTAGACACCCTTACCAGCCTTTACTATTATATCTAACAATGGGACCACCATTTCTCCTGACCCCTCTACCAAACTCTTAGGAGTAATACTTGACAATAACCTCGTTTGATTTACACAATCAAACTATTAAAACTGTCAATAAAAAACTTGGATCTCTCTGTAGGATTAAACCCTACCCAACTCCATTAGCTAGAACTGTCATTGCCCGAACACACCTTCTCTCCACCCTCATTAAGGCTTCTCCTTAATTTACAAACTTCAGTAAAACTAACCTTAAACTACCTAGTTGCTATAACAACATTGCCAGATTCGCCACTGGTACAGCTTACAGAACCCATCACTGTCTTAACCTAAACTCTCTAGGGCGGCTTAAATTACCTAATATACTTCAGGTCAATCAACTAATAGCTCACAAGATCAGCGTGAAAATACACCCGTACTGTTTAACCTTATATCACTCCCTACAGTAACCTTAGGGCACTACGCTCATCCGACAAACTCTTAGTTCAAACTTTCAAAGCTAACAACTTAGCTGGAGAATCACTGTTTGCCAACTCTGTGGGCAAAACCTGGAACTCCCTTCCTGTTCACCTTACTTCAGAACTCTCTACAACACAAGAAAAACCTAATACAGTACTTCAAACTGCACTGGCTTTGCCCATGCATGAATCCGGATTAATTAATACCAAATACTCATGTGCCAATACAGGACGTCTTCCTCCACTCTGACTACATCCAAAATGTTTGTCTATAATCTTATAACAAAGTATTATATGATTAGACTGATGGAGTATGAATCGAATTTATGTATCTTTGTATCATACACTGCTCTGATCTTGACAAATGTTTTTACATTTTACATGTAATATACATCTTATAAGTTGATCCTGACAAATGTGTTTTATATCCTATATGTAATAGTCTTTGTATGTATGTCTGGAGCTTTTCTCCCCAGGCCTCTGCTGAAAATGGACATGTATCCAGTCGGACTATCCCATTCAACAAATGTTAATAAAAATAAATAAATAAAATAATAATTAGACAATTATTTTATTATTGTGTGTATTTTATATATATGTATATATATATATATATATATATATATATATATATATATATACACACACACACACACACACACACACACACACACACACACACACACACACACACACACACACACACACAGGATATAAAAAAGTGTACACACTCCTGTTAAAATGTCAGGTTTTTGTGATATGAAAAAATGAAACTACAATAAATAATTTAAAAACTTTTCCCACCTTTACTGTGACCTATAACCTGTAATGTGTATATACACACACACACACACACACACACACACACGCACGTATATAGTTGCTTATTTGTGTAAGTTTATACTCCTTGAAGACAGGCTATACAGCTGAGGCGCTAGAGTTTAGTATGTGTTCTTTGAATAGTATTAAAACTTGGAACAGCAGACTTTTGGTGTTTTTTGTTCTCTGGATCCCTGGTTGTATGCAAGCTCCAGACTGGATTTGACAAAACTGACTTATACACATATACAGGCACAGATGGGGCAAGTAGACTCACACTTGAACCAACAATACCTTGGAGGTTGCACCTTAAGGAGCCAGTTGTCCAGGTACAGAAGGACCCAGAATCCCTACAGCCTCAGCCAAACTGCTACCAATACTATGCATTTAGTGAACACCTGGAGAGCTGTAGTGGGGCCAAAGGGCACTACGTGAAACTGGTAGTGAGTGGATCTCACCCTGAAGTGCAGCAACCTCCTGGAATGCCTTATCATCTTTGTGTGATGGTTACTTTTGGAGGTCCACCGAGTACATCCAATCATCCTTCCTCAGTAGAAATAAAACTGACTGCAACATCACTATCCAGAACTTGTCTATTTGATTAAGGCGTTTAATTTGCTTAGGTCCAAAAGTTTTTTTTTTTGGGCAAAGAAAGAATCCTGAATAAACCTGGACCCTTCCCTGGGGGTGGTGGGATACCTTGGAGGACTTGTTTTATGAGCAACTTTCAAATCTCTGCTGTTGCCTCCCTCTGCTAGTGGGGTGGTACATGTCTGGAAGGGATTTTTGTCTCAGACTTGGGGTAAACTGAAAAGGAATGTTGCAGCCTCTGGAAATTACATGACACCCTGGCATCTGGCGTGATGGTTTTCCATGCTTTTGGGGGGGGGGGGGCGCCAAGCACTCCACGACAGCCTCCACAGTGCAGCAGTCAGGCAAGATTTCAGGACAGCTACAAGGGCTTGCCAAAGAAGGGTCATCTGAAGCCCTAATTCTGCAGATGACACCTGCTGCTAAGGTGGCATTAAGTCCCCAAGTCCCCCCCCTTGCCCTTTCACCAGCAACATCCTGAGAAAACCACTGACATGGAAAAGAGCCTTCTTCTCCCTCTGACTGCTACAGAAGGTCCTCTGCAGGGTGGAAAAGCAAACCTCCACAGCAGACGTCTTGCCATCCTGTTAATATCTAGTCAGTTTGTCCAAATAAACTAGACACAAAGGGGGCATTAAGCAAGGGCACCTTGAAGCATTTCACAAACTACACAGGAGCATCAAAGCATAATGGCAGACTGCAATGTCGGTGCCTGCCGCATATGCTATATCACACCCTGCATTTGAGTTGAGTCACATGGAAACACTGGATACGGATAACACAAAGGCCAACTGAATCTTCAAGGTCTTATGGTAGGCATCTGATCTATGGTAAATTGTGCTGACAGATGGACCAGAGAAGGAGCAATCAGTAATGGGGAAGCTCTCTCTACCCTCTTAGCAGAGGGGTAGGGAATGATCCCCCAGGTCCATCTGGGCCTTCAAAAAGGTTTAAATTAACTTGTCCAAATCAGTGGACCTTACAGACAAACCCTAAAATGTGAGTACCAAACCAGTGAAGGACAGGGTTATAGAGCAACAGCCAGGAATAGGAAGTACCACAATATAAAAAGGAGCTCAAGTATGTCACAATGTGGAGACTGCAGCCAGCAAGAGATGACAGTTACAAATGGGGTACCGACACCCGACACACAACCTGAGCTGAGGAGGGTGTGGGTTTCAGGGCCGTCTGCTCTGGCTCATCTGAATAAAATGCACAAGAAATAGTATGAGACTATCCCTTCTCAGTTACCTGAGAACTGGGAACCTAACATCAAAAGGAAACATTTCATCTGATTCTCCTGCTAAGGAGTTTTACTTTACCACCATTTGCAGGATGAAAGACCTTCAACTAGGAACAAGGTAACATATGAAACACAGATATGATTTGTTACATGTAGATACCCATCATCCTACAGTCATTCTTCATTTCCCATCAGATTCAGAATATACCTTTTTTGCAGCTAGTGCTTTGCCTGACAGACCACAACTGCAGAGAAATCTTGCAAATTAGACAATGCCTCAAACTAACAAATTTCTGTTTAAGAAACCCACAGCAGATCCTGCTGTGGTCTATGTCACAAGATCCCTCTAACAAACATCTTAAAGCAGCTAGCCCTATTCCATCTGATAAGGATGACAGAATTTTAAATAATTTTATAAAGCAGGCATGTACTTCATACACTAACATTTAAAGGCGTGTCATCAAGCTCACATTTCTACATTTTTGCTGGCTTCAAATGACAAAATGAAAACCTTGTTAGCTAAATTCTCTTCTTTCAACTGTGTCAGACGGAACTATGCAAACAGAATCACAAGTAACTATGCATGTACTTAAAAGTTCTTATAACATGGCTAATGTAGAGTTCAGGGCAGCTGCCACTGGTTCAATAATAAGAAAGTTTGCTTAGATACTCTCCAAGAACTTGCCAGAGGTAGAGGCTGAACTGTTGAAAAGCCCATTTTGATAAGCAGGTGTTATTTTAGTCTTTCTCTATGGGGGGATAAAATATTTGATGAAAGGGAAAAGCTCTTCCAGGGGTTGTCTCAAATATTTCGATCTTCCATTTTTAAATACAGTAGGAACTTTCCAGGTAGTTCACATTCCTTTTATAGGAGGCAATAAAAACAGTTCCAACATGAAACACATAAGCAGACATTCAGAAAACATGTCAGAAAGGTGCAAAAAAGAAAGGCAGTCCTTCTTACGACCAAGGACAGTCTAAAAGATTGATTTATCCATTGAATCATTCCCACCTCCCCATCCTGGCAACCCTATAAAGCTTTTCATATTCTGAACATTCAATTCCCTCTGGCACCAGATCATATCAGACACTTGGGTACCAAGAATTCAAACAGGTTACTCATGGCAGTGGGATCCCCTTCACTTTCAGTGGATTCCTTCTCAACCAAACAAACCCTACTAACACCCCCCCCCCCCCCTATAATTTTGGACAAAATGTCTCTGGAGCCACAGGACCCATTCTTTTGGATCAAACAGGAAAAGGCTTTTGCTCAAGGATTTTTCTGGTGCCACAAAAGGAACTTTTGGAGTTTTCAATTCTAAATCTTTATATAAATATTCCAAAATTCAAAATGTTCTCTATACAGACTCTTATTACTCAGTCCTCATCAGTTCCTCAGATTCACAATTTACTAATCCCCACATCAGTTTTCAAAGATTTGGGGTGGTTTATGTTTATGTGGTTCTTTCTGCTTCATCTTTTAGATTACCTGCAGAGTATTTACAAAGTGTCTAGCCCCCATAAACGAAAGTTATGTACTTAACACAATGACAGATCCATGTTGTATCATTTTCGTCTGGTTCATCCGTTTGGGTTGTCAGATCCAATCAGATCTGACCTTGTCACCTACTCCCAGGGCTTTGAATCTGAGAGAATGACTCTTCCCTTACTCACAATTCCCTCCTTTTGTCTAAATTACCTTAGATCAGGTTTGCTGACCATTCCTAATCACAGAAAAAAAACTATCCTGATAAGAATAAAAACTATCATGGAATAAAATAACTTATTAAGTATGCTATGCTTGGAAACGGAACCTCAGACAGGCCCTTATTCGAGGTCTGTCCAAGCACCAGAAGACTGCAAATGGTAATATGGAAGGGAGAAGGGATAGGGATGTTGAACCAGACAAAAATGAGACAACACGGAGCTATCATTATGGCAAGTACATAAATTGTGTGTCCAATGTATTTTCATCCAATTCAACATTTTAGGCAGATTCTCAAACTGCCTACGAAAGACCTGGGTGGTATCAAGGAAGGACATTCCTTTGAATCGCAGAGACAAAGGATGCATGAGCTCTAGCATGCACGTCCAACTTGTAACCAGATATAAAGGTATGAACTGCTGACCAAGTTGCTGCTGCACAAATATCATGAATGGGAACTCTTCATGAATGCGCAGAGAGCAATCACTCTAGTGGAATAAGCCTCTGGTTTTGAATGCAGAGACAACCCTTGAGTTTTACAAACAAAGGAAATGCAGTCTGTCATTCACTTAGAAAATATACATTTTGACACATTGGTATACAATTTTGTTTTAGAAAAAGAGACAAATAGTTGATCTGACTTTTAGAAAAGGAGACAAATAGTTCATCTGATTTTCTAACATCTTTGGTATGGTGCAAGTACAATCTAAATGGTCTGTGGAAATCTAATTTATGTAGAATATGTTCTCCTTTGCTAGAGTAATTGGGGGAAAAAAATGGCAGCTCAACATATTGATTCTGATTTGCTTCAGACAATACTTTTCGGGAGGATGGGTCACTTCTCAACGATGCACACACTTTGCGGAAGATGAGAAAAGGTGGATCACATGAAAGCATTTGCAATTCCAAAACTTGTCTAGAGAAGGTAATGGCAATGAGGAAGAGAATTTTCCAAGACAGAAACTTCAAGTCAGCCAATGCTTGCTGCAGGCTCAAAGGGTTTTGGAGTCAAAGACTGAAGTAACAATGGGACATCCCATGGTGGAACCAGTTCTCGAATGGGATGTCTCAGGAAGAAGTTGCCTTTGAGGAAAGCTTTGAATATCCTAAGATAAGCAACGGAAGAGTCAGTATGACTCATTTGAAAATATGAAACAGCCACTTAAACTCTGATATATGGCAAACAGTGCTAAAGGATGGACCAGAGAAGGAACGATCAGTGATGGGGAAGCTTTTGCTACCTTATTTGCAGAAGGGAGAGAATGATCCCTGGGAATTGTAGATGCGGTAGAAGCATCCCGGATGGGTGACTCAGGAGATTTGGAATAGGATCAAGCATCCAGGAAGGGCTTAGCAAAATAAGCCAAATGAAAGGGGGACCAAACCTACCAGGGCAAGAATGGGGCAATGAGGATCACCTCAGTCTTGCACCTCATGGTTTTCTGTATGAATTTTGACAAAAGAGGTATTATATTCTCTGTTTTGCGATTTTTTGATTGGCCCGTATACCAGTATACGGGCCAATCAATAATCACTAAACACAGAGCTACTTCTGTTTAATGCGGAACATCGCAGTTCCGCATTAAACAGAAGTAGCTCTGTTTTGCGATTTTTTTTGATTGGCCCGTACAAAAATCGCTAAACTATTTCTGTTTAATGCGGAACTGCGATGTTCTGCATTAAACACAAGAAGCTCTGTGTTTAGCGATTTCTGATTGGCCCGTATGCCGGTTTACGGGCCAATCAAAAAAAAAAAAAAAACACCAAAGCGGAGGCTGCCCGGAATTTAAACTGGCAGTGCGGGACTCAGGATCAGGCTGCTGATCTCGGGACAGTCCTGCCCAAATAGGGATGTCTGGCAACCCTGGTCCCAAAAGACATGGAATCA
This sequence comes from Protopterus annectens, assembly GCF_019279795.1. Lineage (NCBI taxonomy): Eukaryota > Metazoa > Chordata > Ceratodontiformes > Protopteridae > Protopterus > Protopterus annectens. The sequence continues at coordinate 523,667,186 of NC_056745.1, forward strand.
ATCTTGCTCTTGGACGGGGTTGCTGAAGAACCTGAACAGCCAGCTGTCTTAATGACAGAACTCTTGACTTGGGAAGTTTTTCAGTTTGATGAACTGTATCGAACTGGCTTCTTATGAATTCTATTTATTGACTAGGGGGCAGTTTAGTCTTTGCATGATAGACACTTATTCCTAAATGGATCTGCAAGGTGAAACAGTAAAGCTTGGAGGTATAGCAGTAGATCCCTGGAGGTAGCAGTTAGTTTTCTCCGCAGATCCCCTGTACTCATATATGAGCTGCTACTACTACCACCACTACTACTACAATCTTGGTGAACTCCAGGAGGGCTGTGGTGAGACCAAATGGCAGTGCTCTGAATTGAAAAACAAGCTTGGAGGTACAACCTGCATGTAATCAACAGCTAATCGAACAATAGAGGGCCACGGACAGTACCACAATGAATGGAACTAACCAACAATAACAAGAAAAAGCCAATCTGGAAACCGCTATGCTAACAATGTGCATAGGCCAGGAGCAGAACTGATAAAATCTTATTCTATTTTTAACTGGATGAAAGCGCTTATTGTGTGTATTTCATTAAAGCTTTACGGTTCATTTCCTGACATGTGCACACTGTTTACATAGCTTTTTCCAAACTGGTTATTCTTTATATTGTTGATCTGTTCCACTCACTGTGGTACTGGCCCTGGCCCTCTCCATACTGGATGTTTTTTGGCATAATCTGAATTGGTAATGGTTGGCTCCCAGACGAAAACAGAAAACTCCTGGATTGTCTTTTAATCTTTACATTGCAATAGGCATCTTGGAGGTCTATAGATCACATCCAATTATCTTACTCAACAGAGGCAGTACTTGACTGTATTGTGACCACCCAGAACTTAGTTTGACAATTTGAGGTGACTTAGATCAAATATTGGCCTGAGGTCCTCTGTCTTCTTTGGAATAGGCCCCGGATTCTAAATGGTCTGTAGGGACTTGATGGATGAGACTCTTTTAGCAACTCTCAGAAACTTCTGTTGCTGTGGATTCCAACTAATCAGGGGAGAGAGTTCGGACCTGACTGAAAGGTAGATTAGACTGCCTTAAAGTTTTTTGGTATCAGACCAGATACACTGGATGGATCTGGAGACAGTTTTCATGATTTTTCTAATCTCTTCTGACAGTTTATCTTCCGTCTTTTTTTCTTCAGACTTCTCTCAATGTTTTTCTTTAGACCTGTTCTTTTATCCCCCTCCTCATTTCTGTACTTGGAAAAGCAAACGAAGGTCTTGCTTCAGAAGACATAGTGGAAACCCTGTCTGTGGGGAGAGCAAACCCTTATTAGTTTTTCCCTCCTTCCTTGGATGGCTCTAGACCTAAAAGCAGCCCAAGTGTCACAATTTGCTCGAAGAGGAGTAGAACACAAGCAATAACGCACAAGGAAAGGGGGGGTCATGATGAGGCCTCATGTCCATAGGCTGAACACTTTTAAAGCCCAATGTTTTTTCTGATATCATTAAAATATATCTACACACTATATGAAAAATTCTCATATCACAATCTATGTATACAAATATATGTAACTATCTGAAAAAGACATAAGAATACTAATAATAGTCTATATTACGGAAAAAAAACTAGAAAGAGCACACTAACAGTCATATGCTAAGCTATGAAAAAAACTATCCAACAACCTAACACTGGGCTATACTATGAACCACTACAGCATACCTCTCAGCTGTACCTCATTACGAGGAACATACCTCATTTGGGGTCTTAAAAAGTTCATGTTCCACAAAGTTCCTCAAAGTACCACATTGAAAGAGTCTGTCCCACTGTCCCACATTCAGTGTTAGGAATTTATTTTAAGTGAAATCCATGGGAAACAGAAATTAATCATATTAATTCATTAAAAGATCTTCTTTATAAGTAAAACAAGCATATTTTAACCATCCTATGACCTTCCTAGTTGAAGTTGCTAGTAAGCAATTAGTATATGTTCCACATTTTGCCTATTTGTTCCACATTATGAAGGCGAGTCTTCCTCATTCTGGAGATGGAAGGTTGAGAGCTAAGCACTAAAGAAGTTTAAAGGGAGAAGTAGAGGAGAAATTCAAGTATGAAAATTCTTTTTTTACTGTGACCAAAAGGCAAACTCTCAGACGCAGGTCCAGATGAGACAGAAGGCAAACAAGACTGGAGGTAATTTAAACAGGAGGAGGGAATTGTGGGTAAGGGTGGAGTCACAATATCTGATCAAAAGGAGAAGGTACAGAGGTTGGATACAAAAACCCAAATGTTGAATAAAACATTGGTTCAGCCAATTAACTATTCCTCAATCTAGGATTTCAGATAAACCTAGAAAAATCTTCTCTCATTCTCTCCAAAAGGATATTTTTCCTAGTGTGTCTCGGACACCTCCACTATGACAGCATTTCTTCCTCAAGACAAAATGTAATCTTACAAGCAACAGTTCCTAATATTTTAGAATCATACTCTATCAACAGACAGGGAATTTGGCTTCTGAGAGCGTCATAATCCCTCTAAACAAATTCCACAAGAGAAAACTTTAATAGTGTCTCAAATCTTTGTGGATTTATCACCAACATTTCAGAATTCTAGTTTTAAGTTCTTAGTTTTGTCAACATAGAGTGGCTGAAAGTACAGTTGTGTACACTTACCATAAATGTAGATGTTTGAGTGTATTCACTGTTGCAGTCATTACATTTGTGTTATCTGCTTGCAGTAACCCTCAGTCAACAGTACAGTTTTGTACCTACCATAAATGTACATGTCCGATAGGTATGCATCTGCAGTCATCACATATGGGTTGTCCTGCCTCAGGCAGCCCTTCGGTCGGCCGGATTCCAAAGTCTGGGTCTGGCGTCGGCTGATGTCGCCCCTTCCCTGACGTCAGAGCGCCTGGGGTATAAAAGCGTCAGCCGACGCCATCTTCCTCAGTTTTTCTTGCCCCAGATGCCAGGTGCCCTCTAAGGAAGGCTAAATTTGGAGAAATGCAATAAATTCCAAACATGCACAAAAATATATACATATATAAAAACAAATACACCATAATAGATAACCCCAGCTAGCTATGAGAGGAAAAGGTACCCAAGAAATACCACAGAGGGGAAGGAGGGAGGGTAAACCTGACTGCAGATGCATACCTATCGGACATCTACATTTATGGTAGGTACAAAACTGTACTATGTCCTTCAAGGATGCATCTGCAGTCATCACATATGGGTAGAATACCATAGCCAATCTGGGGGTGGAGGATCTATGTAAAGGATGGTGTAGCTAAAATGCCCTGCAGGACTGCCGTAGCAAAGCCTGCTCTGGATCTGGAATATAAAGGTAAGTTGTAATGCTTGGAAAATGTATGCACGGAGCTCCATGTAGCAGCTTCTAAAAAGTCCTTGGTAGCCACCCCTCTTAAGAAGACTGTGGAGGTGGCTGTGGCTCTGGTCGAATGAGGCCTAATGTTAGCTGGCACAGTTTTTCCATGAAAGGAGTAACAGAAACGAATGCAATTCCCTATCCATTTTGAAATTGCCTGTTTTGAAATTGCTTTCCTTGTGTACCAGCAGCATATGCTACAAACAACTGGTCAGTTTTTCTGTAATTTTTAGTTCTGTCCAAGTAGTAGCGCAACTGTCTGTGTATGTCCAGGGTGTGCAGAAGCTTTTCCCCTTTGTTTTGTGGATTTGGAAAGAAGGTAGGTAGGTGAATAGCTTGGTTTAATGAGACCCTAGATACCACCTTTGGCATAAATGAAGGATTGGTTCTCAATGAGACTCTGTCTTGATGAAAAATAAGAAATGGCTGTACTGCTATGAGGGCCTGTAACTCAGATACTCTTCTTGCTGAGGTTACGGCCAGAAGGAAGGCAGTCTTCCAAGAGAGGAACTGTAGTTCTGCAGATGCTGCTGGCTCAAAGGGAGGCAGTGTTAGTTTTTCCAACACGAAGGTAAGGTCCCAAGTAGGCAGTGGTGGCTTCCTTGATGGATTGATGTTCTTAATTCCTCTTAGAAACTGTCTTCGCAGAGGATGAGAGAAGACAGGTGGATCAGTATTGTACTCTGCTGAAATTGCTGAAGCATACATTTTAATGGAAGAGTAAGACAGGCCATTGTGGAGCATTTCTGCTAAATATTCCAGGATATGTGCCATGTTCATAACTGTTGCATCTAGGCCCTTTGAGGTGCTCCAGGTGTGAAATCTTTTCCATTTTGCTGAGTATGCCTTTCTTGTGGAAGGCCTGCGAGCTTCCATGATGATATCCTTCACTCTCTTGGACAGCTTATCCTGGTGATGAGTCTAGGTATTTTCCAGGCAGCTAGCTGTAATGTTTTCAGGTTGGAATGCAGAGTTTTGTAATTGTGCTGTGTCAGGAGAAGCGGCCATTGTGGCAGAAGCCATGGTTTTGTCCGTGACATGCTCTTTAGCAATGGGTACCAGTGCTGTCTTGGCCAGTCCGGAACTATCAGAATCACTCTTGGCTGCCCTGATCTTCAGTAAGACCTTGGTCATTAATGGAAGAGGTGGGAATGCATACACTGTTAGAGCTCGCCAGCTGAAAGAGAGGGCGTCCACTTTCCATGCTTGTGTGTGGTATGTCCTTGTGCAGAATTTGTCCAGCTGATGATTGTGTGGGGAGGCAAAGAGGTCTATGTCCGGTCTCCCCCATGATTGTGTTATCTGATGGAAGATGCCTGGGTGCAGCATCCATTCGTGTGCATCCATGATGTTCCTGCTTAAAAGCTGTCCGCCAGTATATTGTCCTTTCCTGGTACAAACTGGGATTGCAGCTGTATACTGAGGGTCAGGGAAAGTTCCCATAGATTCATTGCCAGTCTGCAAAGAGGGTAGGAATGGGTGCCTCCTTGCTTGTTTATGTACCACATAACTGTAGTGTTGTCTGTCCTTATTAACAGGTGGCCTTGATGTAGAAATAACTTGAAGGCCTCGATTGCATGTATCACTGCCAGCATTTCCTTTTGGTTTATGTGCATGCGTAGCTCTTTTTGTGACCATAGTCCTTGAATGCATCTTCCTTCCATGTGCGCTCCCCATCCGTGGTCTGAAGCGTCCATTGTAAGGGTTTGGCTGGCTATTGGTTTGCTGAAGGGCAAACCCCTGTTTGACTGGCTTGCTTGAGCCCACCACAGAAATTCCCTTTGAAGGCATGGGATGAGTGGTATCAAGGTTTCCAAGCTGTGACTGTGCTGAGTCCATAAACTCCTGAGGTACCATTGGAGTTTCCTCATATGTAGCCTTGCTTTAAACCAGAAGAATGCAAGAAGCCATGTAACCCAGGGCCTGCAGGATTTTCCTTGCAGTCAGCTGAGTTTGTCTTGACAGGTTTTTGAAGTAATCCGGTAGTTGGTTTTGTTTTTCTTCTGTGAGGAAAGCCATTTGGGTGGTTGTGTCCAGATCCGCACCCAGAAAAGGTATTCTTTGGGATGGTACAAGTCTTGACTTGTGAATGTTGACTGTATATCCCAAGGCCTGTAGAAGATAGATGGCATAATTCAAGTGTTCTACCAAAATTTGTTGGCTGTCCGCTTGTATAAGGCAGTCGTCCAGATACGGGTATATTTGCATCCCCTGAAGTCTGCAGTGTGCAATTACTGATGCCAGGCATTTCGTGAATACTCTGGGCACAGTAGATAAGCCAAAGGGCAATGCTGAGAATTGAAAATGCTCTGAACCTGCAAGAAATCTGAGGTGTCTTCTGCAGCTTTGTCTGATAGGGACATGCAGGTATGCCTCCTTGAGGTCCAGAGTTACCAGCCAAGACCCCTTGCCCAGCATGGGAAGGAGTTGCTGTAGAGTCAGCATTTTGAATTTTGGCACAATGAGATAAGTATTTAGTGCGGACAAGTCGAGAATAGGCCTCCACTGCTTTTCTTTTCTTGGAACAAGGAAGAGTCTGGAATAAAATCCTTGGCCTTGTTCTGTGAGAGGAACCTTTTCTATTGCTTTCATTTTCATTAAGTTGGAGATTTGTTTCAAAGCCTCTGCCCTTTAATTTGGTGGCAGGTCTGGCATGCCTTTTCTTTTCGGTAATGTGTGGAAATGGAACCTGTATCCTTTGTCTATTTGTAGTGTCCATTTGTCCCTTGTAATAATGTGCCAATTCTCTGAAAATAAGGAAAGCTTTCCGCCCAAAGGTGCTTCCAATTGAGCCCTGGTTGGCGGTGTCAAAGTAAAGTCATTGAGTCTGTCCTTGTGCAGCAGTTGTAGGCCCTGCACTACCTCTCTGGTTGGGATGCTGCCATTGACGTCCTCTGTAGGAGCCTCTAGCTTGCCCTCTACCTCTGGCACGCCTGTTCTTGCCCTCTCTGAAATCTGTCTGTGTCTGGAAAGGACCAGTTCTTGGAAGGCCAATTTCTGCTGAATCTAGGTGGTTGGACTTGCATAAAATCTTTGACTGTTTGTACAAATTTTGCCTTTTCTTCAAATTTTTTTTAACACCTCCTGAGCAGTGGAGCCAAATAACTTTTGCTTTTCCAGTGGAGCATCCAGAAGCTTTGCTTTAACATGGTCTGGCAGAGATTGTTCCTTCAGCCAAGCATGCCTACGTATGACTGCACCTGTCATAGCTGAACTACATGAAGCTTCCAATGCATCATAACCACACTGCAAGAAATGGTTGCTAACCTGTTGAGAGTTATGTACCAGATCCTGAAGTGATTTGCGATCTAGGGGTTCAGGGGAAGACCGCTTTTTATGCAATTCATCTAACAAATATTCTTGGTACTGTATCATATGAAATTGACAGTTTAAAGCCCTCATAGAAAGGGTAGCAGAAGTATACACTTTTTTACCCCATCGCTCTAAAGCCCTGGACTCCCTTTCAGAGGGGAGTGGATTTTTTGTAGTGACAACTGCAACCCCTTTAGGGCCCTGGGAGATAGTTTCTGGTTCAGCAGAGTGGGCCTTGTAAAGGAAAAGGTGTGATTCCGGGACCCTGTAGTACCTATCGGGTTTGGCAGGAGCCGGAGCGAGTGTGTCAGGGGTTGTGCTAGATTCAGAGTACACATCATCAATGACATTCAAAACAGGGGGAATAGCCAAAGGTCTATGTTGAGGCAAATGCAAGAAGGTCCTTAATCTCTTCCTGGAATCAGAGAATTCCTGGCCCTGACATTGGAAATGCTCCCTCATAGTGTGCAGAGTTTCCCCAAAAGACAGTTCTTCAGGAGGGGAGGCCGAAGGGATAGATTCCTCTGCATCTGAATCCTCGTAGGCCGGAAAAGCCTCCTCCTGGTAGTCCGAGAGCAGAGCCATCAGAGGCCTCATCTGAGGAGAGGGGATCAGAGGGCTCAACCCTGGGCCTTTTTTCTGTAGGAGGTTGAGAGCCCCTGTCCGGATGAGGCTGAGAGCCCCTGAGAGCCCCTAATTAATGAAATAAGGTCCTCTGCTAGACTAAGGATCTGAGAACCTGTAGTGGGTCCCTGAGAGATAACCCTGGGAGGCATAGATTTTGAGTGTTTAGCAGCTTTAGCCCTAGAGAATGCCTTAATAGACATGGATGCAGGAGGCCTGGCTGCACCACGTGCTGGTGTAGTTTTGTCTAAGGGAATGGTGTCGGAAGGTTCCTGGACACCAGATTCCAATGGAGATTCAACAACCGATACAGTAAAGGCCTCCGGGGCCGAGGTTGTCGGTTGTACGGTTTCGGTGGACAGTAGTACCAAGGACTCTGTTTCAGCCGAGACCGAGACACTCGAGGTAGGCCTGGCCGTGGTTTCAGCCGAAACCGCGGACCGCGTGTGTCTGTCCTTGCCCTTCCGTTTCTGTATTAAATGTGTAGTCGGAGTCTCCGACGGCATTTTGTAAGCAAAACTAGCCCCAAAAAGTTCCTCTGCAAACTCCGACCGTCTTAGAGTGCGTCGGTTGAAGGAAGCACATGCGGAACAGGCCGAGACGTCGTGGTCTGGGCCTAGGCAAGGTAGGCAGTAAGAGTGGAAATCCTTATGAGGTATTTGTTTCCCACAAGTTAAGCAATTATTAATTTTATCTGACATCGGCTGAGGCAAGAAAGAGTCCCCAACGGGGTACTTAGCTTTTGAAGTCTTCGGTTTAGCTGAACTACAGGAGCTGGCCGACCGGCACTTGCAAACTGCTTCTGGCACCACGCGGCAAGAAAGACTGAGGAAGATGGCGTCGGCTGATGCTTTTATACCCCAGGCGCCCTGAAGTCAGGGAAGGGGCGACATCAGCCAACGCCGGACCCAGACTTTGGAATCCGGCCAACCGAAGGGCTGCCTGAGGCAGGACAACCCATATGTGATGACTGCAGATGCATCCTTGAAGGACATCTGATTAACAAAGCCTTGGGTCTTGCGTCAGTTGCTGTCCCTTCTTCCATGACGTCAGGGGTATAAAACATGCAGCCAAAACCATTACATCAGTTTTTCTTGCACCAGATGTCAGGTGCCCCCCTAATTGGAATCAATTAAATCTATATTTAAGAAGGATATACCTCAAACAAAAAAGCAAATACACCAAAAAGCTTTTTGAGCACAGTAAGGGACAGTAGAGGTATAGCCAAAAGTAGAAAGGGGGCTGGAGGGGGGGTAACCAGGACTGCGACAGTGAATACACTCTAACATCTACATTTATGGTAAGTGTACACAATTATGTTCTTCGTGTTTCACTGTTGCAGTCATTACATTTGGGTAGATTCCTAAAGCTAAGGTTGGGAGGAGGAACTTAAATAGAATAAGGACCAGCTATAAGACCCTGCAAGACTGCAGTGGCAAAGCCAACTCTGGACTTAGAGAAAATTGGCAAATAATAATGCTTGGTGAAAGTATGTACAGAACTCCAGGTAGCAGCTTCTAGGATGTCCCTGGTAGGAATGCCCCCTGAGAAAAGCTGTGGAGGTAGATGCAGCCCTGGTTGAATGGGGTCCGATGCCCTGTGGGATAGGTTTTCCATGGTGCTTATAGCAGAAATGAATGCAGTGGCCTATCCATTTTGAAATGGTTTACTTTTAAATAGCTTTCCCCTCTGTCCCTGCGGCAAATGCCACCAGCAGTTGTTCAGACTTCCTTTGAGGTTTAGTCCTGTCCAAGTAAAATCTAAGTTGTGTTGCACATCTAAGGAGTGCAGTATACGTTCCCCTTTTTCTGTGGGTTAGGAAAGAAGGTAGGCAAATGAATGGACTGATTAAGAGCCACACTGGATACCACACCTTGGGCATGAAGGAGGGATTGGTTCTGAGGGACACCCTGTCCACATGAAAGATGATGAAAGGCTCCACTGTCATAAGGGTCTGTAATTCAGATACCCTTCTTGCAGAAGTGATTGCTAAAAGAAAAGCTGTTTTCCAGGAAAGGAATTTTAAATCTGCAGTAGCAGCTGGCTCGAAAGGAGGAAGAGTGAGTTTCTCCAAGACAAAGTTAAGGTCCTAGGCTGGAGTTGGAGCTCTCCTGGGTGGCCTTAAATTTTTGGCCCCTCTGAGGAACTGCTTGAGCAGTGGGTGAGAGAAGAGAGGAGGGTCTGTGCTGTAATGAGCTGAAATGGCTGAGGCATGAATTTTGATGCAGGAAAAGGACAAGCCCTTATGAAGCATCTCAGTCAAGTATTGTAGAATCTGAGGTAAATTGGGCACTGCTGCGCTCATCCCTTGAGACTGATTCCAGGCACAAAATATTTTCCATTTTGCAGCATAAGATTTTCTAGTACTAGGCCTCCTTGCCTCTAAAATGATATCCATCACTGATTTACTGATGGATGGCAAAGGAGAGATTAGGTAATTAGCCAGGCTGCTAGGTTCGGGGTTTGCAGCTGAGGGTACAGAATTTGGTTCTCCTGCAGAGACAACAGGGAAGGAGTCTGAGGCAGGTGCCACGGGGCCAAGTGTGACACACACTGCGCAAGAGGGGGTACACCAGTGTTGGCGTGGCCAGTCTAGTGCAATTAAAATCGTTCTTGGCTTGCCCTGTTTGATCTTCACTAGTACCTTGGAGAGCAGAGGAGGAAAGGCATAAACTGACAGGTTCTTCCAGCTGAAGGATAGAGCATCCACTTTCCCAGCTAGCTTGTGGTGAATCATTGTGCAAAATTTGTCCAGTTGATGGTTCTGGGGGGGGGGGGGGGCAAACAGGTTTATATCTGGGCTCCCCCACTTGCTTGTCAACATGCTGAAAATCCTTGGTTCCAGTTTCCACTCGTGTGGGTCCATGAGGTTTCTGCCTAGTCCGTCTGCCAATGTATTTAGTTTTCCTGGCAGGAATTGAGCTTGTAGATTCACTTGGTAGCTCAAGGCTGTGTTCCACAATGCCATGGCTAGTCTGCAGAGGGGATAAGAATGTGTAGCCCCCCCCCCGCTTGTTTATGTACCACATAACAGTAGTGTTGCCAGTCTTTACCATTAATTGTCCTGGAAGAATGTGGTCCTTGAAGGCTGTCAGAGCATTCTGTACAGCTAACATTTCCTTTTGATTTTTGTGCAGGTGCATTTGACTTGGGTTCCATTTGCAGTGAATTCTCTTCCCTGCCAGGTGAGCCCCCCATGCATAGTCTGATGCGTCTGTTGTTAAGGTTTGGGCAGCAGGGGGTAGTGTGAATGGTAGTCCCCTGTTTTGGTGGCAAGCCTCTGCCCACCAAAGGAACTCTAGGCGTAGGCAAGGTATGATAGGAATCATTGCTTCTAGATCCTGTGAATGTTGACACCATAGGCTTTTGAGATACCACTGTAGTTTCCTCATATGCAGCCTTGCATATGGAATTAGAAGAATGCAGGAGGCCATGAACCCCAAGGCTTGCAGTATTTGCCTTGCAGATATAGCTGGGTTTTTGCGGCCACTTGTTTGAAGTAGGTTGTCAAATGAATCCATTTCTCTGATGTGAGGAAAGCCATCTGGGAAGTTGTATTCAAGCTTGCTCCCAGGAATATAATTTGTTGACAAGGTACCAGGTGTGATTTCTTTTCGTTTATGGTGTATCCCAGACAAGTCAGCACCCTTTGAACAAAGGCCAGATGATTCAAAAGTATGTCGTGGCTTTCTGCCTGAATTAGACAATCGTCCAGGTATGGGTATATTTGAATATTTCTTTGCCTGCAAAATGCAATGACTGGAGCTAGGCACTTTGTGAATACCCTGGGCGCAGTACATAAGCCAAAAGGCAGTGCAGAGAACTGATAGTGCATGTAGCCTGCTTTGAAGTGTAGGTATCTTCTGCAAGACTCCCTGATAGGGATGTGCAGGTATGCTTCTTTTAAGTCTAGTGTTGCCAACCATGCATCTTTGCCTAGCATAGGAAGCAGCTGGTGAAGTGTCAGCATTTTGAATTTTGGAATCACCAGAAAGGTGTTTAGAGTAGAAAGGACTGTGATAGGATGCCATGTATTGCCTTTTCTGGGTACCAGGAAAAGTCTCAAATAGAAGCCTTGTCCCTTTTACTCTTCTGGTACCAACTGAATAGCTCCCACGCTTGAGAGAGAGAGAACTTGATTTTGGGCCTCTGCCCACTGATTTGGGGGTAGATCTGGCCACCCGCTTGATGTTGGTAATGTGTGGAAGTTAAATCTGTATCCTTGGGACACTATATTTAAAACCCATTTGGCCTGGGTAATGAGTTCCCAGTTTTTGGCCTGCAGACCAATCTTTCCACCTAAAGGAGCATTCAGTTGGGAAGTACTTGGAAGTTTTAAAAGCAAGTCATTGAGACAGTTTTCCATAGGGGGGAGCCTTACTACTCCCAGATTTGGGTGCAGAAATCTGGGGTTTCTGCTGTGTCTGGGTTTGGCTTCAGAAGACCTGGAAGGGTCTGGAAAGGACCAATTCTTAGAGGGCCAATGTCTACTAAATCTAGGAGGCTTAACTTGCAAGAAATCTTTAACAGTTTGCATAGATTTAGCTTTATCTTCCATCTTAAGAACTTCCTCAGCTTTGTTGCCAAACAGGCAGTCCTGATTTAAGGGAGCATCCAACAGTTTAGCTTTAACATGATCAGGCAAAGATTGCTCCTTAAGCCAAGCATGCCTTCTGAGCACAGACCCAGTAACAGCAGCCCTGCAAGAGGCCTCTAATGAATCAAATCCACATTGCAAAGTATGTTTACCAACCTGTTCAGAAGAATGCATTAAATACTTTAATTCTTTATTTTCAGCATAGTCAGGAATCAACATAATTTTCTGTTTAAGCAACCCAATAACATGTGGTTGATACTTTAACATATGAAAATGGCAGTTTAAAACCCTAATGGCAAAGGTTGCAGAAGTTTAAACCTTCTTACCCCATTTTTCCAGCGCCCTGGAGTCTCTATCAGAAGGGGTAGGATTTTTAGCAGTAGAAGTCTTAATGCCCTTGGGTCCCTGTGAAATAGTCTCTGGATCCGCAATTGGATTTTTAAAAAGAAACTTGTGTGAATCAGGAGCACAGTAATATCTGTCAGGTTTGCTGGGAGCAGGAGGCAAAGAATCAGAGGTCAAACTAGATTCCAAAAAGGCATCAACAACAATGTCTAGTACAGGAGGTATAGCTAAAGGCCTATGCTGAGGCAGCAGTAAGAAATCCCTAAGCCTCTTTTTTAAATCAGAAAAATCCTGGCTTTCCCAGTGGAAATGCTCCCTTAGAGTATGTAAGGTTTCACCAAAAGAAAAATCCTCTGGAAGAGAAGCAGAGGGAATGGAGTCCTCTGCATCAGAATCCTCATAAGCAGATAAGGGCAAATCCAGATCATCAAAGAATCAAAAAATTAAGAATCCTGATCAGAAGATTCATAAACAACTTCAGTCCTAGATCTCTTAGAAGGGGGAGGTTGGCTTCCCCCGATTAAAGTTATAAGATCTTCAGCCATTCTTATCATTTGTTTTTTAGGCATAGAGGCCTGAGCAAGCAGCCTGGGCGTCGGTTTCTTAGGCATGGTTCGAGATTTAGGCCTAAATGATTTGAGATTTAGGCCTAAATGAAGGAGGAGGTGTCTGTTTAATATGCAAGTCTATAGGCCTGAATACACCCTCAGAAGCCAGTGCCTGCACAGCGGCTCCAGACCCATCCAAGGTAGAGACATCCACAGGTTCCACAGTTGAAGCATCTCGCAGCATACCGGACTCCGAATGGGTCTCAGTAGAGGCCTGCGAATCAGAAGTAGCAGGTATATCAGGGCCTCACCGAGTACCGGCGAACTGGCGACTGGCATAGAGAAGCATCGTCAGCAGCTTTGGACCTAGGCGGCCTGTCTCTGTCTTTATCTTTGTGTTTTTTTGGAGTCCCGGTAGTCGGATAGCTAACGGACATTTCTGGATAATTAAACAGAGAACCGAAATACTTAGAGATGAAAATATACCGACGACAGACAGTGCGCCGATTAAATAAAGCACAAAACTGACAGCAAGGTACGTTGTGGTTAGGGCCCAGGAAATGAATACAGTATGAATGAAAATCTTTGAGGTATTTGCTTTCACAAGTAATGCAATTATTAACTTTTACTGACATCAGTAAGGAGCAAGAAAAAGTTTCCCCAACAGGGTACTTAGCTTTAGTTGAAGACTTTGGTTCTGAAACTCGAAAATTAAAATTTCAGGAGTCGGCCGACCGGCTCTTGCGAACTGCTCCTGCTTTGGGCACCGCACGGAAAGAAAGACTGATGTAATGGCGTCGGCTGCGTGTTTTATATCCCTGACGTCATGGAAGAAGGGACAGCATCTGACGCAGGACCCAAGACTTTGTTAATCAGGCTGACTGAGGGCTACTGCAAGCAGATAACCCAAATGTAATGACTGCAACAGTCAAACACGAAGAACATCCAGTTATCCCGAAACCCCAGGTAGTCTTCCGATTCTTCCAACACCTCTGTGACAGCTTCCTCCCTTTCAGGTGATTCCTCAACCAACTAAACCTTACCATTCCCCCCAATTCTGGATCAAGTGTATCTGGAAGTCATGGGGCCTACTCCTTCACAACCAATAAAAAAGGCATCAATTTTGCTTTAGGGGCTGTATCCAAAGGAGTGAAAAAACAAGGTCTCTGGAGCCAACAAGATCTGTTGAGGCATATAAATCTCAAATAAATGATGGTGCTGACAAATACTCTCAAAACTTTTAAAATCGCCTTTGGACTCCAGGCCCTCCATGTAATTATGGATAACACTACTGTCATATGGTACATAAAGGGGAACCAGATCTTATCCTCTTGCAGACTAGCAATGACAGTCTAGGAAATGGTGACTTAAGTAGTTTGAAAGGAAAGCTTTAAGTTAAGTGTCACCAGAGCAGAATGTTGTGAAACAAGCTGAACAGGACCAGGACATACACTGAAGAATGAGGTTGCATCCCGGTGATTTCCAAGAATGAATCCATCTCCGGGGAACTCAAGGAGATCTGTTTGCATCCATTCAGACACAGCTAAAGCTGTTCTACGCCCAGACACCTTGGAAGGCAGATGCATTTTCATTTCCAAACACAGGAATGTTCCTGTATAATTTTCCACTTTTTCCTCTAATAACCAGGATTCTTCTAAAGATTCTGAGGGGCTCCAAGAATAAATGTCTGGTAAGCCCCTTTTTGCCCCAGGCAACAGTGATTCGCCCTTTTTTTGAAAATGGCTAGCAGGCAATTCTCACAAGTTGCCTCAAAAATAGACTTACTCACATCAGTCAGGGGTTCTTTAATTCACCCCAACCTCAAACATCTTCAACTGACTGCCTAGAAAGAATTTAATACCTTTTAGACACCTTAATTCTACGGACATCAGAAAGTATTAAAGGTGGCTAAGAAACTTGCTATTACAAAATCATATATGGCTAAATGGAAGAAATGTTCTAGTTGCTGCCAAAACAAGAAGGAAGATCTTTTAAAGGCTACTTACTCATGTGAGTTATTCACCAGCCTTTCTTATTCTTCCACTAAACTTACTTTCGGCCTTTCTGTTCATTTACCCATGGATCCCACTTTCCTCTCTACAGCAAGCAAAATAGCTTCTGAAAGGAGTACTAAGCATCTGCCTGGCCAGAAAATGGGACTCCATAAGATGTTAATTATGTTCTAGAAAAAACATTTTTTTTTTCTTTTGTACCAGCTCACGGGGATGATTTAAAGTTCTTAACATGGAAAGCAGTGCTACTCATTGCTCTGACTTCTGCAATAAGAGTAGACTTACGCACCCTTACAGTGATTTAGCCATATTTCATCACTCACAGGGAAATGGTTATGGAGAACCAATTCTTCATTCATGTGTAAAGTAGTTTCAAAGTTTATATACAGCAAAGTCATTTAATCTCATCGCTCTCTTTCTAGAGCCAAAAAATAAGAAAGAAAGAATTCTACATACTCTAGACATCTATAGGCAAGTCAGGTACTACACTGCTAGAACAAAAGCCTTCAGGTATTCTGATAAATTGTTTTTTTACTTACTAAAGTAAGAAAAAAGGACAACCACTGTCAAAACAAAATTTCCATATGGACCATTTGTGATCAATTCAAGGTAAAGTTTATGCCCATTGTACCAGGGCTATGGCTACTTCTACAGCTTTTTGGAAAGAGGTGGATTCTTGAAATATTCTAGAATCCAAAACAGTCTTCTCACATGTTTAAAAAAATTACAAAATAAGATTATTTTTGGTGAGTCAAAGCAGGTTTGCTAGTACTACTTTTACTGCAAGGGATATCGAATGATGTGCACTTTACAGTTGTGCAAGTAAAATTACCACAACAGATGTTCAAACAGATCATTGGCAGTACAGACACCCGCCCGCCTTCATCGTGATGAATTTTGTTATGACAGGGTGGGGATCTTTTCTTTCCCTTTCCTCTTGGTAGACTATTATAGCAGGGTCTAGCTCCCCCTTGTTTCTAATGCAAGAAAGCTCTGAAGGTTTGGACAGAGAGAACAGGAGTATCTGCTTTAGGGTTCCAAATCAGTTTTGATTTTGAGGTACCTAACTCATTCACTTGTCATATTTCTCTGGTACTGGAGGCTGTCAAGCAAAGCACTTCCAATCCTGGTAGGACAGGAGTAGTACATTTGTGTGAAGTTTCCTTTGCTCTGGGATTCAGATACCCTGTACGTTCAGGATTCCTAAGTGTGCTTCACAAGCTACTTCTGAACAGTCTGTGGTGATGGCTTTGTCTGCCTCTGGTACAGAGAAATTTGCCTCTGGATTCTACATGATGGTGTTTTCCCATTAAAACAGCTCTTTTTTTTCAGTGGAGAGAACAGGCACCATGGTTTCCAAGGGTCGAGTATGTTTTTCCAACTTTTTTTTTTTTTTTGAAGAACCGCTGGAGTTTCCTTGTGTAGTTTTGCATGGGAGAAAGTACAGTTGTGCAAAATCTTACCATAACAATAGATGTCCTTGCCTTCACTGTTGCAGTATTCCTTACTCATGAGGTCTCCCTGCCACGAAAGCTCGACATTGGCCAATATACCAAAGCCTATTAGAATTTTATGGCACACCAGATGTCATACGTACAGTCCCTGCATTGCATGGGCCATAAAAGTGACATCCAAATGTACTACCCTCAGAACTGATTGCCCCAGTAGAAACACCAGTCTAAGGAACCACAGGAGGTGACCAGTATATCCAGGAAGGGAAAGGACTATAGGGGAAGGAAGGAAGGACTGAATACTGCAACAGATAAGGCAAGGACATCTACTGTAATGGTAAGATTTTACACAACTGCACTAAGTCCTTACATTCACTGTTGGCAGTATTCTTTACAAATAGGACAGCGCCAAAACTTAAGAGGAAACTTGGGACAAAGAAGGAGCAGTGGATCCCTCTATGAAACCATGAAGAATGGGGCTGGCAAAACCAGCTCTATCTATAGAAATACTATGCAACTTGTAGTGCTTGGTAAAGGTATGCAGAGAAGTACATGTAGCTGCTTCTAAAATAGAGACAGTATCCAACCCCTTGAAAAAGACACCAGAAGCCACAGCTTTAGTAGAATGAGCCTTTACAAAAGAAGGAAGGCTCATGCCATGAAAGGTATAACAAAAGGAAACAGCCTTTGAAATCCAAGAACAAATAGTTTGCTTGGGTACAGCTAGTTCTGGAGGACCTAGGATGAAAGGAAAACAATTGATCAGATTTCCTAATAGACTTAGTCTTATCCATACAGTAACTGACTTGTCTATACACATCCAAGGTATATAACATCCTCTCACTGGCAGACTGTGGAGAGGGGAAAAGTGGGCAAATTAATACACTGATTAAGTGACAGCTCATTGACAGGGCATATGGGAAGGATTAGTATGCAAGGACACCCCTCTCCTTATGAAACACTCAGAAAGGAGGGAGATCCATAAGGACTTGTAGCTCAGACACCCTTCTGGCAGAAGTAATGACTAACAAAAGAACTGTTTTCCAGAACAAATGGCAAAGGATAAGTCCCCACTACTAAAGGTGTCTCAGAACAAAGTAAAACAAGACACAGATACTGAGTACACCACCACGATTAAAATATTCCAACTTTAATAAATGTATTAAAAACTCACAAACTGTCACAAACGTTTAAAAGCAGATGAAGCATCAAATGGATGAGCGCTTTCAGCAGGATTGTCTTCTTCAGATCATAACTTCCTGTGCTTCATTCCACATCCTTAAACAAAGATTCACGAATCAGGTTAATTCCTTCATTATCACTTGTCTGGAGGTAAGCAAGCCTCCATTTTTAGCCAATAGAAAGACGTTTCTGCTTCAGAATAGGTTTCTATGGAACCATGGCATTTAAGCCTGGGGGGCGGTTGGCTCAAGTTGTTTATCCACCCAATTTCACGAATCTCCATATTTTTGTGACCATCCCCAGCTCTGTCATATTGGCACACATTCTATAGCCCTGTCTTTCAAGCGTTGATCAGTTTTGCCTATGTAGAAACAAGGGCAAAGGTGACAGAATGCTAGATATACAAGATGTTCACTGTTGCAAGTAGCTTTGACATTAAATATATAGCTCTTGCTGTAACTGGATAGATAAGTGATCTCCCTTGTCTTTGAGTCATTCTTTCCTCCCCTTGGCCATTCAAAGATATTACCATTTCTGAAATCCTGAAAATCTTCGTGCCATCCACATAGGCAAAACTGATCAACGCTTGAAAGATAGGGTTTTAACCTCATTTACGAGATATTCGACAGAAGGATATGAAAATGCACTGGCATCTCACATTACCCATTACTTTAGCTTTAAAGCTATAGAATGTGTGCCGATAGGACATAGAGCTGGGGATGTTCACAACAATACGGCCATGAAAGCCAAAGAAGCAAAGGTGTAAACTTTCTTACCTATAACCTTTCCGTGGTTCTACTGTCTTTATCAGAAGGCAGTAACTTAGAAGACGGAAGTAATTGAGAAGCTTTGTCAGAAGCTACAGACACCACAGAGGGGTCAGTAGCAGGACATTTATACAAGTTGCAGTCCTCAAGCACCCTATAAAATTTATCAGGCTTCTTGGGAGCACGAAGAAGAGAATCAGGAGGTTTAGAGGCACTGAAGAAGGCATCTAACAAAGCAGCCAAAACAGGAGGAATAGGAGAAAGTTTAGGAGATTCCATCTGCAGCAAAGAAAAGTTGTGTAAAATCTTACCATAACCACAGATGTTCTTCTCTTCCTTGTTGCAGTATTCTTGTTGTGGGATTTCC
The DNA here is from genome assembly GCF_019279795.1 of Protopterus annectens. Lineage (NCBI taxonomy): Eukaryota > Metazoa > Chordata > Ceratodontiformes > Protopteridae > Protopterus > Protopterus annectens. The sequence goes on from NC_056745.1 coordinate 523,685,770, forward strand.
TGCCCTCAGGTGGCTCACACATCGGCTCCTATACAAAAGCTTTAGCTTGGCTGCTGCAGCTGTGTGGGACATCACATGTAGGGCCATAAACCAGGGGCCTTAAATGTGACATCCGCAAGCACAATCCTCAGAACTTGAAGCTCAGCAAGTAGAGTAGAAGGCCCAACAGTTGGAGGTGTCAGGTATGGGATCCTGGGGTCCTTCTGTAGTATTGATAGGTTCAGGGTGAAAGGTGTATGAGATTGGGACCTAGGGACATGCTGGGATGAGAAGTAGAATGATGACGGGGTTATTGGTGGGTGGGAAGGAATACTGCAACAAGGAAGAGAAGGACATCTATGGTTATGGTAAGATTTTACACAACTATTCCATGTCCTTCTATCTTATATTGCAGTATTCTTGCTGTGGGAGAGTACCACAGCTACGCTGGATGAAAGGGTGGCGAACACAGAAGAGTCTACAAAGCCCTGTAGGATTGCCCTGGCAAATCCTGCCCATGCTCTGGAGACCTGGTCTAACTTGCAGTGCTTGGTGAAAGTGTGGGTAGTGACCATGTGGCTGCTTCGATAATGGAAGATGTGTCCAGACCTTTTAGGAAAGCCTTGGAGATGGCCATTGCCCTCGTGGAATGGGTCTTTTACTCCCACTGGGGGATTTTTCCATGGTGGGAGTAGCGAAGACAGATGGCTTTCCTGATCCAGCATGAGATGGTTTGTTTGGAGACTTTCCTTCCATCCTAGAGCACTGGGCAAGGCAAAGAGTTGTTTTGATTTCCTAATGGATTTTGTTTTGCCCAGGTAAAATCCAAGTTGTCGGTGTACATCCAGGGAGTGAAGTATTCTCTTATATTTGATGGTGGGAGACGGAAGGAATGTGGACAGATTGGTTTAATGACAAATCTTTGACCACCTTGGGCATAAAGGAGGGGTTAGTTCTCAGGGTTATCCTGTCTTTGTGGAACATAGTATGGGGGGGGGGGGGCAATCCATTAAGGCTTGTAGTTCTGAAACCCTTCTGGCTGAGGTAATAGCCACTAGAACTGTTTTCCATGTACACATCTGAAGGGTAGCTATCCTAGCAGATTCGAATGGGTGCTGGGTAAGCTTTTCCAGGATGACGTTAAGTTCCAGGGTGGAGGGATAGGCTTTTTTGGAGGTCTAATGTGCAACAACCCTTTTAGGAAGAGTTTTAACATCGAGCCTGGCTAGCAAGGGAGGGTCTAGTGGCAAACAGGCTGATATTGCAGAAAGGTACACTTTCACTAAAGAATAGGAAAGCCCACTTTTTCAGTTGACACACATACGTAAGAACTGGGGGGGGGGAGATCAGCAATGCAAGGGTCCCTTCCTCTGTCTAAACACCCTTTAGTAAATCTTTCCCATTTTGCTAGGTATGATTTTCTTGTTGTAGGTTTCCTGTCCTCCCTCAGGACTGAAAGCACTTCCTCCGAGTAGTGGTGTCTGAATGGGATCAAAAGTTTATCACCCACAGTTGTCAGGGACAACATCTGCAAGTGTGGGTGGATGAGAGTTCTCTTTTCTTGTGTCAGAAGGTCCACCTTGTAGGGTAACTTGTAGTAACTGCCCTTGGCTAGATTGTGAAGTAGGGGGAACCAGTGCTGCCTAGGCCAGTAGGAAGTCACTAACAAGATTTTCGGTTTGTATCTCCTGATTTTCAGGAGGACTTTCTGAATCAGTGGGAATGGAGGGGGGGCATAAAGAAATGTCCCCTACCAGGAGATGTTGAAAGAGTCTACCCTCCAAGCAAGAGGGGAGTAGGTCTTTGAGCAGAAGGTCTGCAGCTGCCTGTTCTGAGGGGAGGCGAACAGGTCTACTTGAGGAGTGCCCTACTGGTGAACAATGTCTAAAAAGACAGTCCTGTCCAACATCCATTCATGTTAAGGAGAGGATGTCCTGCTTAGAAGATCTGCTTGCTTGTCCTGCGAGTGAATGTAGGTTGCCTGCAGGGACAAGTTGTGGCGAGAGGCTAGATCCCAAGTCTGCACAGCTGATGTGCTTTCGTCCCTCCCTGTTTGTTAAGGTACCACATTACAGTGGTGTTGTATGTTACTATTTGAAGAATCCCTGGTAGAAGCAGAGGGTTAAAGGTTTTTAGAGCTAAGAAGACTGCTGTCATTTCTCTCACACTGATGTGTTTGTCCCTCAAGAAAGGGTGCCAGGTTGCTTGAACCCTGTTAAGATGCCATTGTGGCTCCCCACCCTGAATCTGAGGCATCTGGGTTGGGCTGGAGTGGAAGGCGAGGGTTTAGCTGGACTTGTTGGATCCAGTAGCTGATCTCTTTCCTTAGAAAGGGAAGGAGGGTGATTTCTTGCTCCAGGTGATTCTGGTGCTGGGACCAAATGTTTTATTAGGTACCACTGTAGTTTGTGCATATGCATTCTGGCCGGTGGGAGCATAGGTATGGTGGCTGCCATTAAGCCCAAGATTCGTAGGAATTGCCTTGCAGTTATTACCTGTGCCTGTAGCAGCTCTTTGAAGTGGGAGGTCACAAGATTTTGTCTTGTGGAAGAAAATCCTTCATTTTGCCCGTTCGGATTCTGCAACCCAGGAAAATCTTGTCCTGTTCTGGGATCAAGGAAGACTTTGGAAGGTTGAGGGTGAAGCCTAGATTTTGCAGAAGGGAAATCGTGAATTGCAGATGATTTGAAAGGGTATCCTTGCACTCTGCCAGTAACAGGATGTCTAGATAGGGGTAAATCTGAATTCCCTGTGTTGTGCAAAAGGCATTGGCCGGGGCCAGGTATTTTGTGAACAATTGGGGGGGGGGGGGGCAGTGGACAAACCAAAAGGCAAAGCAGTAAATTGAAAATGAGAAGAGGGCCCAGAAAAACGCAGAAATCTTCTGTGGGAAGGTCTGATGGGTATGTGTAAGTAGGCCTCTTTTAGGTCCAAGGTGGCCATGACGGCCTTGCTTAGGATGAGTGGAAGCAGAGTTGGGACTGACAGCATTTTGAAGGTGGGCACCTGTAGGTAAAGATTTAAGGAGGAGAGGTCTAAGATGGGTTTTCATGGACCTTCTCTTTTGGGGACCAGAAAGAGACGGGAGTAGAAAAGTACAGTTGTGTACCTACCATAAATGTAGATGTTTGATTGTATTCACTGTTGCAGTCATTATTTTTGGGGTTATCCTGCTGGCAGGCTACCCTCAGTCGGCCAGAATTCCAAAGTCTAGGTCCGGCGTCAGTTGTCGTCGGTTCTTTCCTGAAGTCAGTGCACCAGGGGTATAAAAGATGCAGCCGATGCCATTTTCTTCAGTTTTTCTTGCCCCAGATGTCAACTGCCCCCAAATTGGTAGGCTGAAAAATATGCCAATAAAAATGCATGCACAAAAATAACATTTCCTTCATCTACAAGCAAATACACCAAATAGGTTGTATAGGATAGAGAAGTGCAGATAAATCCCAGCAAAGAAAAGGGGGGTGGTGGGTGGTTAACCTGGACTGCAACATGAACACACTCGATCAACAACATTTATGGTAGGTACACAACTGTACTATGTTCATCGTGTTTCACTGTTGCAGTCATTACTCTTGGGTTGAATCCCAAAGCTGAGGATGGGTGGCTGGGCCAAATAGGATTAGGAGAGGCTATGAGGCTCTGCAGAACTGCAGTGGCAAACCCTGCTCTGGACTTAGAGTAAAGAGATAAGTGGTAGTGCTTTGTGAAAGTGTGCACTGAACTCCAAGTTGCAGCCTCTAAGATATCTTTGGTTGGTACTCCTCTGAGGAAGGCTGCTGGAGTGGCTGCTGCACTGGTGGAATGAGGCCTAATGCCCTTAGGCACTGATTTGCCATGTTCTGTGGATTTGGATAAAAGGTAGGCAAGTGAATGGTTTGGTTGAGGGCCACACTGGACACAACCTTAGGCATAAATGTAGGGTTTGTCCTCAGAGAAACCTTGAAGGGGTGAAAAATGATAAAAGGTTCCACAGCCATGAGAACTTGTAACTCCGAGACTCGTCTTGCAGAGGTTATTGCTAGGAGCAGAGCTGTTTTCCAGGATAAGAATTTTATATCTGCAGTTGATGCTGGCTCGAAAGGAGGCAGTGTGAGTTTTTCCAAAACGTAATTGAGGTCTCAGGCCAGAACTGGTGCTCTCCTTGGAGGTCTAATGTTTTTTGGCCCCTCTGAGGTACTGACTTAGTAATGGATGAGAAAAGATAGGTGGTTCCATATTGTAATGGGCTGAAATGGCAGAGGCATGAATCTTAATTGATGAGAAAGAAAGGCCTTTGTTCAGCATCTCAGTTAGGTATTGTAAAATCTGAGGGATATTTGGTACACATCTGTCAATGCCTTGTTCATGGTTCCAAGCACATAATCTCTTCCATTTTTCTGCATAAGATTTTCTGGTACTGGGCCTCCTGGCCTCCAAGATAACATCCATAACAGCTTTTGAAAGAGGAGTGTTCTGAATGGCTACATTATCCACCATGCTGCCAGATTTAAGGTCCTGAGTTGGCTGTGCAGGATCTGATTGTTTTGTTGGGTCAGCAAGTGAGAAGTTTGAGGCAATATCCATGCTGGACCTTGAGACAAGCTCTTTAGGATTGGGTACCAGTGCTGGCGTGGCCAGTCTGGTGCAGTCAGTATCATTTTTGGCTTCTCGTCTAACCTTTAGGAGTACCCTGGAAGGAGAGGCAGTAGAGGAAAGGCATATACTGTTAGATTTTTCCAGCTGAAGGATAGGGTGTCCACTTTCCATGCTTTTTTGCGATAAATCCTTGTACAAAATCTCTGCAATTGGCAGTTGTGAGGGGAGGCAAATAGATCTATGTCTGGGCATCCCCATTTCTTTGTTATCATGCTGAAGACTTGTGGATCCAGTTTCCATTCGTGGGGATCCATGAGGTTTCTGCTTAGTTAGTCTGCCAGAGTATTTGTTTTCCTGGCAGGAATTGTGCTTGCAGGTGAACTTGAAAAACCAATGCTGTGACCCATAAGGTCATCGCTTGTCTGCAGAGGGGGTAGGAATGTGTACCTCCCTGCTTATGTACCACATGACCGTAGTATTGTCTATCAGTAGCTGTCCTGGATGAAGCAGGTCCTTGAAAGCTGTCAGGGCATTTTGAACAGCTAGCATCTCTTTTTGATTGATGTGAAGATGCATCTGGTTTGCAGGCCATGTGCCCTGAATACATTTTCCTGCCATATGGGCCCCCCCCAGGCATAATCTGATGCATCTGTTGTCAGTGTCTGTCTGGCTGTGGGTAAACAATGGCAGACCCTTGTTGTGGTGACAGGCTTCTGCCCACCATCGAAACTCCTGTTGCAGGCAGGGAATGAGTGCAATTACTGTCTCCAGGCTGTGGCAATGCTGAGTCCAAACACTTTTTAGATACCACTGTAGTTTCCTCATATGCAGTCTGGCATATGGAATTAGTATTATGCAGGATGCCATGAAACCCAAGGCCTGCAGGATTTTCCTTGCAGATAAGTGGGTTTTTGTTGCCAAGTTCTTGAAGTAAGAAGTCAGTTGCATTTGTTTGTCTGGCGTGAGATAAGCCATCTGGGCAGTTGTATTTAAGCTTGCACCCAGGCATATTATCTCTTGAGAGGGCACTAGTTTTGATTTCTTTTCGTTTACTGTGTACCCTAGGCCAATTAGTAATCTTTTTACAAACGCTAGATGCTTTAGAAGGATGCCTTTGTTCTCTGCTTGAATTAGGCAGTCGTCCACATAGGGATATATTTGAATTCCTCTTTGTCTGCAAAACACAATTACTGGTGCCAGGCATTTTGTGAAGACCCTTAGCGCAGCAGATAAGCCAAAGGGCAGTGCAGAGAATTGGTAATGCATTGAGCCACTATGAATCTGAGGTATCTTCTGCAAGATTATCTGATTGGGACATGCAGGTATGCCTCTTTTAGGTCCAAAGTTACAAGCCAAGCCTTCTTGCCCTGCATGGGCAGTAGCTGCTGTAGAGTCAACATCTTGAATTTTGGAACTTCCAGAAACGTATTTAGTATAGACAGGTCCAGTATTGGTCTCCAGATTTTGTCCTTTCTGGGTACTAGGAAAACTCTGGAGTAAAATCCTTGCCCCTGCTCTTGTTGTGGTACTTATGGCCCTCATGTCCATGAGGGCTGTAATTTGTTTTTGTGCCTCTGCCCATTGATTGTGTGGCAGGTCTGGCATACCTTTTGACCTTGGTAGAGTGTGAACATGGAACCTGTAGCCTTGGAACACCATGTTCAGGACCCATTTGTCTTGGGTAACCATTTGCCAATTTGATGAAAAAAGTGCTAGTTTTCCCCCTAAGGGGGCTGCCAAAAGAAAAGTGCTGAGATCTGGCAGAGCAAAGTCATTGGGACTGTTTCCTGTAAGGTTGTGATTTGTCTTCTCTGTTTTGGAGGTAGGAGCACCCCATTGTTTAGGCCTGTATGAGCCTTTGGGCTGAGATCTGCCTCTGGGATGCCTGTATCTGCCTCTTTGTGATCTTGTCTGACACTGGAAAGGACCAATTTTTAGAAGGCCAGTTCCTGCTAAACCTGGGTGGCTGTACCTGTAAGAAATCCTTAACTGTCTGCATGGATTTTGCTTTATCCTCCATTTTTTCAACACCTCTTCTTCCTTAGTACCAAACAAAGTATCATGCTGCAATGGTGCATCTAATAATTTTGCTTTAACATGATCAGGCAGATTCTGTTCCTTTAACCAAACATGCCTTCTAATAACAGAACCTGTAACAGCGGCCCTGCAAGAGGCCTCCAGTGAATCATAACCACATTGCAAAGTATGCTTTCCCACTTGTTCAGCTGCATGCAATAAATCCTGCAATTCCTTGTTCTCTGAACATTCAGTATTTGTCAACAATTTCTGTTTAAGCAGTGGCATTAAATATTGCTGATATTTAAGCATATGAAACTGACAATTTGAAGCCCTTACAGCCAAGGTAGCAGAAGTGCAGACTTTTTCCCCATCTGTCTAGAGCCCTAGAATCCCTATCAGAGGGGACAGGGTTTTTTGCAGTGGAAGCTTTAACCCCTTTGGGACCCTGAGATAAAGTTTCTGGGTCAGCAGCGGGGTTTTTATATAGGAATTTATGAGAATCCGGGACCCTGTAGTATCTGTCTGGTTTAGCAGGTGCAAGGGGTAAAGAGTCAGGGGACAGGCTGGACTCTGAAAATACATCATCTACAATCTCTAGAACAGGTGGAATAGCAAGGGGTCTGCTGAGGAAGTAGCAGAAAGTCTCTGAGCCTTTTCTTAGATTCAGAATAATCTTGGCTCTCCCAGTGGAAATGCTTCCTCATGATATGCAGGGTTTCACCAAAAGAGTAATCCTCAGGAGGAGAGGCTGAAGGAATGGATTTCTTCAGCATCAGAATCCTCATAGGGAAGCATGGAATAATCCTGTTCAGAAGAGGAATCGGAGGAAATAGAAACCTGATCAGAAGAATCATACTCTGTCTCTTGCCTAGGCCTCTTATCAGTAGGGGGATGGGAGCCCCTGATCAAAGTAATTAGGTCTTCGGACATTTTGAGCATCTGTTTTTTAGGCATGGAAGTCTGAGTAGGAGAATGCTGTACTTGTTTATCTTTAGAGCTGCTTTAGCCTTTGAGCTGAAGATGGCTTAATATATAGTTGTGTAGGTCTGAAGACACCCTCAGAAGCCGATGCCTGCTCAGCGGCTCTGGACCCATCTGAGGGAATGATTTCTGAGTGTCCAATACCTTGAGTATCCAGAGGCCCAAGTGGCCTGTGGCTCTGAGGTAGCGGGTGCTAGGGGCTGCGAAAGCGCCTCACTGAGAACCGGCAACTGGCCTAGCAAAGGCCACGTTGTCGGTTTTGGACTTCGGATGCCTATCCTTTTCCTTGTCCTTGCGTTTTTTGTAAACTCCGGTTGTCGGCTGTTCCGACGGCATTATATAATTAAATCTTCGGCCAAAGTAATGAAATGCAAAATCGAACCGACGCTTAATAGTGCGTTGGTTAAATCTAGCACAAAACCGACAGCTAGCAACGTTGTGCTCAGGGCCTAGGCAAGGAATACAGTAAGAGTGAAAATCCTTATGAGGTATTTGCTTCCCACAAGAAATACAATTGCTAACTTTTTCTGACATCGGTCTGGAGCAAGAAAAAAGTTTCCCCAACGGGGTACTTAGCTTTAATGAAGACTTCGGTTCTGAAATTCGGATTTGAAAATCTTAGGAGTCGGCCGACCGGCACTTGAGAAAGTACAGTTTTGTACCTACCATAAATGTAGATGTTCAAAGATCCACATTGCTGCAGTCATAACCTGTGGGTAGTCCGCTGTCCTCGGTCGGCCCGAATACCAAAGTGTTAGGCTGGCGTCGGTCATGGCGCTTAGATCTGACGTCAGTACGCCGTGGTACTAAAGCGCATGACCGACGTCATATCCTCAGTCTTTCTTGCCCCAGATGTCAGAAGGCCCTAAAAAGAAAGGCCAAAGCCAAAAACCATCCAACCACCCATGTACAAACCATAACTACAACCCAAACCACACAACCACCTCAAACTACAGTGGGGAAGGAGGGAGGGAAAATTTGACTGCAGCAATGTGGATCTTCGAACATCTACATTTATGGTAGGTACAAAACTGTACTATGTTCTTCATCTCACATTGCTGCAGTCATAACCTGTGGGTAGAATCCCAAAGCAAAGGGAAAGGCAGGTTGGCAAAATCATAAAGCATTGGGAGCTGCTAACATGCCCTGCAAAACTGCAGTGGCAAACCCAGCCCTAGATTTGGAATAAAGAGGGAGATGATAATGTTTGGAAAAAGTGTGCACTGAACTCCAAGTAGCTGCCTCCAAAATATCTTTAGTAGCTACGCCCCTCAGAAAAGCAGTAGAAGTGGCAGTAGCCCTAGTGGAATGAGGTCTGATTCCAGCCGGAATCTCCTTACCATGATGAGAATAACAAAAAGCAATACAATGACCAATCCACTTAGAAATAGTTTGTTTAGAAACAGGTTTTCCCTGAGTACCCAAAGCAAAAGAAACAAACTGTTGAGACTGCCTGAACCCTTTAGTTCTGCTCAAATAATAACGCAACTGTCTGTGAATACCCAAAGAATGCAAAATCTTTTCCCCTTTATTTTGGGGATCAGCATAAAAAGTAGGCAGATGAATAGACTGGTTCAAGGCCACATTTGAGACCACTTTAGGCATGAAGGTAGGGTTAGTACGCAAAGAAACCCTGTCCTTATGAAATATTAGGAAGGGTTCAACTGCCATTAGAGCCTGTAATTCAGATACCCTTCTAGCAGACGTAATGGCCAACAAAAAAGCTGTCTTCCAAGACAAAAACTTCAACTCAGCTGTAGCTGCAGGTTCAAAAGGAGGTAAAGTGAGTTTCTCCAACACAAAATTGAGATCCCAGGAAGGAGTAGGAGCTCTACGTGGGGGTCTTATGTTCTTTGCCCCTCTAAGAAATTGCTTGAACAAAGGATGAGAGAATAAAGGTGGGTCACAATCATAGTGAGCAGAAATGGCTGCAGCATGAACTTTTACAGAGGAGAAAGACAAACCTTTGTCCAATAGTTCTGTAAGATACTGAAGTGAAACACTCAAATTAGGTACTGAAACATCAAAGCACTTTGCTTTGCTCCAAAGAAAAAATCTCCTCCATTTATCAGCATAAACCTCATTTGTTCTAGGCCGTCTGGCCTCCAAAATAACATTCAAAACTTGTTGAGGAAGCTGCGACCCTTCAGGGTCTAGAACAGAATATGCCAGGCTGTCAGATGCAGGGACTGTATGTTGACATTGAGGAAATGATTGCCTGCCTGGGACAAAAGGTGTGGACTTGATGGCAAGGCCAAGGAGGCTCCTGTACTAAACTCCTCAGTAGAGGGTACCAGTGCTGACATGGCCAATCTGGAGCTATAAGAATCATGGAGGGCTTGTCCTGTCTGACCTTCAAGAGCACCTTGGGAAGAAGAGGCAGAGGAGGAAAGGCGTAGACGTTAAGATTGCTCCAACTGAATGATAGAGCATCCACTTTCCAAGCTTTTGGATGAAACATCTTTGTGCAAAACTTTGGCAGCTGGAAATTTAGTGGAGAAGCGAACAGATCTATGTCTGGAGTCCCCCAAATCACTGTCAACTGTCGAAATACATGAGGATCCAGTTTCCACTCGTGAGGATCCACCATCTGTCTGCTCAAAACATCCGCTAAGGAGTTCTGTGCTCCTGGCAGAAACCTTGCTTGAAGAGTGAGGTGCAGACTGAGAGCAGTCTCCCACAAAATCATAGCTTGCCTGCATAGTGGGTACGAATGGGTTCCCCCTTGCTTGTTGATGTACCACATGACAGTTGTGTTGTCTGTTTGAATCAACACTTGTCCTGGGTGTAGTAGATCCTTGAAGGCCATCAATGCAAATTGGACTGCTAACATCTCCTTCATGTTGATATGCAAATGTTGAAGTCTGGCAGGCCACGTGTCTTGAACCCATTTTCCATTGAGGTGTGCTCCCCAAGCCTTGTCCGAGGCATCTGTCGTTAAGATCTGACTCGCCTCTGGTCGGGTCACAGAGAGTCCCTTGTTTAGGTGACATTCCTGAGCCCACCACAAAAATTCCTTTTGAATGCAAGGTATTATCTGAATGACAGTGTCCAAATTGTGGCAGTGTTGTGTCCATACACTCTTGAGATACCATTGTAACTTCCTCATATGCAGTTTGGCATTGGGAAGCACCAGAATACAAGATGCCATGAACCCCAAGGCTTGAAGGACTGTCCTTGCAGCCAGCCTGGACAGGTGAGACAATTGTTGGAAGTAAAGGGAAAGATTTCTTTGCTTGTCCGGGGTCAAAAACGCCATCTGAGAGGCTGTATTCAGTCTCACACCCAGAAAGCACATGTCCTGAGAGGGTACTAGACTGGACTTTATTTCATTCACAGAATACCCTAGGCATCTTAACACTGCCATAACATACTGAAGATGGTGAAGTAGCTTGTCTTTGTCTTGAGCAAGAATCAGGCAATCATCCAAATGAGGATAAATTTGTATTCCTCTTAACCTGAAGAAGGCTATCACCAGAGCCAGAACCTTTGTGAATACCCTGGGCGCAGTAGATAAGCCAAAGGGCAATGCAGAGAACTGATAATGTAAAGTCCCAGCCCGAAAACGCAGGAATCACCTGCAGCTTGGCCTGATAGGAATATGAAGATAAGCCTCCTTGAGATCCAGAGTTACCATCCAGTGATCTCTGCCTAGCATAGGTAGAAGTTGCTGCAAAGTCAACATTTTGAATTTTGGAATGTCCAGGTATGTGTTGAGAATAGACAAATCCAGAATTGGCCTCCAAGTGTCTCCCTTCTTTGGCACAAGAAACAGGCGAGAATAAAATCCTAGGCCAACCTCTAATGGAGGAACCTGCTGGATAGCTCCCATTTGAAGAAGTAAAGAAATCTGTTTGTGAGCCTCTGCCTTTTGCTGAGGAGGAACGTCTGGCATGCCTTTGAAAGGGGCAATGTGGAAATAAAACTTGTAGCCTCGGTTTATAATGTCCAACACCCATTTGTCCTGGGTGACTAAAAGCCAATTTTGCCTGAAAAGTGCCAACTTTCCCCCTAGAGGAGCTGCCAGACAAGAAGGATCGGGCAGCTGAAAATGCGGGTCATTGTGTCTGTTTACGAAAGGACTGGCCCCTGCCCTCACCAGCAGACTGCGCAGGGGAACTCCACGTCCTAGGCCTAAAAGATCCCTGTGCATGAGCTCTGCCCCTACCACGTCTAGATCTGCCCCTAGACTGTAAATCAGAAGAGGGGTAAGCCCATCCCTTAGTAGGCCAATTTCTGCTAAACTTAGGGGGCTGCACTTGTAAGAAATCTTTAACAGTCTGCATAGACTTAGCTTTGTCCTCCATTTTCTTCAAGACCGACTCCACAGGAGAACCAAACAAAACTTCAGACTGAAGGGGAGCATCCAAAATTCGAGCTTTAACATGCTCTGACAAGTTCTGATCCTTAAGCCAAGCGTGCCTACAAATAACAGATCCAGTGGCAGCCACCCTAGAAGAGGCCTGCAAAGCATCAAAACCACACTGCAAAGAATGCTTACCCACCTGATCAGAGGCATGAACCAAATCCTGTAATTCTTTACACTCTATGCCCTCTGCCAAAGCATCCACCTTCAATTTCAATTGACTAAGAAGAAAATTCTGGTATTTCAGCATATGAAATTGGCAATTTAAAGCCCTCATTGCAAGAGTGGAAGAGGTATACACTTTTTTACCCCACCTATCCAGACCTCTAGAGTCCTTATCCATAGGAACTGGATTCTTTACAACAGAAGCCCTGACACCCTTAGGTCCCTGGCTAATAGTTTCAGGGTCCGCCCTAGGGCTCTTATACAAATATTTATGAGCTTCTGGCACCCTGTAATACCTGTCTGGCTTAACCGGGGCAGGAGGTAAAGAGTCTGGATAAAGTGAAGCCTCAGAGAAAACATCCTGCACAACATCTAAAACCGGAGGTATAGCCAAGGGCCTATGTTGTGGTAAAAACAAGAATTCCCTAAGCCTCTTTCGGGAATCTGAGAAATCCTGACCTTCCCATTTAAAATGCTCCCTCATAGAATGCAGGGTTTCTGAAAAAGAAAAATCCTCTGGAGGGGAAGCAGAGGGACTAGAATCTTCTGCGTCAGAATCAGAATAAGGGGGGAAATCCTGAATGTCTTCAGCCGAAGACTCTGAATAATCTGAAGAGTGTTCCAATCCTTCCACTTCTGGCTCCACCCTAGGCCTCTTATCTGGAGGGGGCATAGAACCTCTAATCAAGGTAATTAAATCTTCTGCCATTTTAAGCATGTGTTTTTTAGGCACAGAACCTGCAGAACTAGGACTGACGCCAGAGGAAGACAAACCAGGCCTGGCCTTTGAAGGTACCTTAGAGACAGAGGGAGAAGGCCTAACCACCTTATGCAAAGAAGGGAGTACAGCAACCTGAGAGGCCCCCTCAGCCTGACCTGACTCCTGAGAGGCCACATCTTGCAAAACCAAAGGTTCCCCCTGAGACTCAACTGAAACCTCGGCCGGATCCACAGACACCACCATGGACTCTAAAGAACCGGCGTCCGGAACGGACGACTCATCCTGTCTAGATTTCAAAGATTTCTCCTTACGCTTCTTCGCGGTAGCGGGCGTCGGAGGATCCGACGGCATATTATAATTACACCGCTTACCGAAGACAAGCCTAGCACAATCTAGCCTACGCTTAATAGTGCGCTTATTAAATTTTGCACAAAAGCGACACCCGACTACGTCGTGCTCAGGCCCCAAACAAGGAATACAAAGAGAGTGGTAATCCCTATGAGGTATCTGTTTCCCACAAGAAATACAATTATTCAATTTTTCTGACATCCGGATTTAACTGAGGCAAGAAAAGACAAAAATATTCCCCAACGGGGTACTTAGCCCAACTTGGTCTTCGGTCTGAAACTCAGAATACGAAAATTTCAGGGCCAACGGCACTTGCAAACGCTGCTTCTGCTTCGGACCATGCGGCAAGAAAGACTGAGGATATGACGTTGGTCATGCGCTTTAGTACCACGGCGTACTGACGTCAGATCTAAGCGCCATGACCAACGCCAGCCTAACACTTTGGTATTCGGGCCGACCGAGGACAGCGGACTACCCACAGGTTATGACTGCAGCAATGTGAGATGAAGAACATCTGCTTTTGCTTCGGGCACCGTGTGGCTAAGAAAGACTGAAGAAAATGGCATTGGCTGCATCTTTTATACCCCTGGCACACTGACGTCAGGGAAGAGGCGACAGCAACTGATGCTGGACCTAGACTTTGGAATTCTGGCCGACTGAGGGTAGCCTGCCAGCAGGATAACCCCAAGAGTAATGACTGCAATAGTGAAACACGATGAACATCCTTTTCCTTCTTGTCCTGAGTGGACTGGTTCTATAGTACCCAGCTTCAGGTGGTGTCTCAAAACTTGTGGAAGGAAATGTTGGTTTTTGGGACAGAAAGGAATGCCTCTCATGGGTGGTTTTACTTTCCAGAAGAGGAAGTCCCCTCTTTCTGTATTATGGACAGTACCCATTTGTTCGAGGTGATGGTTTTCCAGAAGGGGAGGCAGTGGGAGAGGCGGGCTGAGAGTGATGGGGGGGGGGGCAAGGCAGTCATGCAATATTGGAGCCTCCTTTGTCCTGAAAAAGCTGTTTAGGCTGAGGATGCAGCACAGCAGGTCTGGAAATGGTAAGTCTTCTTGCACCTCTTCTAGATCTGGAAGAAGGATTACCCGCCTGGGCTGGGTTTCGCCTCACACAGGTGGCTTTTGCTGGATAGTTCCTATAGTACTTGGGAATAGGGGACACCAATAAATGTTTTATGTCCTGTAATTCTTTACTTTTTTCTTGCAGATTCTTGAAAAGATATGCAGATTGCTTTCCAAAAAGGAAACTGTGCTCTAGGGGGGCATCCAAGATCTTTGACAAAGTTTTCTGGGAGATTTTGAAGTCTCAGCCAGGAGTATCTCCTGAGACCCGAAGCAGATGCTGGAGAGCAAGCAGATGCTTCTGCAGCATTATAGCTGCATCTGATAGACTGTCTGGCTACTTGTGTAGCTAGAGAAAGTTTGGAGGAGATATCAGCTTTAGTAGGGCAGTCAGGAATAGTGGCCAGCATGGAAGAGGTTTGAGAGAGTCCAGAGCATATTTAGTCATATGCATCTGATAGTTAATGGCTCTGAAAGCCAAAGTGGAGGATGTATACACCTTCCTACCTATCCTATCCATAGATTTACTGTCTTTATCTGTGGGTAGGAGTGAGGCAGAGGGAAAGAGTCTACATTGCTTATCAGGGTAGGTGGCAATCACTGCTGGGTCTGCCAAGGGAGGTTTGATTAAGAATTTTTGTTTGCCAGGCACCTCGAAAAAGCGATCTGGTCACTTCGGGGCAGGTGGATGTGAATCTGGAGTCTTAGATGCAGAGTTAAAGGCATCTAGGTAAGCACGTAGGACTGGTAGAACTGCAGTAGGGGAGGAGGATTCTACTTGAAGCTCAAAATCACACCTATCTTAGAGTACAATGCCCCATTTGGGATGTACCTTACAAGACACCTGCAACAACTGGAAAGACCACAGAAGTACCTCTCCAGGAGGATCACTGGCCTCAAGCAGATGCCCTATGCAGCTCAACTGAAGAAACTCCAGCTGTGCTCAGTTGCATACCGCCTTCTCAGAGGTGATCTCTGCCTGACATACAAGATCATATCCAACCCAGAATTGATGGACATGCTCTGCCTAAAGAAAACCATATCCCCTCGAGCCACATGCTCCAGGGATCTAAATCTCACCACAACAATAAATAGGACGTGCTGGGGGGATAGATTCCTGTCCCAGATACTTCTCATGCTCTTGAACAAGATTCCAATCTACATTAGGCAGAGCTCCTCGCTAACCCTCTTCAAGAGAAACCTTGACGAGCTGATGGGAAACAAAGTTTACCCCGGGGATCACTTCAAAAGCTTTGCTGGACAGAGGCACAGGGAACTAATCTAAGGGGGCGGCGAAAGCCAACACATTCCGGCTAGGCTTATATGCCTTCGGGCAGACAGCCTAGTACCTACCTATGAACCTAAAATACCTATTTTGGATATCAGACATCTGTGAGGTATTCTATTTAAAGTAATCTTTCATTTTGGTGATAGTCCCACCAAATGTGATATCCTCAGGGGGGTGAATCTCTCTCTATGGATTCTTCATCAGGAAAATAATACTCCTGGAGTGAAGCAAATCGGGAGGTATAAGATATGGAGTCCTCAGAGGAGGAAAAAAGTATCATGCTCTTTTTCAATAACCTGAGATGTCGGGGGGGGGGGCTGGAGCAAGCCTAGGATTGAGCAAAAGTAGAGTAGTGGTGGATGAGGCTTAAGGGCCATGAAGGCCTGCATCATGGAAAAAGTGAAGGGCTGCCAGTCAGGTAGACCTTCTGCAGTGGAAGAGGTATGCTTGGTTTTCGGTTTCTTTTTTGCTGGGGTAGACGTTGGAGCAGGCCTGGAATCGGGTCTGACTGTGACCGTTTCTGAAGGCGGGATCCTGGTCAGAAGCTCTACAGATTCTGGTTCCCCCTCGACCTCAACGGCTGAGCAACGGCTTCCACAAAAGTAGTCATTAAAGTCGACGGATCCACCGGGCATCCCTCAGCTCCTAAATCGGCAACTCGGCGGGGCGTCCGATACTGGAGAGGCAGGAGGCGGCCTGGGAAACTTGGCCTTCTTATGCGGAGGTTCTGATGTGGCCTCTGAGGTGGGCTCCATCCTTAGGGCTAACCGCTTAAGGTGCTGGTTTTCTAAATAAAGGTTAAGCGTGGCCAGATGGCTGCGTAGGGTCTTCGGCACAAACGAATGACAAATGG
This sequence comes from Protopterus annectens, assembly GCF_019279795.1. Classification (NCBI taxonomy): domain Eukaryota; kingdom Metazoa; phylum Chordata; order Ceratodontiformes; family Protopteridae; genus Protopterus; species Protopterus annectens. The sequence continues at coordinate 523,702,135 of NC_056745.1, forward strand.
AGCAAGTGGTACGGTTGTGCTCCTGGCCTAAGCAAAAAACAGTACAGTTGTGTACACTTTCCATAAATGTAGATGTTTGAGTGTATTCACTGTGGCAGTCAACACACTTGGGTTATCTGCCTGCAGGTAGCCCTCAGTCGGTCCGAATATCAGAGTCTTGGGATTTCTGCATCGGACACTGTTGTTTCTTCCATGATGTCAGGTCATCAGGGGTATAAAACATGCAGCAGACGCCATTACATCCGTTTTTCTTGCCCCAGATGTCAGGAGCCCCCAAAATAGGAAGTAATCACATGGCATGGAACACCTCCAGTAAAAAGTAAATACCATTTCCATAAGATATGGCCAAAAAAGAGGATAGGTAGAAAGTATAGAAAAGACAGGTGGCTGGAGGGAGGGTAACCAGGACTGCAACAGTGAATACACTCGAACAACTACATTTATGGTAAGTGTACACAACTGCATTATGTTCTTCGTGTTTCACTGTTGCAGTTATCACACTTGGGTTGATTCCCAAAGCTGAGGAAGGGTGGAGGCAGTCAAGAAGTATTAGGGCTGGCTAGTAGGCCTTGTAAGACTGCTGTGGCAAATCCAGCTCTGGATTTAGAAAAGATAGGCAAGTGGTAATGCTTGGTGAAGGTGTGTACAGAACTCCAAGTTGCAGCTTCCAGGATGTCCCTGGTAGGGACTCCCCTGAGAAATGCTGTAGAGGTTGAGGTAGCTCTAGTGGAATGAGGTCTGATCCCCTGTGGGGTAGGTTTTCCATGGTGTTTGCAGCAGAAATGGATGCAGTGCGCTATCCATTTAGAAATGGTTTGCTTTGAAATAGCCTTGCCCTCTGCCCCTGTAGCAAAGCTGACTAGCAGCTGGTCAGATTTTCAGAAAGGTTTAGTCTTGTGAAGGTAGAACCTGAGCTGTCTGTGCACGTCCAAGGAGTGCAGGATCCTTTCCCCTTTATTCTGAGGATTAGGAAAAAAGGTTGGTAAATGGATGGATTGGTTTAAAGCCACACTGGATACCACATTGGGCATACAATGTAGGGTTCCACAGCCATAAGGGCCTGTAACTCAGAAACTCTTCTTGCTGAAGTGATGGCTAGACATAAGGCTGTTTTCCAAGAGAGGAATTTTAACTCTGCTGTAGAAGCAGGCTCAAAAGGGGGAAGCCTGAGCTTCCCTAGTACAAAGTTAAGGTCCCAGGCAGGAGTGGGAGCTCTCCTTGTGGGTCTTAAAAATTGTTAGCTTCTCTCAGGAACTGTTTGATCAGAGGGTGAGAGAAGAGGGGTGGCTCAGTATTGTAATGAGCTGAGACAGCAGAGGCATGAATCTTAATTGATAAGAAGGATAGGCCTTTGTGGAGCAGCTCTGTTAGATAATCTTGGATTAGAGGTAAGGTGGGCACGGCTGTGTCCTTTCCTTGAGACTGGCTCCAAAAACAGTATCTTTTCCACTTTTCTGAATAGGATTTCCTATTACTAGGCCCTCCTGGCTGGCCTCAAGGATAACATCCGGCACCTGTTTGCTGAGGGTTGCTGGTGATGTATTCACGGAATAAGCCAGGCTGCCAGGTTCAGAGTTTGGAGCTGAGGATGCAAAAACTGCCCTCCTACTGGGACAGCAGAGATGGGGTCTGATGCAGGTGCCAGGGTGGCACTGCTGTCACACTGCGCAGGAGTGGGTACCAGTGCTGGCGTGGCCAGTCTGGTGCAATAAGGATTGTCCTTGGCAGGTCCTGTTTGATCTTGAGCAGTACTTTTGAGAGTACGGGTAGAGGAGGAAAGGCATAGATTGAGAGGTTTTCCCATGTAAAGGATAGGGCATCCAATTTCCATGCTTGGCTGTGGGGATTCCTTTCGCAAAATTTGCTCAACTGATAGTTTTAGGAGGAAGCAAAGAGGTCCACCTCTGGTGTCCCCATCTGTGAATTAGAATTTTGAATGACTTTGGTTCCAGTTTCCACTCGTGTGGGTCCATTAGATTTCTGCTTAAGTTGTCTGCCAGTGAATTTTGTTTGCCTGGCAGGAATTGAGCTTGCAGGTGCACTTGACTGCTCAAGGCTGTGTTCCACATACCCATGGCTAACCTGCAGAGTGGGTAGGAATGAGTTCCCCCCTGCTTGTTTATGTACCACATAACTGTGGTGTTGTCTGTCTTTATCAAGAGTTGTCCTGGCAGGATATGGTATTTGAATGCTGTTAATGCATTCTGTACAGCTAACATTTCTTTATGATTGACATGCAGGTGAATTGGTCCTTGACTCCATTTGCGTTGAATGCATTTGCCTGCCATGTGAGCCCTTCATGCATAGTCTGATGCATCTGTTGTCAGGGTTTGGGCGGAAGGGAGTTCCTTGTTGTGGTTGCAAGCCTCTGCCCACCAAAGGAACTCTGTCCTCAGGCAAGGAATGATAGGAATCACTGTTTCCAGATCCTGAGAATGTTGACACCAGACACTTTTTAAGTAACACTGAAGTTTCCTCATATGCAGTCTTGCATATGGAATTAGTAGGATGCATGAGCCCCTGAACCCTAGGGCTTGCAGTATTTTTTTTGCAGATAGCTGGGTTTGGGTGGCCAGTAGTTTGAAGTAATTTGTCAAATAAACCTGCTTTTCTGGAGTGAGGAATGCCATCTGGGAAATTGTGTTCAAGCTTGCTCCCAGGAATAAAATATTTTGTCTGGGTACCAGATGTGATTTCTCTTCATTGATGGTATACCCCAGAGAAGTTAGGAGTCTCTTTAAAAACGTCAGGTGCTGAAGTAGCAATTCCTGACTGTCCTCCTGAATCGGGCAATCGTCCAAGTATGGGTAAATTTGAATATTTCTCTGCCTGCAATATGCAATGGCTGGAGCCAGGCACTTTGTGAATACACTGGGCGCAGTAGACAAGCCAAAAAGAAGTGCAGAGAACTGTAGAGCCTGCCCTGAAACGTAGATATTTTCTGCAAGATTCCCTTACGGGGATGTGCAGATAAGCTTCTTTTAAGTCTAGGGTGAGTAGCCAGGAGTCCTTGGCTAGCATGGGAAGCAGCTGCTGGAGTGCAAGCATTTTGAATTTTGGTACCACCAAGAAGGTGTTGAGAGCTGACAGATCCAAAATAGGGCGCCAAGAGTTCTCTTTCCTGGGCACCAGGAACAGTCTGGAGTAGAAAAACCCTGTCCCCTTTGCTCTGTTGGAACAGGTTGAATAGCCCTGATACTGAGAAGAGAAAGTACTTGCTTTTGGGCCTCTGCCCACTGGTTTGGAGGAATGTTTGGCAATCCGCTTGGGGTTGGCAGAGAGTGGAAGTAGAATCTGTATCCCTGGGATACAATGTTTAAGACCCATCAGTACTGAGTAATATACTCCCAGTTTTTTGCATGCAGGGTGAGTTTTCCTCCTAGGGGTGTAAGTACTTGGGCATGGCTGGGAAGGAGGGATGAAGGACAAGTCATGGTGAACATTTTCCATAAGGGGGTAGCTTACCACTCCCTGTTTTTGAGGAGGGAGCACTCCATTGTTTAGATCTGTGCATACCCTGAGACTGTAGTCTTGGTGGTCTGTTGCTACTGGGTTTGGGCTGAGAAGGTCTGGGAGGGACTGGAAAGGACCAGTTTTTTGAAAGCCAATGCCTACTGAATCCAGGTGGCTGTACCTGTAAGAAATATTTAACAGTTTGCATAGATTTAGCTTTTTCCTCCATTTTTTATGAACTTCTGCTTTTGAGCCAAACAAACATTCTTGGTTTAATGGAGCATCTAGTAATTTTGCTTTGACATGGTCAGCCAAGCATGCCTTCTCAGAACAGACCCAGTGACAGTAGCCCTGCAAGATGCTTCTAAGGCATCAAATTCACACTGCAAAGTATGTTTACCAACTTGGTTTGCAGAATGCATTAACTCTTGTAAGTCTTTATTTTCTGCACAATCAGGAATCAATATCATTTTTTGTTTAATTAGTTCCATAATATGCTGCTGGTACTTCAACACATGAAACTGACAATTTAAAGCTTTGATGGCAAGAGTTGCAGAGGTATATACCTTTTTACCCCATCTGTCTACAGCCCTAGAATCCCTGTCTGAAGGGGTAGGGTTTTTGGCTGCAGTAGCCTTAATACTTTTAGGTCCTTGGGAAATAGTCTCTGGATCCGCAGTGGGATTTTTAGAGAGAAATTTGTGAGAGTTAGGTACTCTGTAGTACCAGTTAGGTTTTCTAGGAGCTGGTAGTAAATTATCAGTGGTAAGACTGGATTCCATGAAGACATCATCTACAATATCCAGGACAGGGGGTATAGCTAGAAGCCTATGCTGAGGCAATTCTAAAAATTATGTGAGCCTCTTTTTGGACTGTGGGTAGTCCTGGCATTCCCAGTGGAAATGCTCTCAGAGTATGCAAAGTTTCACCGAAAGAAAAGTCCTTGGGGGGGGGGGGGGCAGAGGGAATGGAATCCTCTGCATCTGAATCCTCATAGGTAGATAAGGGTATGTCCTGGTAATCACAGGGGTCAGAGTCATCAGACTCATGGTCTGTAGAATCAGAAGGAAAATTATTTGTCTTTTAGAGGGGGAAGTCTGGCTTCCCCTAATTAAAGCAATAAGGTCTTCAGCCATTCTAAGCATTTGTTTCTGTGGCACGGGAGCTTGAGAATCCGCTTTGGTCATCGGTTTCCTAGGTGTAGAGCGAACTCTGGACCTGAGAAATTCGGTTGTTTTAGTCATTAACAAAGTAGCCGGCTTAATACGAACATCAGACGGTCTGGATACACCCTCAGAAGCCGGTGCCTGCACAGAGGCTCCGGACCCATCAAAGGTAGAGACATCCACAGGTTCCATAGTCAAAGAAGCATCTTGCAGCATACAGGACCTCCAAATGGCTCTCAGTAGAGGCCTGCGAATCTGTAGAAGTGGGTAACAGGGGCTGCGAAAGCACCTCACTGAGTACCAGCGGACTGGTGACTAGCTTAACGGAAGCGTCGGCAGTTTTAGACCTATGCGGTCTGTCTCTTGTCTTTATCCTTACATTTTTTTCGGAAGTTCGGTAGTCAGATGGCTTATCGAGGCCATTTCAGAATATGGAGAACGAGAGCAAAAGAATTATAGAGACAGATAGCCCAACGACGAATAGTTTGGGCGTTGAACAAGGCACAAAACCGACAGCGAGGGACGTCGTGGTCTGGGCCTAAACAGGTGACGCAGTAAGAATGAAAATCTCTGAGGTATTTGCTTTCCACAGGCAAAACAATTTTTTTACTTTTTCTGACATCGGTTAGAGCAAGAAAAAAGGATCCCCAACAGGGTACTTAGCTTTAGAAGACTTCAGGCTTGAAACTCAAAAAATGAAAATTTTAGGTAGCGGCTGACCGGCACTTGCGAACAGATTCTGCTTCGGGCTCCTGCGCGGCAAGAAAAGCTGATGTAATGGCATCGGCTGCATGTTTTACACCCCCGACGACCCAATGTTATGGAAGAGGCGACAGCATCCGAAGCAGAAATCCCAACACTGTGGTATTCGGGCCGACTGAGGGCTACCTGCAGGCAGATAGCCCAAGTGTGATGACTGCAACAGTGAAACACGAAGAACATCAGACCGATCATAGGAGTCTTTATGGGGTATCTGGCACCCACATTGGCATTTACCCTTTTTACCAGACATCGGCTACAAATTGCTACAGCAAACCAAGCCTAAGCAATAACAGTAAAATATGAAGAAAACCCCCCAACGGGTTACTTAGCTTTTTTGAGACGTCTGATGTGATGGAGCGAACACACGATTTGTCGGTCGTCTGCGGCTGAAAAGTTCTGGGGATTGTGTGTGCAGACGTCACACTAAGGCTCCTAGTTTATAGCCCTACGTGTGACGTCCCACACAGCTGCAACAGCCAAGCTGAAACTTTTTTGTAGGAGCCGAAGTACGAGATGCCTGAGGGCAGGAATCCCACAACAAGAATACTGCAACATAGGAATAGAAGGACATCTCCTAATACCTTTTATGAATGTCAGAGACCTGTGCACAATCTCATTTGAGGAAGTCCATCATTCTGGTAATAGTATCACCAAAAGAAATTTCTTCAAAGGGAGCCTTAGGACTATTAGATTCCTCTCCTCAGAATCATAGTCCAAAGAAGAGAGAAAATGGGAAGACTAAGCAAGGGATTCTTCATCAGAATCCAAATCTTCCTCAGTGGAATCCTGTTCCCTGGGCCTTTATGATGCAGGGACAAAAACCTCTTCAGGAGGCTTTAAAGCCATCAATGCATTAAACAGTCCGAATAAAGGCCTGACACTCACTCTATAGATACCTAGGCACAGGAGAAGAACGTTTTGTTTTTTCTTTAAAGGAACGTCTGCCCTATGGAATGTAGAAGGCCCTGAACCAAGCCTACATTCAATAATTGTAGTAGAAACCTCCCGCATTACAATCTGCCTTTCAGAAATAATTAACCATTGTTCCCTCTGAAGTCTAAACCGGATGTCTACACAGCCTGATCAAATGTGCTTGCAGCCAGATTCTCGCCGGCATGTAAACCAGTTGCGGCTGAAAAATCCGACAAGGCTTGGCAAGTCTTTTGGATTCTTAACTTCAGGAAAAAAATCCAGAGGCTGTACAGTGGAAGCATATGGTCTTAACTTTTTCACCTTGCTCAATAATGGCTGACCCTCAGAGCGGGAAGCTCTTTCCACTGTATCTTTGGAGAGAAGCTGGTTCTTGAGATACAAAGAAAGGGAAGAGAGCCTATTAAGAAGGGTATCTGAAATAAATGCCTGGCAAATTGGATAGGTCAGCAGGGAGACCCCATGTGTAAAGAATACTGCAACAATGAATGTAAGGGCATTCACTAGGATACAAGATGCCATGTACCCCATGGTCCTTACAGATCGCCCCTTGGAGAAATTCTCTGCCGTGGCAGTAGGCTGTGCAAAGAACTTATCAGAAAGGAAACCTTGTCGTCAGGTAGGAAGGCCTTTTGTTGCACGCAGAAAGAGAATATGGATCTGTTGCTGAAGCTGGGACTTGCAGTGGCTGAGAGCGAGGCCTACCTTCTGAAGGTAATTCTTAATAACTTGCAAATCTGCTTGAAGTTCCGGGATGGACTCTTCCTGGATGAGGCAGTCATCCAGGTATGGGTAAATGTGCACCTCCTAGCATTCTGCAAAGGGCTATAACCAGAGCTAGACATTTGGTGAAAACTCTGAGAGCAGTGATAAACAAAATGATAAACGGAATGGGTAGTGCAGTACTGATGCCCCAAAACAAAGCAATTGCCGGTGATCCTCTGCAATTGGAATGTGAAGGCAAGCATCCTTCAGACCTAGTGTAACCAAGCAGGCTCATAGGAAGAACATGGGTAACAATATTTGAAAGGTTAACATTTTAAATTTGGAAATATGTAGGAACTTGAGACCTGACAGGTCTAAGACTGGTAATCAGCTGCCTTCCTCTCTTGGGACTAAATATCCTGGAGTAAAATCCTATTGCTTCCTCCTCAGCAGGAATAGGTTGAATAGACCCTTGTTGGAGAAATTCCCACAGGATGGTGGGAAGAAAACTCTCTTGGGACTTTTGGGGTCTTTGGCATCCATAGAAAGGTGAGGGGGACTTTCCTTGAACTTAATGAAGCAGCCCTTTTCTATGATGTTTAGGACCCACTAGTCTCTGGTGATGAGCTTCCACTGCTGAAGGAAAGAAATCACTTCCCCACTAGAGGAACAGGGGAAGGCATCGGTTTGGGGAGGGAAGGTAGAGAGAAGGAACTGTGTGCATAGCCACAGCTGCTCTTGGGAGGGGGGTGGGGGGGGGCAGAGTCTTTGGATCCTCCAGCTCTAGGGTGTTGATCAGGATATCAACTTTCCAGACTGTCTATATATTACCTAGGAAGCAGAGACTGATGCTTAGAAGGGGAATTCCTATTGTATAAGGGGAGTGAAGACTAACAGAATTTTGTCTGCCTGTTTTTGTTTCCCCTTTTTGTCAAATTTCAAAAACTCTCTGCTGTTGTCTAAAAAAAGAACTCCTCCAGTGAGGCATCCAGGAGTTTGGCCTATGCTTGGCAGAGTGTGGCTGAATCCTCAGCCAGGCATGTCTATAAGTAACAGAACCCACAGCAGCTGCTCTACATGATGCAGCTAATGCACTGTAACCACATTTTTAGAGACTGTCTGGAAACTTGTAGTGCTGCTCTAGCTGTCTCCTGTATGTCTAACTAAGGCCTTGGTCTGCAATACCCTCCTGCCTTAGTAACTTGTTCCTATAAGGACTCGGGTAGATTAACATGTAAAACTGGCAATTAAGAGCCCTAACAGAGTAGCACATGTTGGTGTCTTTTGCCAAATGTAATAGTACTTTCTGGACATTAGGTAAGGGGCACCCTTATCAGCCTGAAAGTTCTTGTAGAGGTGCTGGAATGTCTGGGCAGAGAGAGATGTTAAAGACATCATCTGGTGCTAAATGAACTGCAGGAATAGTCAGTGGTCTGGGGGGTAAATAGACTTAGAAATAAAAGCCTCTCAAAGGAGGATAGAGTCAGAATCACGGTAGGAATGAGGGGGGCATGTTCAGAATATAAAAATTCTTCCTCATCCTCATATCCTGAAGGATCAGACTCCTCTTGAAAAGAAAAGTACAGTTTTGTACCTACCATAAATGTAGATGTTCGAGTGCTAATACAGCTGCAGTAATCACAGATGGGTTCTCTGCCGTCAGGCGGGTCCTCGGTCGGCCGAATTCCAAAGTCTTGGTCCGGCGTCGGTTGTCGTCGCTCTCTTCCCTGACGTCAGTGCGACAGGGGTATATAAGACACAGCCGACGCCATATTCTTCAGTCTTTCTTGCCCCAGATGTCAGGTGCCCCCAGAAGGAAGGCAATACATAAATTATATATAAATATATTCAAGCAATGCAATGTAATCAAAAAACAGTAGTTGCAAGCAAATACATCATAGAATGATAACCCCAAATTAGGTTGCAAGAGGAGGTGTTAGCCACTAGTCCTTTACCAAGAGGGGAAGGAGGGAGGGAAACCTGTATTGCAGCTGTATTAACACTCCAACATCTACATTTATGGTAGGTACAAAACTGTACTATGTTCATCATGCATACAGCTGCAGTAATCACAGATGGGTAGAATCCCAAAGCTACGCACAGGGTGGTAGGCACTAGGTGGAACTGGGATGAGCCAGAATGCCCTGCAACACAGCAGTGGCAAAGCCTGCTCTAGTTGTGGAATATAAAGGCAGATGGTAGTGTTTTGTGAAGGTATGCACAGAACTCCAAGTGGCTGCCTCCAAAATATCTTTAGTAGGAACTCCTCTGAGGAAGGCTGTAGATGTAGCTGTGGCCCTGGTGGAGTGGGATCTGATGCCTGTAGGGACAGATTTTCCATGATAGGAGTAACAAAACCGTATGCAGTGGCCTATCCATTTTGAGATTGTCTGTTTGGTAACTGGCTTTCCTTGAGCTCCTACAGCATAGGACACAAAAATTTGTTCTGATTTTCTGAAAGGCTTTGTTCTGTCCAAATAGTAACGTAGCTGTCTATGGATGTCTAAGGAGTGTAGCAGCCTTTCCCCTTTGTTTTGAGGATTAGGGTAAAAGGTAGGTAAGTGTATGGCTTGATTTAAAGCTACCCTGGATACTACTTTAAGCATAAATGATGGATTGGTTCGAAGGGAAACCCTGTCCTGATGGAAGATGAGAAAGGGCTGCACAGCCATGAGGGCTTGTAGTTCCGAAACCCTACGAGCTGAGGTAATGGCCAGAAGGAAAGCTGTTTTCCAGGACAAATATTGCAAATCTGTTGAGGCAGCTGGTTCAAAAGGAGGCAATGTTAATTTTTCTACAAAGTAATTAAGATCCCAGGCTGGCACAGGTTGCTTCCTTGGTGGTCTTATATTTTTAGCCCCTCTGAGGAACTGTCTTAAGAGTGGGTGAGAGAATAAGGGTGGATCCGTGTTGAATTCTGCAGAAATGGCTGAGGCATGGATTTTTATGGAGGAAAATGAAAGTCCACTGTTCAGCAATTCAGCTAGATACTGTAGTACCTGAGGCAAATTCAGTTTTCTAGGGTCCTGGCCTTTTCTCTCATTCCAAGAGCAAAACCGTTTCCATTTTGCGGAGTAAGCCTTTCTAGTAGATGGCCTTCTGGCCTCCAAAATGATGTCCTGCACCTCTTTGGGGAGTAGTGTCTGATGAGGTGTTAAGGAATTTTCCATGCAGCTAGATTGAGTGTTTTCAGCTGGCTGTGAAGAGTTTTGTAGCTGTGCTGAGTCAACAGAAGAGGCATTAGATGTAGGGGCCTGGGAGGAGTATGTGTTAGGCTCCTCAGGAGTGGATACCAGTGTTGCCTTGGCCAGTCTGGAGCAATCAATATCATCTTCGGTCTGTCTGTTCTTGCTTTCAAGAGCACCTTGGGCAGAAGAGGCAGAGGTGGGAAAGCGTAAACTGTCCATGCTGTCCAACTGAATGAAAGGGCGTCCACTCTCCAGGCCTTTGGAAGAAAGGTCCTTGAACAAAACTTTTCCAATTGATGATTCCTGTGGGAGGCGAAGAGATCTATGTCTGGCCTCCCCCACGCTTGGATTATTTTTGTAAACACTTGAGGATGCAACTTCCATTCGTGTGGATCTGTCATATTTCTGCTTAGATTGTCTGCCAGCATGTTTTCCGAACCTGGCAAGTACTGTGCTTGAAGTTCAATTTGCCATTCCAGAGCCAAGTTCCAAAGTGTCATGGCTAGTCTGCACAGGGGGTATGAATGTGTTCCTCCTTGTTTATGTACCACATTACTGTGGTGTTGTCTGTTCTTATCAATAATTGTCCTGGATGCAGGAGGTCCTTGAAAGCTGTAATTGCATTTATCACTGCTAGCTTTTTGACTGATGTGAAGGTGCTTTTCTTTTTGGGACCATTTGCCCTGAATGCACCGGTCATGTGCACCCCCCCAGGTGTAATCTGAGGCGTCTGTTGTGATGACTTGATTTGCTTGAGGCTTGCAGAATGGGAGACCTGTGTTTGTTTGACATGCTTGGGCCCACCATAGGAATTCCTTTTGCAAACATGGAATTATTGGTATTATTGTTTCCAAACTGTGGCTGTGTCGAGACCATAGGTTTTTTAGGTACCACTGAAGTTTCCTCATATGCAACTTTGCACATGGGATTAAAAGAATGCAAGATGCCATGAAGCCCAGAGCCTGCAGGATTTTCCTTGCAGTAAGCCTGGTACAATTTGCTAGCATTTTGAAGTACTGAGTTAGTTGCCCCTGTTTTTCTGGCATAAAATAGGCCATCTGGGTGTTTGTGTCCAAGTTGGCACCCAGGATAATTATTTTCTGAGATGGTGTTAGTCTGGATTTCTCTTTGTTGATTGTGTATCCCAGAGAGTTCAGTAACCGTGTTGCGTAAGCCAGATGATCCAGAAGTATGTGCTTGCTGTCCGCTTGGATCAGGCAGTCGTCCAAATAAGGGTAAACTTGTATCCCTTGAAGTCTGCAGTAGGCAATTACTGATGCCAGGCATTTCGTGAATACTCTGGGTGCAGTAGATAAGCCAAAGGGCAATGCAGAGAATTGATAGTGGATTGAACCTGCAAGAAATCTGAGGTATCTTCTGCAGCTTTGTCTGATTGGGACATGCAGGTATGCCTCCTTGAGGTCCAATGTTACCAGCCCAAACTCCTTGCCCAGCATGGGAAGAAGCTGCTGTAATGTGAGCATCTTGAATTTTGGTGCAGTAAGAATGTGTTTAGGATGGATAAGTCCAAAATGGGTCTCCAGTCGGTTCCTTTCCTTGGTACCAGAAATAGCCTGGAATAAAAACCTTGGCCTTGTTCGTGAGTAGGTACCTCTTGAATAGCTTTCATGTCTATGAGCTTTGAAATTTGTAGTTGTGCCTCTGCCCTTTGATTGTGTGGCAGGTTTGGCATGCCTCTCATTTTTGGTAGTGTGTGAAAATGAAATCTGTAGCCTCTGTCTATAACGTCCAGGATCCATTTGTCTGTTGTGACAATATGCCAATTTCTTGTAAATAATGCCAGCTTTCCTCCCAAAGGTGCTGCCAGCTGAGACTTGCTTGGCGTGGAAAGGAGGAAGTCATTGGGTTTGTTTCCTATATTGTTGTGCACTGTCTTCGCCACCTCTTGGTGCAGGAGTTTGCCATTGCCTGCCTCTATATGATCCTTGTGATTGTCCTCTGCCCCTTGAGCGCCTGTATCTACCTCTTTGGGGCTTGCCCGTGGCTGGAAAGGACCAGTTTTTAGAAGGCCAATTTCTGCTAAAACGTGGTGGTTGAACCTGCAGAAAAGCTTTGACAGATTGCATAGATTTGGCTTTTTCTTCCATTTTCCGTAGTATCTCCTCAGCATTAG